>NC_056036.1:2871182-3190202 GCF_004379255.2 Salvia splendens | reverse complement strand
GGAGATGTTTGGAAACCCCGAATTTTACCTTTTTTCATGAAGAAAATCTGATCGAATTCTTACCCCATCTTTCTGATATATTTTCTGGAAAAAAATCAAGGTGGAATTCGACGTTGGGGAAAAGGGAAAGGAATTGGAGAATTGGGGTTTGGTTGGGAGGCGAAGATTGGTTGAGAAAAGGGGCGTTCCATGGTTTTCGGATTATCGAAACATTTGTGCATATGAAATATACAAAAAATAATTGGCGCCACAATTGCTCCCAACTTCTATAACTAAAAAAACTAAGTTAGTGGAATTTGTGTTTGAAATAATTGGCACCACAATTGCTCCCAACATTTGTGATTAAGCCCAATTTTTTACAAAAATTAATAAAAATATGAGTGAAAATTTTATGACAATAGAATGTGATTTAATAAGTTAGTGGAATTTGTTGTTGAATATGTGTTCTTGCTTCAAATCATACATAAGAAAGCACATCCCTCTCTCTTCCTCTTAACTGAGAGTTTGGAGAGAAAAAGCAAGCAAGTGATACAAAATGGTAACTAGCAAAGGACTGGTAAAGGCAGCAACGACAGCAGCAGCATTTGATGATGGTGCCAAAGCAGGGGACACTCCAATTTTCTGTTGAATCAAAATGTTACAAAACAAAGGACTATATTTCACACATTGAATCTACCTAGCTTTTGTCTACCTTAGATCCAGCCAAACACAGCTCAGGCTGTCGAACGACGTAAATCTGATCACCTCGGCTGTTCTCCTTGTAGATATCCTGGTTCCGATGCCACGTCCACAGTGCGTAAGTCGAGTTCACAACCTCGAGCACACCATGTCCGAAGCTGCTTTCTCTATAGGCACTCCACTCGGGCTGCCTGTCCCAGCAGAATCCACCTTTCCCCGCTTCAAACGAGAAATTTGTGTGACACACGCTCCCAAACTCGGGCACGTTGTCACTTGGAGAAGGGCAGTTTCCCTCCTCATCCGCGTGATCAACATCAACTTTCTCAATGTTGCCTCCATCCCCAACCGTGATGTACACGGCCCCACACGGATCCAACGTGTAGTTGTAGACCCGATTCATCCTCTCGTACGCGTGCACCTGCAGCCACTGCACCGTCACTTTCTTTAACACAAGAAATAAAGAAACTAACATACATGACCAGAAAACACAATGTCAACTCCATATTTGATGAGAAGAGCTTCCATTTGCAGCCTCATGCATTCGAACTCTTGGTAGTGAGACGAGTAGCTGTTGTACCAAGGCGAATGCCACGCTGCCACCAGCCACGGGGTCGTGCCACGGTCCACATTCTCAAGGTCTCTCTCCAGCCAAGCATACTGATCACCTAATTAAACAAACAAATGCCACTCATCCCTCCCCATCATTTCTCTAACCAATTAGTACTACCAATTTAATCAAACCTAAACCTGTCTTATTGTAGTCCACATAAGCTCCCAACATCACAAAATGCACACCTCCTGCATCAAAAGAGTAGTACATTTTGGTGTCCGAACCCGACTCCTCTGCCGGGACAGAGAATCTACTTGTATACGAAACAAAAGACATGTCATTCGCTTGAGGCTCAATCTCATGGTTCCCTTGGATCACCATCATAGGCACCCTCGACGTCAAGGGCTGCATAAACCTGCACCACAACGCGTTTCACCTCATTCCACCGTAAAAAAACAACCTCAAAACACACAACTTTCTTTTACCTCCCCCACCCGTCCCAACGAGGCTGGTAAGTCTCCCTTGTGGGCGAGTCAGGAAAGGCGCACGAGTAGCAAGAGGCTCCCTTCCCTCCAGTGGTGAGGTACTGATTCGCGTATGTCAAGTCGCCAACCATCAAAACCAGACAGGGATTGTTAGAAATGAGATGATCAATGGTGGTGGTGGAGTTGCTAGTGAGGCCTAAATCTCCAACCACTGCAATCTTACAAGGGTAATTCTCAGAGCTGGGTAGTGGCAGTGTCTCAAACACATGCTCCTCACTCATTGCATCAATGGAACTATCCCCACATTTGTAGTAATACTTTGTCTTGGGCTCAAGCCCTGCCAACACAAATACATTACATCCTTGACTTTCTTGAACTCAAACAGCCTAATTCAATGTGAATGATCAAGAATTACCATCAATTTTGACATGATGAATGATGCCAGAGGTGTAATTCAAGAGCCCCTCAAATGGATAGAGCTGGTTGTAAATCAAAGATATCCCACTTTTTTTGGAGGTGTATTTGCCACTCTCTTTCCCATACCACACCTCACTACCCACAGTGGTGGGATCAAGAGGAGTCACATTCACCCCAATCTTGGCATCCCCTTTTCATTTTTATTTCACAACAAAATCACACACTAAAACATCAACTAAAATTTTAGAATAAGAAAGAAGAATGATTACCAGTGGTCCAAGAAACAAAGAGGGAGGAAGGGGTGGACAAGGCAAGAGCAATCTGGTCAGGGAAATTTGAGGTTGCATTCTTCCTGAGGCGAGGATGATCCATGGGCAAATCATCGCTGCCGCGGCGCAGAGAGGCGTCGAAACGGCGGGTTACCGGCGGAAAGGGGCCTTCGAGGGTGGTCGGAATGTGCTGAGCAAACACCTTGTTTGCGACCACGAACGTCAGAGCGAGGAAAAGTGGCAAGATCTTGAGATTATCCATTAAAAGGGTCCTCTTAAATTTGAGTTTCTTTGATGTTTTGTTTTGTGTTCGCTTACATTAGTTTATTACTACTAACTTTGGTTGCAACTTGCACGTTTCAACGACCACTGCGTTGTTTTTGTCTGTTGAATGATGATGATATAGTGTGATAGGTTGACTATTAAATTTTATTCACCCAATTGAAAAAATTGTGAAAATTAAAAAAAGTGAAATTGGTCTTCTTTCCACATGTGAAAACAAAGTTATGTCATCCACAACACTAATTCACATAAACTATAGTTCTCTGTTATATTCAAAATCAATGATTTTAATATAATAGACTATATATACTAGTCTGCAAAATTGATAAATTTAGGCTATCAATACATATAAACAAAAATGATTGATGAATATTAGTAGAAAAATCTACGGAAATTGAACGTGTCAAAAATAAAAGGTGACTAATTTTTATAAACCATAAAAAATATATGATATGACTACTGGTTGGGGCATACGAAAGTATAATTTAATTATTCATGTGTGATATCAATTTTTCTTATATTATTACACAAACTAACAACGGTTAGCCCAAACTGTAGCAATTTAACTATTCATAGGCTGCCACTGACTGTTTTCAATCCATTTTTATTTTATACTACTATTAATCTAAAAACTAGTAAGAAAAGACAGCAACTTAAAGATCCAGTGTTATTTATGTTGAATATTTGTGCCTATAAGGACAAATGAAAGTTGAAACATTGGAAAATGCATCTTTTTTAGTTGAAAAAAAATACATTTTCCATGAAATTAGACTATCCAAATTTCTAGCCCTTATAATTGGGTCCATCGTAATAGACCAGTCTTTTAGCTGAAATCGGGGGCAGATCTAGTAAGCCCATACGAGGGGCGTTGCCCCACCTCAAATTTTCTATTCATTATATATACTGCCTATTATAAAATTTATTTCTTTTATTTTTTCAGTAAATACCCTTCCTCAAATTCTTAAATGTTCTTCATGGATAAATTTTCTTCATCCAATCAAAAAAAAATTTGAAAGTAAAAACTGAAATTGGTTTATTAGTAGAATAATGTACACCATGTTAGAGAGTGAAACTTATTAATAATAGAAGGTAATAATTTTTATGAACTATTAAAAATAAAAAAAAATATGATTGTTAGTGAGGGAGTCATACGTAATTATATATATATCACATCAATTTTTTTATAGTATTATACTTAAATTATTCATTGTTCACAAATCTACCAAAAAAAAAAAGAAAGAAATGCAACTTAAAATATACTAAGTCAAATATTGTACAAGAAGAAGCATAAAAGAGAAGAGGAGGGTATATATTAATGCATCTACTTAGATAGTACTCCATTTCCTAAAGAAGACAGGAAAGTGAATTAAAGGTCATACTTCACTCCTTGTGGGTATATATTAATTCATCTACTTAAATACTACTAGTATTTCCTAAAGAAGATAGAAAAGTGAATTAAAGGTTATACTCCACCCCTTGTGCTCTGATGCTCGGTTGAAATCAGTAGTAACTTAAAATCTGATTCAAATATCATTATTTGTCCTCGTAGTTGCAGCTATTTTTATATTTGAAACAATGTTATTTATGTTGAAGATTTGTGCCTATAATGACAATTTCAATGAAATTGGACTATACAAATTTCCTGTCCTTATAATTGGGCCCATTCAAAGCCTGCAGAGGCCCATCATATTTAAAGCAGTCTTTTGGCAGAACTGAAAATGAATAATTATAGTGTGTACTTATTCATCCCTTAAATATTTAAACTTTTTCCATTTACGTTTATCACTTTAAAATAAAATTTTTTAAACATTCTTCTATGTGAGGAGGTGGGTTCCATAATCCATTAACATTATTTACACTATTTTTTTTTCTTTCTTTTTCTTACTATGTATTAAAACTCTTCCTATTTCAAAAAAAATTTATTTTTCAAAGACGGATGTAGTACAACGTTGGTAAATGTATGATGATATTTCTATAGTGGTATGTGGTTCGATCTCGTGTAACACATTTTAAAAAACTTATTTTGTAATATAAGAATGAAATTTTGCCGAAATGCATGGATGCAATTTTTTTACACCAAATATAGGATATAGCCATAAAAAGTTTGCACCGATGCAATTTTTTTACACTAAAAGTTTTTGAAATATTAATTATAGGGATAACTGTCTTAAAAGTCACAAACTTTGTCTAAATTTCGGTTTTTCCCACGATCTATAAAATTGGCGTGTAAAGTCACCAACTTTGCATTTAGTCGCCGATTTCCCATGATGGTTTTTCCGGCCAACGAGTGAGCTGATGTGTCATTTTTAATTGACGTGGCGGCTCGTGGCGGCTGACATGGTCAACAATTATTGATTATGCACCGAAAATTATATAATAAAATTACAAAATACAATTAAATTTTACCCTAAACCCTTACACTAAAATTCACCCTCAAATTCACCTCCAAATTAACTCCCAAATTAACCTAACCTCCTGCCCCTCACCTCCTCACCTCCTCCTGCTCATCACTTCACTGTCACCTTCCCACTCCTCACCGTCGGTGTAACTCTCCGGTTCCCCCGGCAAGAATCACTCATACTGCTCCTCATGCGCCGCCTTCGTAAAATAAACCGGCACCGACCCGGCCACCAGGCACTCGAACACCGCCTTGCTCGTGAAGCTGCCCCCCTTCGGCTGCAGGAAGAACTCCGATTCCAGCAGCGGCAGCAACGTCACCGAAGAATTCCTCGCGTCAATTTGAGAGATACCAGCAACCCGACAAAGTTGGTGACTTTACACGTCAATTTTATAGGTCGTGGGAAAAACCAAAATTTGGGCAAAGTTGGTGACTTTTTAGGCAGTTATCCCTTAATTATATTATGTGAGTTCTATACATCTCAGCCCATTACTTTTGGGCCGTAATTAGATGTCATTATAGAGCATAAGAAAAATTTATAAATAAACCTAATTTATCTATACTATAATAACCCATACGTAAATAAAATAAAGTTTAAAATATTTGATTATTTCCTCGTAGCCCCGCTTATTCTTCAACTTGTTATGAGCTAATAAATTCCATAATTTTGAAGAAACAAGTTTTGTACATACAGCTAAAATAAATACCAGTATATAGAAAAAACAAAACAATACTAAAAATCCAAAGAATAATTGGACTATACTGTTCGATATTTTGGTTTGCCCCACAAGATTCTTCAAATTAAATTTGATATAAGGATGTCACATTTGATTGGAGCTGAAATACCACATATTACAATATTAATAAATTCTTTTGATAAATATAGAGCAGAAGAATAAAAGAACTTGTATATCAATCATGTCTATAAATGAATAGCTATTATTTCAACATATTAATATAATAATTATTTTTTAAAAAAGTATTTTGTTATTTATGCGATGATTCTGGAGTCTGGACCATTATTTACCCAACTTTATTTATTGATTTATATGTTGATACGTTCCTATTTTGTCGCCTTTGTGTTTACCTAACTAAAAATTAAATCTGCGTGCAGAAGGTAATAATAAATGCTGTAATGAAGTAAATAAATACATATTCATTCGACGTACTCCATATGATTTTGCCCACATTGTTTGCTTCATACCCAAATTTTATGGATGAGATTGTCAAATAATGTTAAGATGTGTATTGTCCATTTAATTATATTTTTTTATGTTTGACCGTTATTTTTCTTTTATACGATACTACTTACTAGTAGTTGTTTTAAATAGAATTTTATTTATAAAAATACATAAATCTTGTGTTTAGTCATGTAACTCGTTTTGCTTCGTATCCAAATGAATAAAATTGAATAGATCAAAATGAGAACATATGAGAAAATGGGAAAATTAACATAATACGCAAAAGTCCATGATATTGGTAACTGATTTTGAAGTTAAAAAAATCGAAAAATGTCATGATATTAGCGCTATTACCCGAAAATAGTTTAAGAATTAGGAGAATAAAAATAAAATAAAAGTAAAGTAAATTTTTTACTGTTAGTGTGATTACTATGTGGATATGGCTCGTGTAATTAATGTCGAATCATGAATAGTTTTACTTATATCAATTATAAAAGTGGTAGGACTTCCAAACTTAAAGCCGTCGACAAAACTTTCAAATGAAATTAGAGCATCCGCAGCGGTGGCGAAAGACGCCACCGCCGTCCGCGCCGTTGGCAAGGCGCAGGACCGCCGCCGCTGCAGCCGCGCCGCTGGTACGGCGCTGCTCGATGTATCGAGCACGTCCGTGCCAGCGGACGCACACGTGGCGCGCTCCCATTCGTCAACGGCATAGCCGTTGTGTTTAAACTTTTTTTTATTTTTTTTTTAAAATCGGTATTTAATTATAAATAATGCTACAAAATAAAAAAAAATATTTTCCAAATCCCAAAAATATGGCCGTTTTTTTTCCCGTTTTTTCTGAATTTTTTTGATTTTTTTTTATTTTTTTTTTCCCCAAAATCATCTATAAATACACACATTCATCATCCATTTATCACATCAAATCATCTCTCATTCATCTCTCATTCATAATTCTCATACAAACTATCAACACATTCATCCCCCACTCAAAATCTCAAATGGATTTCACCCATATTATGGCGGAAGCGGAACGCGAAGAACAAGAATACTACGAACAACATCGTGCCGCTTACGAAGCATATGTCGCGGCGAATACCCCTGCTCCTCCTCCTCAACGAACCAGATCAAATCGACGGTACATCCATCGTGACCGGGAGGGAGCCCACGAAAGGCTCGTTGCCGACTACTTTGCCGACCAGCCGCGGTTTCCGGCAGATTACTTCAGGCGCCGTTTTCGCATGTCAAAGCGCTTGTTCATGCGAATTGTCAACACATTGTCCGCACGTGTTGAATACTTTCAAACAGGTGTAGATGCAGCCGGCCGGCAAAGTATCACGGCGTTGCAGAAGTGTACGTGTGCCATCCGACAACTCGCTACTGGGCAAACGGCCGACATGTTCGACGAGTATTTGCATATCGGTGAGTCCACTGGAATCCTATGTTTAAAGAATTTTTGCGAGGGCGTTCGTTCTGCTTTTGGGGATGAATTCCTTCGAGCACCCACCACTGATGATTGCCAACGGTTGCTTCGTCTTCATGAATCAGTCCATGGCTTTCCCGGAATGCTTGGCAGCATTGACTGCATGCATTGGAGGTGGAAGAATTGTCCGACTGCTTGGAGGGGGCAACACTTGAGCGGTCACAAAGGCGGCGGCCCAACGCTTATCCTTGAGGCGGTCGCCGACTACCGCCTATGGATTTGGCATGCATATTTCGGCGTTGCTGGATCCAACAACGACTTGAATGTGCTATATTCGTCACCACTCTTCAATGATGTGATGAATGGTGTAGCACCGGCGATCGACTTCACCATCAACGGAAATATATACCGCATGGGTTACTATCTCGCCGATGGTATCTACCCAAGGTGGTCGACGTTCGTGAAGACGCTCCACAACCCGCACGACCCGAGACGGGTTCTTTTTGCGCAGCGTCAAGAGTCAGCGCGGAAAGATGTCGAAAGAGCCTTCGGGGTCCTTCAAGCTCGATTCAACATTGTGAAGGCCCCGGCTCGGCTGTGGTACGTGAATAATATCGCCGACATCATGTTCACGTGTATTATATTACACAACATGATTATAGCCGACGAAGGGCCGAGGGCGGCTAGCTTCTACGACGAGGACGAAGCCGGAAGCTCAACAGCGAGGTCTCCCCTACGCCGAGGCGAGCATACGACGGTTGGCCAGAGGATCGAGACAAGACACACAATGCGCGATACTCGAATCCACAATCAACTACAAGAAGACCTAATCAACCACATGTGGGCGAAATTCGGCAACGAGTAGTGTCATTTTTAATTTTTAGGATTTTAATTATGTAATTTTTAATTTTTAGGATTTTAATTATGTAATTTTTAATTTTTAGGATTTTAATTATGCAATGTTTAATTTTATTTGTCATTTGTAATATTTATTGTGGGTTTTAAATGAATTTTAATATTATGGAAATGTTTTTGTGTAATTGAATTTTATATTAATTGTGCTCGTCCTTGCGGAAGAGCACAGTTGTGGGTGTTGTGCTCTTGCCAGAGAGCAGGCATGAATAGTACCGCCCGGGCTCACAACCGTGCCGCTGGCAAGAGCACGGTTGTGGATGCTCTTATATCACTTAACTTATGTGAAGTAAAATTCTTCTCAAATAAAATTAATGCGTATTCATAACATACACTAGCTACTACTTTTTATGAATTCTTGTTTTGGATGTCGGGTGACATTCAATACTCCATTTTTCGCATAGGTAATATTTAGTGGTCCATTTGTATTTCAATCTATGTATTATTTTTTACTTTGTATATTATTTAGTTAAATATTTACTTGATAGAATAAATTTATTGCATGAAATGAGAATATGTAATTATTTTTTAGAATTATTAACACTTTTATTAGATAAATATTAATAGGGTTGATATATTCAAAATAGAATACTCCATATAATTAAAAGCATTAACACTATGTGTTATGTTATACTCCACTAATAATCCATTTTTATATGAAATATCATTAAAATAATTAATTTAGGGGGTGTGATATATATATTAAAGGAGATATCTGGAATCACCCATTAATAGTAATAGAACTCTTCGCGAAGTTTCCTTCCGTGATATGAGTTACTGTCCCTTGATCGGTTATATTGTCCGAAACATTTGACTGCAACTTTTGACTGAAAAAAGAATATTATTACTCCATTAAAGTAGAATTGTATGTTAAGATTATTAGAGCATCCACATTCGTGCTCTTGCCAACGAGCACGGATGTGGGCTCGGGCCCACTTTTACTCCATGCTCTTAGGCAAGAGCACAACACCCACATCCGTGCTCTTCCGCAAGGACAAGTTCAAGGGTCCCACCATTCTATTATTCAATTTAAATAAAAATATTTTCACAATATTAAAATGCATTAAAAATAACCGGAATAATATCACAAATTACAAAAAAAATTAAAAATTACATAATTAAAATCCTAAAAATTAAAATTTTCATAATTAAAGTCTTAAAAATTAAAAATGGATGATGAATGTGTGTATTTATAGATGATTTTGGGGATAATAAAAATTAAAAAAAAATCAAAAAATCCTATAAAACGGTAAA
Source organism: Salvia splendens (assembly GCF_004379255.2). Classification (NCBI taxonomy): domain Eukaryota; kingdom Viridiplantae; phylum Streptophyta; class Magnoliopsida; order Lamiales; family Lamiaceae; genus Salvia; species Salvia splendens. The sequence goes on along the minus strand of NC_056036.1, from coordinate 3,180,353 downwards.
AAAAAATGGCCAGATTTTTGGGATTCTGATTTTTTTTAAAAAAAATTGGTATTATTTTCGATTTTTTTTTAAAAAATTTGAATTTACAACGGAAATGTCGATTGTTAATCAGAACGCGCCACGTCAGGTGCTCGCTGGCACGGACGTGCTCGATGCATCGAGCAGCACCGCGCCAGCGGCAAGAGCGCAGCGGCGGACAGCGGTGCCGAGCCGCTGGCACGGACGGACGGACAGCGTCCTGCTCACCGCTGCGGATGCTCTTAATACTAGAATCTCATCAAACTCATTTTTATTTATTATGGGGAGACATATCGCAATATAATTCTTCCTTTATAAATAAGTTGATAATGAATAATTGAAAAAAAAATGTACTGACCTAAATAATGTTGAATCAAAATACAACTAATATTAAGATTACACCTCATATTAATCTTTATACTCTCATAACAAAATGGCTAGGCTGGCAAATTTGATACGTGGCCGGTTGGAAAAGCGAAAGCCATCAATCACTCCATAACATAATCTTGAAAATCTTTTAAAAGTTCAAATAATTGTATTACAGAGAATTGCATTTAAATATACAAGAAGTTTAAAAATTAATTAGTTTATGTACTGGATTATATATAATTCACAAACATTGATCAAGGTGCTTCTTAAACATCTCTTGAATATTTTATTGGCCTTATATTCCGAATATTAATTATTAGTTGAAGTGAAATATACACCAAAGTATAATTCATTACACACATAATCATTTTCCTTTTTTTTTGTGTGTGTGGTAACTTATGCTTTCTCATTTCTGTCATTGCCTCCTCTTGTGCCAACACACATGCAACTCCAAATTAATTTCATGGCTTATATTTATTTTGACTTCAATATTTGATTTGAATTAATGGATAAAAACAGCCTGTGCTGCATTTTAATATAACACATTGGTCCACTCATAGCCCTAATCGAAGACAATTATGTTGTGTTTGGGTAAAACTTAGATACTTCTATCTTCAAGCATTTATGGGCTATCATAATTCAAAGTATTCAACACCTGCCTAAATAAATACGAAAAAGCAAATACTTAACAACTAAGGCCTATGCATATTATTGCAATATTAAAATGAGTTATTAGTATATTGTATAAATTGTCGGTAAATTTTGTAATTTTTAAAATAGACAATTATATGACTTTTATATCACAACTTTGACATGCTCTCTGTTATCACATTGATTTGATTTGGAGGAACGTAGAAACCAAAATCTATAATTTTTTATGCATATGTATATCTCACATAAGCCATTGATTTAAGTCTGAAAAATACTCCTAAAATATAAGATTATGCTAATATATTGTGACTTTTAGGATATGCACAAATTCCTCCAAATTTCAATCAACGGGATGGGATGATTGAGAAAAATATCAAAATTGTGGCTTATAATTAACACCTTTTTAAAATTGCGACACTAAACATTAATCAAACTTCATAATTTTTTCAATATATTGATAATATTGTTAATGCGTCATTAAGTATATGACTACATCGAATATATAAAATTACTAAATTTGTTCCGTAATTTACCGTGGTTAAGAAAAAGGTTCAGTATCATAATATAGTATTATAATCTAACGATTTTTTCATATAAGTTCATTAAATTATACAGCATATTCATTAATAATATAAGAAAAAACCTAAACCTCTCCCTACATGCATATGTATTAAGACGAATTATAATGATGTGATGGTTGATGGCCATGACTCCAACTTAGCACATGGTGCACACATGCACATGCACTTGGTAGGGGTATTTTATGATCAACACCCAAACTAGTTGTATTTAGACATGCCCACGGTTCGTAAACCGGCGGTTCCGGTTTCGAGAAATGTGGAACCAGAACCGAACCGTGAGGCTATTTCACGGTTCCGGTTTCGGTTCCGAATCGCCGGTTTTCCGGCTGTTTTTTTTACGGTTTTTACGGTTCCGGCTAGATTTCACGATTTTTTGACGGTTTTTCACGGTTCCGGTTTGGAACCGTCCAGAACCAGCGGTTCCGGCATGGTTTCGGTTCGTAAAATTTAGAACCGGAACCGGTCCGCGATTCAAAATATGACGGTTCGGGTTCAAGAAAAAAGTCACGGTTCCGGTTCAGAACCGGAACCGGCGGTTACGATTCCGCGGTTAACCGCCGGAATCGAAAACCTTGGGCATCTCTAGTTGTATTGTTAGGAATATGAAATTATCCAAATGAATATTTTGGATTGATTATTGAACTAATTTTGGGTGGGAGAAAATGATTGGTTGGATGAAATTGAAGTCCATGTTCTCCATGTGTATGGTAGGGAGACATGGTGGTGGTCATACACCAAAACAATTTCATTTAATTCAATGTATAATATATCATATTCTTGTATTATACGGTTACGGATACTATCTTTGAGAAATTAATTAATTGTATTACTTATTTTGCATAGTTCGTGGTGATAAGAGGAGTGATAATATGAATATAAAAACTGATTGGGGTAACTTACTATATATACTAAAATGTTTTTATTCAATATATATAATTTTGATTAAGGAGGGATATTAAGTTACTTTTTTTTTCAATAGGGAAGTAGAGAAAAATAAAAAATATATATGCCCATGTACGTTTCCCCAAGGCCTAACATTGTGTATGGAGACTATTTCCAAAATTGATGTTATTTTAATATATATGGGGAACTACTTATATTACTCCCTCATATGGTGAAATTTAATTTAGAATAAAGTAACATAATTAATGCTTATTGACTTTGGATACCTCCGTACCGTTGTATGTAGGTTGTTTTAATTATCAATTACTATGTTTTTTCTATTTTTTTGTTTAATACATATAATTTCAAAATATTTTTTTTGTTTCGAACTTTAACTTCATGTCCTTAAAGGCTTAAACAAGTGCTTTTTTGGTCAATTCATTAGATTTATGACATGACTAATTAGTTAACAAGTAGTAGTAGTACTTTTTTTTCCAACCGGTTGTTGGTTAGGAAACTTACCAAGAAAAGGGAATCCCAAAAAACTTAATTTTTGTGGCGTGACGTCACCATGTCATTTTTATTTGAACAAAATTAAGGTTAGTGTTAATTAATTTCTTAAAAGTGAACTTAATACTTCCTAGTTATATATAGTTGATGATTCATGTACCTATTTCCATCCTAAATGTCTCTATTCTTATTCCTAGACTTCTTATATAGAAAAGAATACCCACAATTTTGAGTTTTGTTTTTTTGGAATAGTACAATTATAGAAAATTGCTATTGAAGTGAAAAAAAAAAAACCAAAATTCCGAAATCTAGCATGATTTCGGTTTGTCTTGTTTAGTGTTTAATATTTATTTATATTATTTTCTTTCGAGTAATGGGAGGGGCCTATACTTTAATTGGATGCCTGTTACTTTATTGAAGAAAAAAAAAGTTGTGAAGATGAATTTTTTTCATCCAATATGTGGAGATGGTTAAATAGCAACGACCTGCCAATTTTCTGGTAACAAAACTTGGCCTACAAAATCTACCTTTCATTTATTTTAGAACCCCACAAAAAAAAGTCTTTACCAATTTGGAAGAAGCAACAATAACACTTCGTGTCCCATTGTATGGTTAACTTTAAATAATTAAATAAATATATTCACTATATATAGTCTATGTAAAAATATAGTAGTAATACAATATAGCATCATCCACTATATAGTCTTAATACATAATTAAAATAAAATGACTAAATGAGATATGAAGTAGTAGTAATAGTTTTTGAGTGGGCACATTCAATCATTAATTTAAAGCTTTGATAACTTTGTGGGCCTTTTTAAACTTATTTAATTTTTCCTGAAATTCTTACTAATCAAAGGTGAACTAAGCAAACCATAAACTTACGGCATCGACTAATTACGCCTCATAATGATGCTGAAATTATGATTAGGCCAGTGTTTAAATTGTTAAACGAATATATTGTCAGCCAACTGCCTATAATAATTAGTTTTAAGTTTTATCAAATGTCACGTTATTCATTTTTAAGTTAATCGTTGGAAATAAAACAGCATTTATCAGGATAATTATGAATTTATATGGAGTACCATTTAGTGCCTCTAGATTAATTATATAGTGAGTCGTGAAACGTGATATGGCAATTTCTCAATTTTCATAATTCCATCAAATAAATAAGATTTGATCTTATAAGTTATATTGCAACCGTCAATGATTATATATTGGCTGTCGACTATAGTCATCATCGATCCTTGGATTCCTTACATATAACCGCCGGCAGTTATAATAATGCATCAATAGGAAAAAAGTTAGTTATTTTCTCTATGTGATCTAATAGTTGGTAAATGTGACAAAGTGTGTGGGAATATATTTTAGTGACCCATAATAATTATTGATTGGTGCATGTCACGCCACGTTAATGGGAGGGGGAAGTGGGCCATTTTTTTTTTTTTTTTTGCGTATGTTGTATATTTATTTATTTATTTTATACCCCCCTCGTCTAGTGGAGTATATAAGTAATGTGTTATTAGATGTTTACAAAAATGTACTATACAACTTTATTTTTTCCAATATATTGATTTCTTATTTAACATATATCTTTGTGCGTGTGTGTGTGTGAACTTTTTGTGCATGGGGTGGGGGATGGGGAGAGTTATATTTGGGGCAATTGTTTTGTAGCAAGCGTGACATATCGTTATGATTGGAACACATAAATTTGATGTTTGCATGCATGCTTCGCTTCCCCAAAAAGATAGGAATATCGAATTTTTTTGACTTACCTAAAAAGATCGTTTTGTTTACTTAATTTGTTTACAATGTATATAGGTTGTAGGTTATATTATTGAAAATAAAATTCAATATTATCAAAAAAATGTATTATATTTTGACATTTTGTACCTGATTAATCTATTATAAAAATAAACTCAATAATATTATAGGTTATATAGGTGTGGTGAATAGGAGCTGTGGATAATTTAAAAAAATCATAGGTACACAATCTATTTGGAGCTATAATCAAATTTTAATAATGAAATTCTTCATAACATCTGGATTAAAAAATAAGCAAAACTATATCATGAAGTCACGTAATAAAGAAAAAAAATTATTTTCTCTCGTATTTATAAGAAATCGATCGTCGTCAATGCAAGGAACAATAGTCGCACCTTCTCTGCCTTCCGATAACGTGAAAAACCTTTTCATTACAAACGTTCCCACGACTTCCGCTTCTTAAATAACATCGTGTTTGGTTAGTTAGCTAAAACCATATCTTAAGATGCTCTAAATCTTGGAATAGGCAGTCCTACTCCGCAATGACATGCGCCGAGACTAATGGAGCAAGCGAAACAAACTTGCCGCCCAATCAACTCCTAACTAATTCATTTATAGCCAAAAAACAAAAATTGCAAAATTCCAACTCCCAAATTGTGTTTTTCCTGGTTTGGAACTTGAGATTTGGTTGGGTGTTTTGCGGAGTGGTCCCATCATAATTAACCGGAATGCATTCAGCCCAAAACCGGCAAAAACCGAAAAATCGAGAAAAACATCAGTTTTAAATCAAAATCGAAATCATTAACTTATTTGTTGGGTTCGTTAGATTTTCACTTCTCTTGAAACCGTAATTGCCGATTCCAAGCCGGAAGTGGCCTAAATTTAGCGAGTTAGTGGAATGTGGGGCCTCTTTACCATTTATAGTAATATGAATCGGGACTTTTATTCGCGGACGGACCAAAATAGAAAAACGAGACTCCTATTTGCGAATGGAGGGAGTAGTGTTTTATAATATACTCCTATATAGCAGCAAATTAGCGCTGGTATCGTTGGATTTAGTTAATGGAGATTATCTTTTTTCAGTAATAAATTTTCTTCAATTCAAATACTGTTCAATACTAAGGAGTAGTATTTTATCATTGTAGTACCCATTTTCACATAATGATATATATATTTTTTAATAATAATAAATGTATAATGCATTATTCACCGAGTACATTTTGATAGGAAATTTATTACATCATTTTACCAAAGTCATTTTAGTGGCCTAACTCGATTTATAACATTTTGCAACTCACCTAAATAAAGGCCAACAATACATTTATTGATAAAGAAAATAAAAACAGAAGGCGTGAGGTGTGCCACGTGAGCGACCGCCACATGCACGTGACAGGGCAGACAGAGTGGATATAAGCAATACTAGTTCGTTACAACTTACAAGTATCAATTATTAAGCTATTGAAACAAAATTAATGTGGACTAAATTTTTATCATAAAAAAAATACTTCATTCTCAACACAGCAATCATTTTAATTTATCATTTTGCAATTAAATTTCAGAAAGAGGTCACCAAATATTTACACGTGTACTTATAAATTTTTCACTAGAGATTCCACCAATTAAAAAAAATTATCCAATCAATTAATCGGGAGAGATGGGATCAAGTAAACAAAGTGACATGTAACCCTTAAATAGATATTATGAGAAATGAAAATAAGTACTTATGCGATTCATCTTTATTTAGATAATTAATCATTATGTCTTATTGTCATAAATGAACTACGTTGATTATTCAATGAAGTAATTTATAAGTAAAAACCTTTGTTTCATTAAATTAGACTAGAAGTTAGTTTGTTATTAACTACCTAAATATAAATCCGTAAACATAGATTTATAATTTTTTTCTGTTTCTGTGAAGTAGTGGCTTGTTTCAGTTCAGATATTAATACTCCATTATTCTTTTGTAGATAAGATTTTTATCAATTGAATGATCTCAAATGAACAAATGATATGATTCTTGTGAAAAAAAGCAATACTATAATAGTACGAAAAATAAAATAAAAAAGTAAAAGCGCAATTGTGATTGGCAGTGAATGCAGTTAACCGGTAATTAGAGGCAGTGGGGGTGGGGGTGGCAGTAATGGCAGTTAGTTAACGGACGTTAAGTGTAACGTTTCTCTGTACGTCACAGTCTATAAAACGAGGAGGAGTCCGTTATGTTGGTCGTAGCGCTACCTTTTCCTGCTCCATTTTCGTTTCTGCTCTTCCGCATTCTTTACCGAATCAAATACACACATTTTTCACCTATACATACACTCACATTAAACTCACACAGAGAGAGAAAGGTCACGTAATGGCGTCTAAGAAATCGCTACCTCTGTTTTCGCTGCTGCTGTTCGCGTTTGTCGCCGGAGCTCTGTGTAGAATCCAGAAAGTCGAAGAATCAGCTATTTTGAGGTTCAACTTCGCGATTTTTGCTTTTTTTTTTTCCAAAATGCTTGTGATTCCAGCTTGAAGATTTGGGGAAAGTTCTCAAAATACTGATTTATCCTCATTTTAATGCTGAATTTCGCGATTTCAGCAGAGATCTCGCAGCTTTTTATTTATTTCGATTTTATTCCTATCAAATCTGCTTCGTAAATCACTTGCATTTTGCGGAAAAATGTTGTGATTGTTTATGCTTGGGAAATGGAAAAGGAAGGATTACTCAGATTAGGATAAACAGAGTTAAAATCTCCACATTTTTGTGAATTCTGTGAAGCGCATTATACTATATATGTATATTGATAAATTTTTTTTGTTGCGGCGGCAGTGCGGTTGAGAAAGAGGAGTTGCTGTTGCAGAGCTCTCGTAATTCGACGGCGGCGGAAAAGTGAGTAAACACTACTACTTTTCACATATCTAAACCGTCGGTTTCATAAACTCTGATCTAAGCCGTCAGATCTTCTAAAATGAGCACCATCTCCTTTTCGCGAAAAGGAATCGGTTCCATATTTGCTGCAGATTGTTGAACAGTTTAATCGGTTGTTATGTTAGGCGAATCCCCCTCGGGTTCTTCTGTTGGAATTATCCTAATATATTATTGCTCTCTGTTATTTGGAGCACTGCATTTTGATCCTCTTTAATCAGTTATCAGTTTATTCCCCTCCCTCTCTCTCTCTCTCTCTCTCTCTCTCTCTCTCTCTCTCTCTCTCTCTCTCTCTCTCTCTCTCTCTCTCTCTCTCTCTCTCTGTCTCTCTCAATGTACAACACTCGTGTGTAGTGCAATATGTGGGTGAGTCATGTCATGTGTGATGCGTTAGCCACTTTCTAAAGTGGAATTTCAAAATTAATAAGCTGAAAATATAGGAGAGAATATTTATGTATGTATAGTTATTTAATTTGTGAGATGTCGGTAGCAACTGACACCACCATGTGGAATTACTACAGTATTATTTCCTTTTCAATTTTATTGACCTCCCTAGAGAATCAGCTATAGTCGATTTGGTCTAGCCTAAATGGTAAACTCCTGGTCAAATTCAGATCCCAATCTTCGGAAAAACTTCTTACAGAGTCATGTGATTATGCATTTATTAATTAAAAAAAATTGGTGCAGGTTGGAAGGAATTGAGGAGTATTACAATGAGCACGCAGTTGATGATCCAGAAGAAGTGGCAAGAATGGTAGAAATGTAGGTCTTTTCTCTCTTGTTATATCATTTTTATTAATATTTAAAGAATTATTGGGATAAATAATTGCCGTTTTCTGCATTTAGTGCTAATGAGTTATTCTCGTTGTGGTCAGCAAATATTCAATGTCACTATACTTTTTTCTCAGCAGCCCTACGTCCCTACCCACATGCTGTCTTTATTTCTATAGATTTTTTCTTTGATTAAATGTGTGAATTGGATTATGGGGGCCTCTTTTCTGACTCCCTTGTACAACATTCCTTCACATATAATGCTCATGGTAATTTTATAGTAATTCATAATTATTCATGTTCTTGCTTGTATCTCTGCTCCTTATCTGGAAATTTAATTCTCTGTTGTTAGTTATGAAAGCTACTTCTCCAATCACATACTAAGTGGGATTAGCTGTGTTAGTATCTTTTTTCACGTGACTGCATGTGTTCCTATACAGAGTCTGTTATGGAGTACTTATTAAAATATTAGTACATAGTTAGTTAATTTAATATAACTAGAGAGAAAGAGATTACATAGTTAGTTAATTAAATATAACCAGAGAGAAAGAGATATTAACTCCACCGACACAAATTCAACAGTTTGATGAGGAATCTTTTGAACCGTACAGGGCCACAAGAAACAGCACGGAGAGGAGAAAACTCGGTTTCTTCTCATGCGGAACTGGCAACCCCATCGACGACTGCTGGCGCTGCGACGCCAACTGGCAGAGTAACCGGAAGCGACTCGCGGACTGCGGGATTGGCTTCGGTCGCAATGCCATTGGCGGCCGCGACGGCCTCTACTATGTGGTCACAGACGCTGGCGACGACGACCCTGTCAACCCAAGGCCGGGCACCCTGCGCCATGCTGTCATCCAGGACGAGCCTCTGTGGATCGTCTTCAAGCGCGACATGGTCATCACGCTGAAGCAGGAGCTGATCATGAACAGCTTCAAGACCATAGACGGACGTGGAGTCAATGTGCACATTGCTAACGGCGCATGCATCACGATCCAGTTCGTTACGAATGTCATCATCCATGGCTTGCACATCCATGACTGCAAGCCGACTGGCAATGCGATGGTGAGGAGCTCGCCTTCGCATTACGGCTGGAGGACTATGGCGGATGGTGACGCGATTTCCATCTTTGGGTCAAGCCATATTTGGGTCGACCATAACTCGCTGTCTAACTGTGCGGACGGGCTTGTGGACGCTGTCATGGGATCCACTGCCATCACTATTTCCAACAACTACTTCACACACCACAATGAGGCAGGCCATCCTTCAAAAAACAACTTCATCTGTTTTGCATTTTGAAGAGTTTTTACTAACACACTTGGGTGGAAACAGGTGATTCTATTAGGCCACAGTGATTCTTACATGAGAGACAAGACGATGCAGGCGACTATCGCATTCAACCACTTTGGAGAGGGACTCATCCAGAGAATGCCAAGGTATTACAATCAAGAAAAAAATGTTCCAATCTTCCAAATTTGTCTTTGCTTTAAAAAATCCATCTTGATCTGTTATGTATCAACCCCTTTCAGGTGCAGACATGGCTACTTCCACGTCGTGAACAACGACTACACTCACTGGGAGATGTACGCAATAGGTGGAAGTGCAGAGCCCACCATCAACAGCCAAGGCAACAGATACCTTGCACCAGTCAATCCTTTTGCAAAGGAGGTACTGCAAGCCTCAGAATTTCCACTTCTTTGTCGCATATTTCTCTCTACAAACAAGATTTTATTAAAAGTCTGCTGTTTCTACGATCAGGTTACAAAGAGAGTCGACACGGCTGCAGGCAAATGGAAGAGCTGGAACTGGAGATCAGAAGGAGACTTGATGCTGAACGGAGCTTACTTCACACCATCCGGAGCTGGAGCTTCAGCCAGCTATGCTCGTGCTTCGAGTTTGGGTGCAAAGTCTTCCTCCATGGTCGGATCCATCACTTCCGGTGCAGGGGCCCTTGGCTGCCGCCGTGGGCGGCAGTGCTAGCCTACTGCATGAAAAACAAGAGCAAAGAAAGAAGGTCTTCTTTCCCCGCCTTCTTTCTTTCTACACACTCCGAGCCTTACAGTAATACCTATTTTCGCCGATTTTTTAAAATTCCCATGCTTCATTCACATTGGCAAGTGTACATTTTTTATACATGTCTGGGCATTCTCCAATCACACACTCCATTTCATCATCCCACCATCACCACATTATTGTGCAACCTCGGCCTGATTCAGTCGGAAAGAATTATCATTGTTCTGGAAACAGGCGCGGAAGCGTTGTCCAAAATCTTATCCATCCCCATCCCTGTCGTAACAGAGAATATATATCCATCTATATATATATGAATATCTGTTTATCATTATTATCCACAAAAATTGTGGTTAGCCTTTGAGAATCTACCTTTCATTTTGTTGTATGGAGCTATATTATAGTGTGAATGTCCAAAACTTTGTGGTGAAGTAGAAAAGAAGGAACTTCTGTAATAGATGATGCATAGTATGTAAGTAGTGAGGTTCAATGCATTATGATTTTACTATATTTTTGCTGTTTCTTCTTCTTCTTCTCTGATAGCGACCTTTTTCCTTTTTTATCTGAATGATTGTGGATTCTATTTTATTTGGATTTTACTTCCATCTTTTGGATACATTGTGGTTATTACAATTTACAGCATGCTCGACAGTGGACAGATCTGATTATCTATCCTCGATTGTATTTTATCATTAATTAGCAACCGTTGGATTTTTCTTTATAAGTATTTTATTAGTAGTAGTTTTGGTTAATAATTAGAAGAATAAAAATACACCTAGTTATTTATTTTCTTTGTGAAATTTGGTTTAAGGTTGATCGTGAATTGTAGCTGACATTATAATCGAATATCGAGCTCTTTATTTTATAGTTTGATATTTGTAATTCTCTTTTATTATGAATTGTTTTGATTTTGTATCTATTATTGACTGTTTGTCTAATAATTTGTTAATAATTTTTTAATAAGATAGATGGAAGTTTAGAAGAGTGCACACCTCTATCGTAAAATAGATAAATAATTACTCCTATTGCAATATTGTCATTAAATTATGGATACGATGGCGCTAATTAAATTTTATAAAACGAGATTTTTTTGGTAATAGGTATATACATTAACATGTTACATTTTTGTACAATTACATTGGTCATAGTAAAATTATACTTCTATAAGTTTGGAAAGTAATTTTATTATTATATTAAATTAAATTCAATAAACTCAAATTAAAAACGACTTTGAAAAGAACAAATCGAATAAATACTCTAATTATAACATAATAGTAGTACTTAATTAAGATGTAAAATTAAATACGTAGGAGGATGCATCGCTGGGCACATGTAACGATTGGTGAAGCACATAGCCTAGCATGTGATGATGGGTCCATATAGCAAGGGAGCTAACAATTTTATCTTTTCGTATAGACAAAATGGGGCCAACAGCCATAGTCACAATTAATTAATTCACCATCGATGCCCACTTCCATGTTACTTGTTTATATACATGTGTCACTCTCACATTCAATACAGACTAAGGTACATGCAGATGCAGTTTCAATCAAGAATAATCTCAATCACTTTCCAACTTTTTTTTTTAAATCTAAATCAAATGGTTGTTAGCATCTAATCTAATGTTTTATGAAACAAATAGCCAAGGGAGGATAAAACAATAAAGCAAAAAACTACTTCCATTGCATAACTGTAAAATTTTGCAGCAAACCTATTTTCTTAGCTCTTAAATATGGTTTAATAATTTGCATAAAGGTGCTTTCATGTTCTATGAATGGGACAGAGCATTCTTGAGTTTAGGATTCGTTCTGGAAAGCATAATTAGCCTCAGCAAAGTGTGCTTTCACCTGTGCAAGGGCCCGGTAGCGGTGAGAAATCTTGTTCTTCTCTTCCTTGGGCATCTCAGCATAACTGTAAAAAGCACATTGGTTAGTTAGCAGGCCGCTTTTATGGCAAATTGGTTGGCGAGTTATGATGCTACGCAGTGAATAAAACCAAAGTCTTTACTACTAGAGAGTCGAGTAATGAACTTACGTCTGGTCATATCCATCAGGTTGGAAAACTGGATCCCATCCGAAATCAGTTGGTCCCCTAGGAGGAACTATCTTTCCCTGAAATGGCAGCGGCAAGTTATATCACTTCTGTACTATATGCGTGTTTTGTGATTAAATTGTCGGATGCATATGCACGGGCCCAACATGGAAGGTACTAGTTCAATGCTAAAACAGGGTCCATCAATATGTTGTAAAGTCGAACATTCACGTAAAGTTACCAAATCAGAGCCAATACAGAGAGGGTTACAAGTAAAAGAAATGAAAGTACATGCGCTGAGTTTGTCCGTCAAAGATGTTTTGGTACATGTATGCACGAGTAAATTCTGGCAATATAAATTGTAGTACAACTTATGACTTGTGATGGCAGAGTTGGTTAGATTGTCTACCAGTTTTTAGGGGCGAGGAAAAGTGGTACGATGTTAGACCAGCTCATGAGCGTTTAACAGTTTAATCACAACCAATATATGAAGATGAACCACTTTTGTATTGAATATTCCCTCAAGATAAGGGACATAAAAGTATACATAAGGACAACCACTTTTGCTAATAAACTGATCCAGGCTGCACTATCCTAGATGCACTCTCTCCGTCCCACGATAAGTGAGGCGCATTCCTTTAAATTTGTTCCACTTTATTATGTCTTCACTTTTCTACTTTATTCTTCTCCTACTTTATTACTACCACTTAGCTCACGAAACACCACTTCCTTAAATTCCGTGATGAAGAGAAATGTCACACTTATTGTGGGAAGGAGAGAGTACATCTTAAGCAGCATAAGCTCCTATTTAGTTAGAAGTTTGAAGATGTTACTATATTTGGTTTGCTTTAAGCAAAAAATTTTCCATATTGTTAGGTTAGGTAAAATTCTCAGTTGTACCAAAGCATTGGTATTAGACAGAAAGAACGGAAGTTTCAGGAAAATGGATTGGTTAAAAGGAGATGTTTGTTCATTGACATGCTCATCAGTATTATGAACTACACAGATTTTCAAAGGAGCTAAGCAAATAAGGACAATTTTACTGAAATATTTTCTTATGTTGGTAGGAATGGGGTTGTATTTTGGGTGGGTAAGTTGAGTTTAGATATTTGCGGAATTTCACCACAAATCATAATATACTGTTGTGTTCAACCAAATTAATCGCTCTAAGCGCTGATTTACCCAATAACCCAAAAAAATGAGACTAGTCAGTAATATCATCTGAACTCTTTTCGTTCTTTTTCTTTTTCTTTCCCCTATAATATTTCAATTTGTATAGAAAATCAAGCCACTGGATCTAATTTTGTGGAATTTATTATAGAATTAGGAAGCATAGAGCATACCGGAGTCTTCCCTGAAAAAGTAATTGGATCTGCATTTGGCCCAATAGCAAGAGAGAATACGCAGAGAGCATAAGCAGATTTATCATCATAAGCCATCAACATATTGTTCAGACCTAAAGAGAAACAGAAGTAACATCAATATAAGTACTAGGAGGCACGCTTCACAAATAATTCAACAAGACAAGTAACTATGCTTGGCAATGATACCTTCATGACCAATCTTCTGCAGAAACCACTTGCTGCAATTTTGTTTATCCACATCAGTGGGGTAGAATAACACAAAAAGCAAAATAATTAGATGGAATTGAAGAAGATAAACTGATCGTTTGTGCACATTAACAAATTAAGAAAATGTCAAATTTGGTAGCCAAAGAAGAAGAAAAATTGCATAGAGTATTTGCCTCACCTTCCTCACAATGACATTACTTGAAAGCAGTCTTAGGATATATACATATCTCATTCAATCTTTCTAGAATTAAAAGTGGTAAAGTTTGCTAGTCATTACACGGTCCAATTCTGTTAAAGAAGCATATTGAAAGATCCCACAATAACATTACAACATTAAGCACACCCAAAGAAAGATGTGGACAACATATAGGGGTGGGGAGGTAAAAGTGGTTGCCATTCACATAGGTTTGTTATCATGAAACCCTAAAAGAGATTGCAAACATAAGAGTGGGTAGTATAATAGTATGCAAAATAAAGGAGCAAAGTATAAAGCAAGATTAAGGTACAAGATAAACCCAATGTATAAGCTAGAGCGTTAAAGGAAAAGTTTAGACATTCTAGCATGATATTGCAAGGGACCAAATATGGAGGATGAAACCACATATTCGATAAAATCAAGTAGTACTATAATTTTCATTAACATAAACAATCAACACCATGTGACTTCAAGGACAAGTAGAAAACCATTCCTTTGGGCATGAAAGGTTTAAGGTACATAAAACTTTGTTAACGTTGAGTTATATCAGCATAACTGTTATGACAAGAACATCTAATGTGGCCGATAAAGTTACCATGACCTACGAACAAGACGCCATATTCTCTTAGATGCAAGACATTGTATCCAATGAAAGAAAAGAAACCTCTATGTGGCCGATAAAGGCAACTATCTACATACAAGATCATAGTTCGATATAACTGTAAATTACTAGGTTCCCATAACAATCCAAGCCCGAGAGAAGTAACATAAGATAAATTTCACTAGTTTATGAGTTTTCACTTCATAAAGCTCAGAACAAAAATGCTATAAAAACAACTTCACCTTGATGGACGAATATGCAAGGAACTTACATGTAAGGCCTTGCAAAGATTTTGTCAATCATTAGCCATATTCTAAAACAATCATCATGACTTAAGCTAATAGATCAATATTACCAGGTAGTCCCTTCAGAGCATTGAAACAAAGGCAGGTATCCTCCACCAGCACCGGCCCGTTTACCTTTTCAAAATTTCATAAACAACAACATTTATAAAAACATATTTTCTTCACAAATTGTTAGTATCTTTTTCGCAACTAATCACTTTTTCAACGATTCATAAATATCATTCTCTTATAAACATTTATACAAACATATTATCGGCACAATTTGTTCGTACCTCTTTCGCAGCTAATCGTGCCTTTTCTCTGGAAATCTCCTCAGGCTCGCCTTGCAACTCTGGCACTGGTTAAAATATAGCACAAAATCCCAAAAATATTCAGTAAAACAAACTACAAACGGCGATGGATAGATCATGGATGCGTAACGTACAATCAAGTTTAAGCGAACGAAAGGGGATCGAGTTGCCGAGAATCGAGCGAACTTCTTCGAGCTTCTTGGCGTTGCCTGTTACGAACGTCACCGGCTGAGAAAGCACCGCCGCCCTACTTCCACCAGCCGCCGCCGCCATCATTCCCGCTCTTTCTCTTTGTTCTTTGCCTATTACTAGTATTTTTAAGAAAGTTTATATATTATTCGCACTTTTTTGGTCGTTAACTTGATATCGATTTTCTATTATAATTAAATTAGTATTTTAATTATAATGATACTCACTTATAATAGAATACTTAATTAACTATAATATATTCATTAAATACCATAATTCTTACTTAAAATATAAATAGTGTAAGTAGTTTGGGACGAACTAAAATAAAAATGTGCGAGTAACATGAGATATAGAAAGTATTAGCGTGTTCGAAAAATAAAATTTTGAATAGTCAAATTAAAGTAGTAGGAGTAGAATATAGATGAGATATGTAATAACAGATGAACCTAAAAGGAAATATAATATTAGCTGTGGACAGCGATACAATGGAGTAAATCTCACTCCGTCTTTTGTCTTTCTCTCCATGTATTTCATTAGACATATCATATAACAATACGTCTAGACTATAAATTTAGTTAGATATATTATATAATAATATATCTAGACCATCAATTTAGACACATCATATAATAATATGTTTAGATAGTCAATTAACCATGTCTAGATTGTCATTTTTTTACTCATCGCTTGTAATATAACGTCTGTGAATAGTAGAAATACTAGTGGGCGTGACTAGAGTGAAATTCCTCACGAATAAAATTTTAGAAGATATAGTAGTTGAAAAAAAATGAAGAAGAATGAAGAGAGATGGAGATTTCATTAATTATGATTAATTTCACGCATCACGCTACATATGAACCACATGTGATAGACTAATCATTTAAAAATGTTGGTTATACTATTTATTAGTTTGTCATTATAGCGATATTTTTATTAGGCAGAGAAGCCAAATTTGAAACATATAATTTAATTTATTTTGCATAATATATGCCCCATTGTTTTGGTGTTCATATGAAAACAAAATATCCACATCAAATTTGGGTATTTTCATCTTAGAATACTGAAAATATCAACTTAGTTTTAGAAACAGTACTACTAAAGATTGACCTATAATTTTCTAAACTGTAGCTGACTCGCTGCAAATAACATACTGAATAGATATTATTTTTGTTGAAAGTTGAACATAGGACAAATGTAAATAAATATATTCAATATTTTAGGCTAACATTAATCATACGATACCCAATCCACTTCAAATAGTTTGTAAATGAACTACTCCGTGCTTGTGTGTATGTGTGTGTTTTCATTTATCCTTTTTATCAATCCTTTCTTTTATGGCTTGGGCGACGACTTTGCCGGTGTCTAATATATCTTTGCTTTTTTTACTCTTCGCTTTATCCGCTGCGTGTTCAAATCCCTTCTTGACCGCATCAGCCATCATCTGTCACCACAGAATTATTGTTATTAAATATCTCATATTGCTATTTTAGGATATCTAATAGTATTAACGTGTCATTTGATATTTATACTAAAATTAACCGGGACTTCGCATTCAAATAACTAATAATTAAGGTTTATTTTAAAACTAATATGGAGTACAAAATATGACGTGTATTTTACCAAAAGATTTTACTACTTTCCTCTATTGTTTAAAACACGCTTCAAATCAAAGTGAGGCATTCATTCATGGGAGATTAATTTTAAAAAATCAATAGATTAAAAAAACTTATTACTTGAAACATAATGAAGCCAAGTCGTGGGGCTATGCGCGCGTTGCATGCACGTAGCCGAATCCGATAGGCTGTGGCATGCAAGGTGGGAGGCGCGTGTAGCGTGCGCATGTGTTTTTACATGCAAAATTTTATGAATGTTTTACAATTTACACAATAGTGGCAATTATGTGTTACACAAATCATTTGAATTTTGAGAGCGAAAGAGAAAAGAAAATTACATACATTTCCGGTAGCCTTGGTGACCTTTTCGGTGATAGCTTCGCCGACGCGCTTGACTTCCTTAACCACATCTTTCGATCCCTCTTTCACCGTTTCAGCTGCTTCTATAACCTTCTCGCACGTTTCTTTATCGATCTTCTCCTATTTAATCAAATCATAACACGATTTTTTTAATCTCGTGCATTATTAATCTGTCAGTTTTAGGTGTTGAATTTAGCTTAATTAGTCCAACATTGTTGTTTTCCAATCCATCATTATTCAATGCAATAATTAAAATAAATCAATAGATTAATGGGGCTTACTTTGTGAGATGGCGCGGTGGCAGAGACAAACCCTCTGCAAATCCATGCATTGTTGAGAAATGTGTGTGATCCATTGATTATGGATTTGGAAGTTAGTCGGTGAAGTGCCATTTTTTTCTTCATTTTGGCGATGATTAAAGTCGGTTATTTATAGAAATACACATGTAAGAAAATTATGTTTCTTTGCAAAAAAATCGGTTACTTTGTGATGGGGATTGAAGCATCTGCAAATACACATACAGTTTTGAAGGATCTGTAAATACATATGCTAGTTAGCTTGAGCATAATATAAAATTTTTGTGTAAATGTACTAATGTATAAGAATATTATACTATGTGCTAGTGTTTTGATTTGCATATATGTGAAATGTACGTATAAAGTGTTTGATTTTTTATGATATTAGTTAGATGGTCACATAGCTTGAGTAGAAAACAATATATACATATTTTTAATAAAAAACTTATTTTTAGTAATAAATATTATAGTGAATGAGATATCATAACGTGTTATGCACGAAGAAACTAACGATCGACAAGCAAAGAATGACCGATGTGGGCTTGGGTCAAGATGATGGAGCAACCACGGATGTGGGTTTGGCCCAAGAAGATGGAGGAGGAATCGAGAGGGTGCGGCGATTAGCTCGGGCTAGGCGTCGTTATCCTATTTAGTATTTGGAGATCAACTTATCGATTAATTTGTTTTGTCAGATTAATATACAAAAAACAATTATAAGAAATAGATAAGGTGTGAATACGTTAATATATTTACCAAAAGATAGCAGCAAAAGTGTTATCATGAAGAGTGTTGCCAATTTCTTAGTGGTCTCAATTTCGAATGATAATATGATAGTAATGATACAAAAAATGTTTCAATGTATACATATATATATAGTTGTAGAGATAGAGAGACTATAAGTTGTAACATATATACACATATAATTGCAAATTGCCTTGATAGATAACGGCAATAATAATATTACAAACGGAATCTCAGAAGTATAATTAATCTCCTTTATTTTGAGTAATTTTCAAATTAAAAACTATGGAGAAGTCTTCCTTCACTTAGTGGAAATAAACAAATACAAATACATAAAATATGGAGTAATAAGCAGTTAACAAATTTACCCCATTAATAGCACGATAATTACAATGCATATATGATATATATCATATATGCCTTCTCTCTAGCTTTAAGTGTTGCTATTTTGGAAATTTCAATAGTTAATATTTTTATATAATTTCTACTTACTTTTAGTGAATGAACTCTATTTTGGATTAACTCATTTGTTTAGGTACTCCAGTATTCTCTTTATCTACCATTATGAGTTCTAGTTTACTATTTTAGTCTGCTCGTCGTTAAGAGTCCTAGTTCACTTTATTATAAATTGTAGGTTGACTCTACTTTCCACTAACTCATTACACTCACATTCTATTATAAAACTAATAGTATATAAAAATGAGTCTCACATTCTACTATCTTTTCACACTCACTTTCATTTACATTTTTAATTACTATAGTACCACTAAATAAATAATGAAATAGATCAGTCTTTATCCAGAGGATGGTAGATTTTGAATCAATCACATATCCCTGGTCATGTTAAAATGCATATACTATTCAATCCACAACTAATACCAATCCTACACAATTAGATCTTAAAATGAGTGGATGAGATTAAAACTCATGGATTTCAATAAATAGTACATAAAATATCAACAAAAAGGTAAAATAGTCAATCTGTTATAACATAATATTTTCACGATTTTTTTATATCAATATAGTGTATTACAAACATAACACAGTGATATGAGAATCTCAACCCAAGTAACCGGAAATATTAATACAGTTTTATTAATATTGTACATGCATTATATTGAAATTGTTTGATGCATTTATTGATATAAAATTTGTTTATCAACATATACGAAAATTGAAATAAAAATTACAGTATAAAATTTCATCATCCGATGGAATTGGGATCTCATTAGAATCCTTATGAAATTACATTTAATCTGATATATCTTTTACGAAAAAATAATTTAAATATAGATAGTTACGTAATTTAAAGTTTTAAGATGATTTTGAGGTGAGAGAGAGTGATTCTTTTCTAATTTAAAATATAATCAACTTAACATTATCTTAACCACTAAATCTCCTAAGTTAATAGTTAAGATTTACTCTTAATTTGAAATTTGCTAATTTGTTAGCAATTAATCACAACTTCCCGTATCTCTATACATAAGGGTGAGGATCTATACTTGTAAGAACATCCCCATCCGTGCTCTTGCCAACAAGCACGAATGTGGGTCCGAACCCACTTTTACTCCCTGCTCTTAGACAAGAGCACAACACCCACATCCGTGCTCTTCCGCAATGACAAGCTCAAGGGTCCCACCATTCTATTATTCAATTTAAATAAAAACATTTCCACAAAAGTAAAATGCATTAAAAATATTCGGAATATTGTTCATAGTATTCTTGGTGAAATCCATTTGAGAGGGTTTGAGTGAAAGAGGAAGATGTAGATAAGTTGTATAAAAAAATATGAATGAGAGATGAATGAGAGATGATTTGATGTGAAAAATGGATGATAAATGTGTATATTTATAGATGATTTTGGGAATAATTTTTTTAAAAAAAAAATCCAGAAAAAACGGTAAAAAAAAACGGCCATATTTTTGGAAATCTGATTTTTTTTTTATTTTTGGTATTATTTTCCATTTAAAAATAAAAAGTAAAAAAATGAATTTCCAACGGAAATGCCGTTGGCCAATCAAAACGCGCCACGTCAGCTGCTCGCTGGCACGGACGTGCTCGATGCATCGAGCAGCGCCGCGCCAGAGGCAAGAGCGCATCAGCGAGCAGGCGGTGCGGCGCCGCTGGCTCGGACGGACGGACATGTGTCCACTCACCGCTACGGATGCTCTAAGGAATTTCAGTATCCCTATACATAAGGGTGGGGATCTATACTTGTAAGGACTTTCAAATATGCTCAATTCAATTCTTAACTTCTCAAGGTGTGTTATTTTCATTAATAAACCCATCGCCATCTCCATAGTCACCTTGACTTGATTACAATAATATAGAATATATGAATCAAGAAGAGCAACAACAATATTGATAAAGTGGTGGATAACACTTTCCAGTTGCAAACCCTGACCTCTGGCAAAACCCATTGCAATCCTCTATATCTTCACATTTTCCTTGGCACTGAATTCCTTGACCTTCTATCACCCCACATTCTGCAAATCAAACAATTTTGTTAAAAAAAATACAAATATCACAACTGACTAACATTTTTAACCAAATAATTTGTTTCGTCGCATTGATATGAAAAAAATAATTAAGAACTAAATTTGTTAACATATTTACCGAGGGATATCAGCAAAAATGTTAGCACAAAGAGAGTTGCAAACTTCTTAGTGGTGAAATTGGGGGTTGCGTTCTCCATTTCTGCTCAATTTCGATGATACTATGATGGTATAAAACACAATTTCAATGTATTACTACATATATAGTTGTAGAGAGAGATACGTGTAATTTGTAGTAACATTTAATTGCATTTGCCTTTAATAGAAAACAACAATATTATACATGCAATCGGATATCCACATTTAATTGCATTTGCTTTTGATAGAAAACGGCTATGATAATTGATACTACATGCACTTGGATTTTCTGCAGTGTAATTAATCTTTTTATTTTGAGTAATTTTTCAAAAACTAAGCAACGGTCTTCTTTGACTTAGGTGATGGAGTAATAAACAAAATACAAAGGCATAAATATAATAATAACAGTAATATCTATCGCATAAATATCCATACTCATAATATTTTCCTTTAATTTCAATAACATATTACTCGGCTAAGCTAGAGTGCAAAGGAGCTTGAGCTTAAATTTCCTTACTATGATACTTACCAATTAAATTAAGCCCGGTTTAACTTGCAGTTTGGTGGAAAACTATATGTATCATTATACAAATTTATATTGCACACTCTCAGTCAAATCCGTATTTACAAGTAATCTGGATATTCAGTTCATTAAATTTCTTATTTAATTTAATTAAATATTCATTAATAGTTAAACTTAATGTTGGGTAATTCCATGTTTTTTCTAAGAGTATTATATTTCAAGAATATGATTATTATATTGGAATAAATTTTGGTCGGTTTCATATAACAAATTCATTTTTTAAATACCTATAGGTGGCATACTCAACTCGTCTTTTTCCTATTTAGGTTGCGAAATTTATAATATTATAATTATGCAACAAGACCGAGTAAAATACATTTATTAATCTTGCCACTTATTATCCTATAATGCAAAATACTTCGGATCTTTTTATACTCCATTCGTCCCATAAGAATATACTTTATTTTCCTTTTAGTCTGTCTCATAAGAATATGCATTTTCTAATTTACTTTATCAATTTTATATTAAAATTCGTGACGAACCCAAAGTGCATATTATTTGGGATGGAGGGGTACATATATTGACAACCAATCAGTACAACTTCAATACAACTAAATATCGAGTTATGTTATCATCAAATTTTTTTTATCGTATGATAAGTATCCTATATTTCATTATTTTTCCTATTATAATTTTGGTGAAGATGTAGATTGTAATGTGCATTTAAATTTTAAGGAGACAGAATACGAGTTTGGAGAGATATAGTATATGTAGGGATGTAAACCCAACCCGAAATCTGTGAATCGGCCTGTATAGTCCGATAAAATTAGTAGATTAAGGTTGTAATTTTGTAACCCGAATACAAAATGGACTAAACGGGTTAGCCCGAATAGGTTGGCAGGTTAAACGGGTTGGCCCGAACGGGTTGCGGGTCGGCCCAATGGGTTGCAACTTTTAATTAAAAAATAATAAGTCTTAGAGATTTTTTTGTATTTTTGAATTTCATGTGGCACAGTAATTAGTCTTTTTCATTCTTTATTCTGCATTTTTCCATTCGATCCCACATTATCAACTTCCACGTTCCACCTTAATGAATTATTCCATCGTCCCATCACCTGCCACTACTATCTTACCATCACCAAAGCCAATCAAGACAAAATTAAGAACTAACCCCATAAAAAAATCTCAATATATTTATCATTTTAATAATGATTCAAGTAAGATATGATTTTTAATTTTCATACAGAATTAATTATGAAAAATGCCAAAATAATGACATGAACACAAGCTTTAATTCAAATTGATTGATTTAATTTGATTTATCTTTGTTTATGACGTAGTTGATCGAGATGAAAGGCTTCTCTTCAATTATTATTGAAGAAAACTTTGAAAATTTGAAGATTTTATATAATTCTATAACTAAGAAGAAAAAATATCTAAAATTTAAAATCATTTTATAGAAGAAAAAATTGATACAAAAGATTTTTTTCGGAAGTTTTTAGGCCCGATAGCCCGTTGGGTTAGCCCGAAACCCGGCGGGTCAGGGTTGAAAAATTATGATCTGAAAATTCATAACCCGAATAGCCCGCATTCATATATCTCGATAAACCTAGTGGATTGGCCCGAATCCAAACGGGTTAGCCCGATTGACATCCTAAGTATATGCATTTTTGAGTATAAAATTGAAGAATTTTTTGTTGGCGCGCCTGATGAATCTGTCGTACCCGCTAATTTCCATTTCTTTTTAATGGAGTATCATTTTATTATCCAATTAATAAATATAAGAAATGGCGCGAAAATTAAAATTGAAAAACAAATAAAAACAAAGGGTTAAAATACAAAAAAAAGGAAGTGAAGCTGCGGTTTAGAGAGGGAGAGACAGAGGCGCAGCAAATATGAAGAACTCGACTTCAAGCACAAAATCACAGGACCTGCTTGAAGCCATCAAAGCTTCCGAGGTGAGCTTCTTACCAATTACGAACCAAACCACAGTTCATTCTATTTTCAGATCTTATGAACGATTTTTTTTATTATTTACATTTGTTAATTTCGCATTTCGTTACGGAAATTATAGTGCCTTGTAGTGAGCTTTCTTAATAAGTCAGTTGATATTGCTTGATTATGTTTACATTTGTTGAATTCGCGATTTATTTTTATATCTTGCTGGAGAGCTTTATTTTTACTTCGTTCGAAATATGTAGTACCTTGTTCAATTGCCTTGGTGAGTTGGCTGTTGTAGTTATCTCGTAGAGTAGGATATTACAGTGCTACAACTATTTTTACGCTTTGAGGTTTTATATTAACATTGTAATTTGAGGTACCATGCCCTAGTTTAACTTTATTGATTAGTATAATAGTTGGCTGAATGTTGAAGTGTCGGAATGGAGCAATTTTATTTCATTTATTTAATTGTATCTGCGGATCAGCTTCACGATACTTGAAAAGTTGAGCGCATACGCAGGTTGTTGAGGATCGAGTACGATTGCTCCAGGAATTGGAGGATATAGATGTCAACGAAAAGTCTTCCGTTAATTCTCTCATTGAAGCACTAACAGTATCCGAATCATTCAGGCACCAATTCAATTTCACTGTTTAGCCTTTTCACTTTACTTGTAAGTCATAGCCTCGTAGATTTACCTATTCATTTGAGGTATGGAGTAGAAACGGAGTTCCCATTTCCATGCAATCAAGATTATATGTCTTAGTCTTCTATTTTGACAGCCTTCAAAAGTGCCGTTGCCTCAGTAAGGAGAATGGTCGAAGTTACTTGACTTGATTACTAGAATTTCTGGTTATACTCGTATTTTATGGAACTAAACACATTTGGTGGAGGATCACCTCATTGCTAATGCATTACATATAGCTTCATACATTGGCAACTGTTAGATGTTAATCAGGAATCTAGTAAATTATTCTTTTCATATCATCTGAGTTTAGAACTATTTCTGTCTCTGATTGTGGTGGGATCATATTGGAATTAAGGAATCTATAATACATCTGTTTCAAACATTTATATATTCTACTTCAGTTTTAAATAAAGTAGTTCATCTGTTGATTCTAGTTAACTGTTTATTGGAGCTGGTCTTAGTTATGCCTCAACCTCAACAATTTAGATATATTGGGAAGACTATACTTGTCTGGATATATCTCAGTGCACCTTGAATAAAACTGTTTTACAAGTGGCTGCGAAATACTTTGAGACAGACATCTCAGGGTGCCTGATACAATTTCTGGCTCTAGGATCAAAAGTAAGCACTTAATTTCCCTGCAAAAATAGGATATTGAACTATCAGAAAATTCCAAGAGTAGCAATGTCTGGCAGATAAATGATATGCAATTATTGTCGTATCATCATTTTTAGGCAAATGTCTGGTGTAGAAAGCATTTACAAATGACTCTGATGTCTTTGGAAGACTCCCCAGAAGAAGAGCATTCTAGTTTTTTCTATCAGGTAACTGCTTGGTTTCATATTATTGCTACCTATTATTATAAGTCTGAATCTGAATATGCAGTCCCTAAGGACAAGTTCACTCTAATTGAATTGTTCTTGTAAGGTAGACAAGCTAGGATAAATAAAAGTGATATCTGATCTACCATTGAATGCAGTTTTTTCACCTCTTGAACTTGAACTGTGTGAAACTCCACACAGATTTTGGGGTTACTAGATCTTGGACTAGAGTCAATAGAGATAGACTGTTATCGGTTTATGATTTCTGCACCAATATCTCCAATCCATCCATGTCTTGGTCCGTCATCTCTCTTTAACATCATACCAGTTACAAACACATTTCAAATCATGCAAGTATTTCCAACATGAACTGGGAAATTCATTTTTAATTCTATTTCATCTGGATTGGACTTTGTCTGAGGTTGATTATGACCCATGTCAGTGTTATTTATAAAAGCACTTGGATGATGCTAGAATAAGACATGGTTGCTGGAACATGTATTCTTTGTTTCCACATGTAGGCTGTAACTCTTGATTGGAGATCATGCACTTACACATATCCTGTCAAAGTAGTTTCTGCTAAGTTGCATATGTGCTAGATGCATTGTTTTTTGCAGAAGGATAGTTTTCAAGCATCCAAAGGTCTGAAAGCCTAAATGAAATTTTCAGTTGCTTTTTGGGACCTTTTCTTCTTGCTTCTTTAATTACAACTTTTCAACATTCTGTTGGCCCCTGTTATTTTTTCTGTTATTATTTCTGTATTACATTAATTTTGATGACAAGTGCATTTTCACCTAACTCATCAAGTTATATCAATCAACTGTTTTTTGACATCTTTCAACTTCTTTTCAGTTAATTCTGGATTTACTTGGCTACTCTGCTGCTATTTATTCAGCTTTGGCAAGATATCCTATTTCTGTTAATAGAGAGTTGGTGGGCAGCCTAGAAAACTTTATTGCAGAACAGTTCACTCTGATGAAAGACTTGGTATCAGAAATAAAGGTAACAAGTGCGTTTGACTATTATCTTCTGCCATTTATTAACCATGTATCATGTATGTTCTTTAATCAGGAGAGATGTATTGATCCTTTTTAAGTACATTCTAGTTGATCAACTGCCTTTTGGAATTCTTTGTTAGCAGTTGTCTTCAAGGATTACGTTGGTAGAATTTACTTCTCGTTTACCCATCTTTCTTGTTTCATCCGAGGCACAAATAAGTTTGCAGCCAAAGCATTCATTAAGCATATTTCACTTTTTAGATTGAGTGTTCATGCATATATTGCAGTAACATCTGATCTTTATTTTTTTGCACTTCTATGTTGCTCTACAGAGGATTAACATTCTAGGTCCAGAGCTACTGAAGGCAGCACAGATGACTGTAGACGCTGCAACTCGGTTATGCAAGGTATACTGCAATGATGTGAACTGGGATATTTACCGTGCGAAAACTGAAAATGAAAGTTTAAGAGACTGTAAAGTGACTGAAAATGGTGACCATGTTGTTCATGTAACCAATTGCACAATTAAAAAGTTGTGTGAGTTGGGCACTGCAGCAGCTAGCGATGGAGGCAGTCTTGTGAGTCTACTTAACATGTCATGGAAAGGTGTAGTTTCTCTGCTTCAGTTTGGTAGGGGTTCTTTAGCAACAAAGGTGAATATAACAGATATTATTATGAACCTGATTTCATTGGCCAGTGAATCATTGAGATGTGCTGCTGACACTTGGTCATCTTCTACAAAGGAAGAAGTCTCTGTGGCAGAGGCCAAAAGGAGTTTCCTTCCAGTCAAGTTTTATCTAATCAATGCAGTAAGAATTGTTTCACAATACCAAAGCCAAGCCTTCTTGGTGTACAAGGAGATAGCAATGTTGGTTGTTATGATATTAACCTTCAGAATTGCACTCAGCATGGTGGAAAGGTTGAAATCCGCAAGCGAAGTACTGGCAGAAATTTTGGAGCCGACATCCTTGCACTTACTCAACACTTTGTTATATTCAGCTCTGGTGAAGCAAGAAGAGAAGCTCCAAATTTTGGACTGGCTGTTTAGTAACAGCGGTGACATGAGTTCTGTGACTGTGGGCATCAGCAGCTGCCACAATTCGTTAGATGTGATATTTACCATAAGTTCCAATGACTTGAACAAGGAAAGGGTTTTCTTTCTGGGCCGAGTTGCCTTATTTCTTAGTCTTGTCTTGTGTGCTCCTGATCTCGAAGATGACATCAGAATTGGCATTGCCAGAAAGCTTGGATGGCTTTTGGATACACTCGTATATGAAGATGTTTATTGTTCCACTCTTTTTTTGCAGACTCCTTTAAACAGTAGCCAAAACCATGAATTGGCTTACCAACCCATGGTTTGTGCTGTACTCCATGCACTTAAGACATTCATGATTGTGGTCTCTTCAAGTCAGGCATGGGATGAAGTAGAGTCGTTCCTCAGCGAAAACCTTTTCCATCCTCACCATCTGTGTTGGGATATTTTCACTGAACTTTGGTGTTTTGTCCTTAGGCATGCCGAGCGCAGTATGGTGAACGATGTCATCGATAAACTATGTTCACTATTGATGCTAACATCTCAAGAATCGGCACTGCTTCCTCATAGCTCTCTGCGCAAAACTGCAAGACTTATCTGTACAATTGTTACTTATGGACCAGAATTCTTGGCCGATCAAGTTTACGGTAGCATATTTGAAAGCACTACAACTCAAAATGTATTGAATGTGCATGCAAGTCTGCACATGGAAGGTTTTCCCCTGAATTTGCTTTCAGAAAAGAAAAGATGCATGGCCAAACAGAGAATTGTGACTGAATATTATGACTTCCTGGAGAGCTTCGAAGATGCCTCACCAAGAGAAAGTTCTGTTTATGGTGCTCCTGTCTTTGCTCTCCGTGCTGCTTTGCAGTCTCTGTAAGTATATTATACTAAGACTCAATCTACATGTTACAAAAGCATTCTTGAGCACACCCTACCTGTTCGTGCCCCCTTCCCCCCTTTATTTTAGATAATTCTGAAAGCCTTTGTTTGATTATGTTTAGCCAGGTAAGCCTGTCCGATACTGACATGAAGACTGTGAAGTTCTTGATTGCTATTGTTCGTAAGTACAGAAGTTCCTCAGACAATGCAATCAAGGATGGATACCGAATGCTTCTTGGCGAACTGCTAGAGATCATATCTAGCATGAAGCATTTATACTCATTTGATGAAATGGAAGAAGTTATTTTGGAGCTCCAGAACCTCTTTATCTCGAGACCTTCATACTCAGATGACCAACTCTTGCTATGTAAACCTAATCTAGTTTGCTTCATGACTGGCCTTGGTCATATGAAATTACCAGACTGTGATGACAGCGCGAGAAGTTCGGCTGCATGTGAACTATATCAAATGCTACTCAGGGAGAGGCACTGGGCTTTTGTTCACTTAGCTATCACTGCGTTTGGGTATTTTGCTTCTCACACTTCCTGTGACGAACTCTGGAGGTTTGTGCCACAAGATGCTGCCTTGTCTTTTGATTTGCAGCGGGGAAGTGAAACCGACCAAGATGGATTCATGTCGGAGTTGAAGGTAGTTCTGGAGAAGGATATGGCATGTCCAACAATACAAGGTAGTCCCGATCAGATCGCATTGCTAGTGAAAGAAGGTCAAGTGCTGAAGGAAATTTGTAGGGACAGTGTGAAATGTGCTCCAGTGGTGACATTATGTGATATGATGGATGTTGAGAATGAGAAACAGCCTAGCAAGAAAAGGAAACTCCCTAATGAAATCTCAAGAGGAGCGGAACTGCTACAGAGCGGCTTGAAGATTATGCTAGATGGCCTTTCCGATTGGCAACAGAATCAACCAGACTCAAGTGAAGCTCGTGAAAAGTTTTTGAGCCATTTCAGCTGTCTTGAAGATGTGGTAGCCCACTTAGCTAAACTTGCTGATAGTAGCTGAGAGTCTGCAGTCTGAACACGAAAATTCGACGATGTTGCGGAGCCAAGAAGCGCTTGTCTTTAGACAGGTATATTACACCTTCATATGTTATGTTTATAATTGTTTCGCATGCTGATTTATTATCATTTCATCTTGAAAGATGAAAGAAGAAAATCTTATATGTTCCTTAGTTGGTTATATTCTAGTTTCTTTATCCTTTTTTCTAGTGTCCCCGTTTAACATAAACTAGTCTGAGAATATCCATCTAAGCACAGTGGTGAAAATTTCACATCATAAAATTTGAAAATAATACAACTAAACAACAGTACTTAAAGTGTATGGTAGCAAATAAATTGCTAGTGGCAACCACAGAAGCTACCGCACTGAATATGCTTGTAGCCTTTCGTAGCTTATTTTGCATTTTAGCGACAATGATTTTTAAATTCCGTCGTGGATTGCACGTGGACCTCGATAGTAGTGGATTCAACCTGCAGGATTTAATCAATTGAATAAAACAACACAAAACAAGTAAGATTTAAATCCGTCGTGTTTTACATGCTCAACTTGCAATATAATTATGAATCTAGATATATTATTCTTGTATGCTATTTCCGATGTAATTATAAGAATTCCTAACAGCTTAACCATATGGGACAGCCACTACCGCTTATATCAATTTTGTTTGAAAAAAGAAGCACTTTGCTTTTGTCTTTGAGAAATTTGATAAGAAGATTTTCATGTAATAAGAAGTTATGGATAAAAATTTGGAATCATAATTAATTCATGTTGAAATAAAAGACAATGTAGGCGGATATTTGTCTCTAAAATAATTGGGCCAACTGCTTTATAAAAATAATTGGGTTTTTGAATAAATCCAAAGCCCGTTATGTTATTGTGTACCCTAGGCTAGGAATTCCAGAAAGCTTTTCATTTTTCACTTCCCGCCCAAACCGCCTTTTCCTTGAATGGTCAAGGCTTAGAATTCATCGATTCGATCGTTACGAAGCTAGGATCTATGTCAAGAGTTTGGTGGTGGGGATAATGGTTGGCGTTGCGGCGGTGATACACGACGACAACGACGGATAAATGTGAATGCACTTTGTCTCCTACTTCAGGTGCATAGCTTAAACCTTATTTTCTTCTCATTTCTATTGATTTGTTCTGATTTCTCCTCATTTCTCTTGGTTTGAACTGTTTTCGTTTGTAATTTAATCAAATTTCACAGTTGGCGGATTTATAATTGAGAAATCACACGCACGGGTATTTTATAAGGGTTTACAATCGAGAATGGTCTCCTCAATCCTCCAATCTTCTATATTCTGTGGAATGAAGATGATGAGCAACACACAGAAATTATCATCCCCTTGCCTGATAATACCGTCATCCTACGAAGTTGGGTATAAAAAGTTGTACAGCCTGGCAGAGAAGAAAGTGGTGAGCATCGACAAGGCAGCGCCGCCGCCGGCGTGGGCACAAGGCGGGCGGGTGAAACATGTGGGGTGTTCCCACGGCTGGGTGGCCTCATTCAATGAGGACAACCGTCAGACATTCCTCTTTGATCCCATCACCACATAAAGCTTCCCGACGTTGATCACACCTTTCCCGCACAGCCACCCTCACCCTTCGGCACTCGCCCCATCAATATCATCCTATCCTCCTCTCCCGACGCCCTAGACTGCCGCGCGATCATGCGGTACGCCCCTTCCTCCCGCATTGCGATCTGGTCCCCCGCCCACAGCAGCGCCAGCTGGCTCCCCGTGTGCGGCCAAGGCCCCTACCACGTAATCGCCTACTCCACCAGCCAGAACTGCCTCTTCTGCCTCACGCAGAAGTCGGACTCGGACTTGGTGCTCGAGTGCTGGGACCTCGAACATCCCTCGTCCTTTGTGTGGACGGCCGGGATTCATTCGGATCACGGGCACGAGGAATGGCACTGCCATTGCCCCAAGTATCTTGTGATCGATGAGCATTCCGACCGGCTATTTCTAGTGATACGTGTTATCTTGGAAGAGGGTGGGTATGATGAGGATAGGGTTGACGACCCAGTGTCGTTTTGCAGATTATGTGGAAACTACAAGGAACACTATTGCAGATCATGTGGAAACAACAAGGGAGACGAGCTGAGATGCAATTTCCTTGAATCTTACTGCACTTGCCCACGATTGCAGAATTGGTCGGAATACATGGTTCAAGAAGCGCTGGTTGATATCTACAAAACCGAGAAAAGAATTGTCAAGGAAGTTCAACAAGTGCTGCTTGAATCCCACAATACCAAGAAAAGAATTGCCGAGGAAGAAAAAAAGATGAAAGAGGATGAGGATGGTGAGAAAGAGGAAGAGGATGATGATGATGATGATGATCTCTACAGTTACTCACACAAAACCCTTCGTTTCCACGTGTATGAAATTGATCGCAAAAAAGGTAAAATGAGGTACATGGACGCCTCATTGGATGGGTTGGCAATGTTTGTCGGAAGCAACCACTCGTTTGCCCTGCCAGTGGCGGACTTCCCTCACCTGAACTTGAGCCCAGATTCTATTTATTTCACTGAAGATGGTGTAAATTATATTAGCTATGGAAACAATGATGATATTGGCATCTTTAATTACGTGGACAGCAAAATTTCTTCCATCGATTATCAGTCTCAGATATCCACGACTTCCTCCAGGATTGCTCCAGCCATGTGGCTCACTCCAATTCCATGCTAACACCACAAATCTGTCAATTATGTAGTAGTACTAGTATTTAACTTGTTTCTTAGGTTTTACTTATTGTGTTCTGCTTTATCAGCAAATTCGGAGACATTAGCGAGCAAGCACCTTTCCAAGTTTCTTCGATTTTTGTTGTAATGGAAAGGTGTGGTTTCTCTGCTTCAGTTTGGCAGGGGCTCTTTAGCTACAAAAATGAATATAAACGATAGTAGTATTATTATGAACCTGATTTCATTGGCCGAGGTGCCTTTCTTTGTTAGTCTTGTCTTGTGTGCTCCTGTTCTCGAAGATGACATCAGAATTGGCATTGCCAGAATGCTTGGATGGCTATAATTGGATACACTTGTATATGAAGATGTTTATTGTTCCATTCTTGTGTTGCAGACTCCTTTAAACAGTAGCCAAAACCATGAATTGGCTTTCCAACCCATGGTTTGTGCTGTACTCACTTCAAGTCAGGCATGGGATGAAGTAGAGTTGGTCCTCACCGAAAACCTTTTCCATCATCCGTGCTGGGATATTGTCACTGAACTTTGGTGTTTTGTCCTTAGGCATGCCGAGCGCAGTATGGTGAACGGCGTCATTGATAAAAATATGTTCACTATTGATGCTGACATCTCAAGAATGGGCACCGCTTCCTCATAGCTCTCTGTGCAAAACTGCAATATTTATCTGCACACTTGTTACTTACGGGCCAGAATTCTTGGCCGATCAAGTTTACGGTAGAATATTTGACAGCACCACATCTCAACATGTATTGAATGTGCATGGAAGGTTTTCCCCTGAATTTGCTTTCAGAAAAGAAAAGAAGCATTGCCAAACAGAGAATTGTGACTGAATATTATGACTTCGAAGTCATAATATTACCGACATGCTTTTTACCAAGAGAAAAATTCGGTCGGTAAGCAGATTACCGACGGAAAATTCCGTCGGTAAAAATGCGTTTGTCCCTGGAGAGCTTCGAAGATGTCTCACCAAGCGAAAGTTCTGTTTATGGTGCTCCTGTCTTCGAAGATGTCTCACCAAGTGTGATGTTATTTTGGTCATATACTTTTAAAAAATAAGTACTCAATTATAAAAACATGATTCAATTATAATGAATAAAACTCCATAAAGGATTTAGTCACTAGTAGCACATGATGACCAATCTAGTCTTAATATATTTGTAAAAAAATTATCGTAATTCTGAAACATAATGTATCCGAAATAAGAGGGATTCAATTAATAGTTTTATTATATTTTTTTTACTACTTTCTAATTTATGGCAATTTGTATAGCATATTTTAGTTCAAAGTTAATGAACAATAAGATTTGATTTTCAAATTTGAGAAAGCAAATCGAATCATGACTAAACTAATCATCATATTATATAATAAAGAAAAACATCGATTTTTAATATTTTTAGCTTGGTTGTGTAGTTTGGTGGCAAGCTAATGAAAAATGCTTGAAAAATAGAACAGGTTTTATTTTTTCTTCCTTTTGAATTTCATGATACTCCACTATGTAGTGAATATAATGTTATAGAGTACCATAATAGTATATTACTAATAAATTTGATGTATAATGTATGTATGTAACACATCATAAAATTTAATTGAAAGTGTTTTTTAAGCAATATACATAAACCGAAATTATATGTGATATAATTGGATTTATATAAAAAAAATAAAATTTCATAAGATTTGGCCCAAATAAAAATATACTACGACGTAGGACTACAGTATATTATCACATCATATCTCAATTAGTTTCTTGGTAGCCAAGTCATGCGTACCCTAAAACTTGTTCTATAAATTTGGCCGTTATATATTCTCCATGTATCATTAGTAAAATATATTTTCACCATGCTTCGATTAGTTTCTACCTCTGCAGTTGCCTCACGCTTCTTCTCCACCGTCGCCGGCCGCTCTAAACTCATCGGAGCCATAAATTCCGAAATCAAAGCCATTGAGTTGGATATCATGAAAAGAGTAATCTATTTATCCTTTGCTTTTTGAATTTGTTTATAAAAAAAAATACATGCATATTTTTTATTAGCAATTTTAAACTGTAGTGATGCGGGATATTGTTATAATTATTTATTTTTAATTTGCCAACACAGAGGGGGGTGCCGGGCGATCTCCCGTTCACGATCGAAGATGACGATAAGTACTGCCACGTCATGCTGACAAGGGAGTTGGGCCCCGAGAAAATTGAGGTCACGGTGAACCCGGCCCATGACGATGGCGACGGCGACCCGCAATTCGTTCGCATAAACGTGTCTATCTGTAAAGAGGACAAGGGAACATTGGACGTGGGAGCTGATGTTTCTAGTGATGAAATTTTGGTTGATAAAATAGCATTTAGTGAGGCCAATAGCTACAATCCCTCTCTGAGATTGAAATTGGAGGGTGAATTGCAGGATGCTATGAGTAATTTTGTCAAAGTTAGAGGTATTGAGATATCGAGTGTTGGTTTCTTGTACAATTATATGTTGGAGAAACGCAAGCGATGGCCTACAATTTGGGTTGCCCCAACAAAGCCTCATGAAATCGCTGACCTCAAAAATTTGCATGAATTTGTTGAGGATTGGTAGACTTTTTTATTATTCTAGTAGTATTTGATTTGATGTACCAATTTCTGATCAGTTGACAAGAACAGTAATGGGAGAGAAATATGTTTTGTTTTTGAAATTTATACGTTTCAGACTTAATTATACTGTAAGGTTAACTTTATGATATCAAATTATGATGTTATTTTACAATCTGACATATTAAGAGCATCCGCAGCGGTGAGCAGCGGCTCATCCGTCTTCCGTGCCAGCGGCGCGGCACCGCATGCTCGTCGCTGCTCTTAGCTAAGAGCAGCTGACGTGTCAGCTCCTGATTGGCCAACGGCATTTTCGTTGGAAATTTATTTTTTTTTAAAAATAAATAATAATACCAAAAATTTTAAAACAATTAGATACCAAAAAATATGGCCGTTTTTTTTTTACCATTTTTCTGGTATTTTTTTGTTTTTTATTCCCAAATCATCTATAAATACACACATTCATTATTCACATCAAATCATCTCTCATTCATATTTTTCATACTACTTATCTACATCTTCCTCTTTCACTCAAACCCTCTCAAATGGATTTCACCCATCTCATTGCGGAAGTGGAGCGCGAAGAACAAGAATACTATGAACAATATCGTGCCGCCTATGAAGCCTATGTCGCCGCGAATACCCCCGCCCCTCCTCCTCGACCAACTAGATCAACTCGCCGCTACATCCACCGTGACCGGGAGGGAGCCAACGAAAGGCTCGTTGCCGACTATTTTTCCGACCAGTCGCGGTTTCCGAAAGATTACTTTCGGCGCCGTTTTCGCATGCCAAAACACTTGTTTATGCGTATTGTCAACACATTGTCCGCCCATGTTGAATACTTTCAAACAAGTACAGACGCAACCGGTCGGGAAAGTCTCTCGGCGTTGCAGAAGTGTACGTGTGCCATCCGACAACTTGCTACTGGGCAAACGGCTGACCTCTTCGAAGAGTATTTGCATGTCGGTCAACTGGAATCCTTTGTCTTAAAATTTTTTGCGATGACGTTCGTTCAGCTTTCGGTGAGGAATTCCTTCGGGCACCCACCACCGATGATTGCCAACGGTTGCTTAGTCTTCACGAAACAGTCCATGGTTTTCCCGGTATGCTTGGCAACATTGACTGCATGCATTAGAGGTGGAAGAATTGCCCGACTGCTTGGAGGAGGCAACACTTAAGCGGCCACAAAGGCGGCGACCCAACACTTATCCTTGAAGCGGTCGCCGACTACCGCCTATGGATTTGACATGCATATTTTGGTATTGCCGGATCCAACAACGACTTGAACGTGCTCTATTCTTCACTATTGTTCAATGATGTTTTGAATGGTGTAGCACCGGCGATCGACTTCACCGTCAACGAAAATGCATACCACAAGGGTTACTATCTCGTCTATGGTATCTACCCAAGGTGGTCGACTTTCGTGAATACGCTCAGCAACCTGCAAGACCCGAGACGGGTTCTTTTTGCGCAGCGTAAAGAATCCGCTCGAAAAGACGTCGATAGAGCTTTTGGGGTCCTTCAAGCCCGATTCAACATTGTGAAGGCCCCGTCTCGGCTGTGGTACGTGAAAATATCGCCGACATCATGTACACGTGTATTATCTTGCACAACATGATTATAGCCGACGAAGGACTGATGGCGTCTAGCTTTTACGACAAGGATGAAGCCGGAAGCTCAACCGCGAGGTCTCCCGGAAGTTCAACCGCGAGGTCTCCCCCACGCCGAGGTGTGCATACGACGGTGGGCGAGATGATCGAAATAAGGAACACAATGCACGATACCCGAACCCACATTGAGCTACAAGAAGACCTAATTAAACACATTTGGGCGAAATTCGGCCACGAGTAGTGGGTTTTTTTAATTTTATGAATTTAATTATGTAATTTTCTAATTTTTAGGATTTTAATTATGTAATTTTTATTTTTTTTAATTTGTAATAGTATTTCGGATATTTGTAATGTATTTTAATTTTGTGGAAATGTTTTTATTTAAATTGAATAACAGAATGGTGGGACCCTTGAGCTTGTCCTTGCAGAAGAGCACAGATGTGGGTGTTGTGCTCTTGTCTAAGAGCAGGAAGTAAAAGTGGGTCCGGGCCCACATCCGTGCTCGTTGGCAAGAGCACGGATGGGGATGCTCTAACAACTTAAAAAGTATTTACTGATTTAGTATAAACAAATTTAAACTATTAGTAAAATAGGGAGGGGTGTGTCATAGTGCAAACAAAATGGACAAAATGCATTTAAAGAGATTCTAAGAGCATCCCCTCAAAGATTGAAAAATTCTATTGGATGTAAATTTGATTAAGACGTAGACGGTAGTGAGTTAATTAAATAACAGCAATATTTAACTGCTCAATGCTTTAATTCGATGATGACATGTAATGTGTAGATATAAACTTGTACTCGAAACAAGAAAAGTCATTGATCATGATCCAATATTTTTACACCTACACGATCAACGAGGGGTTTCGGTTTTTGATATATAGAGCTCAACATTTGACACCTGCACGATCAAGGCGTAATTCAAAACTTTAATATGCCGAAAAATAAAGAATCACGGACTCCATTTCAGAAAGTTTGTCACATTTTTCTGTAACGCTATGCAATCTAATAGATTTCCTTATTTTAGTCAGCAGAATATATATAGCATCACGGTTCTCAATTTATTACTTACCAAATTAATACTAGTACTTAAACTATCCCATTAAAAATAATTCAAAATTTACTAACGCGAATCTTAGTATTATACTCTCAAAGTCATGACTCTAAATAATAATGAAATTACTTTTATTTTTATGATTTAAAATGAATTAAAATCCTCCAAATCTTTCCATTAACATACACACGTTTCTCACATGTAGATCTCTTTCTTGCCTACCAAGCCAAACTAAAACCCTAACGCATCCCATCCTCTCTCTATAAATATAAGGCCAATCAATTTCACAATTAATTAGTTAATTACCACATCAATAATCAATATGTTTCGCGCCGTAGCTTCTTCTTCTTCTTCTCGCAAATTACTATTCGCCAATGGCCGCCGCTTCTCATCCGCCGCGGCCGCGGCTCACAGCATGCTCGCCAATGCCTTGGATTCCAAAATCAAACACATCACTCAAATGGTAAAATTAATTATCAATTTCTTTTTGTAAATGAACTCAAAATTAAGTGTTTAAACTTTAATCACTTGTTTAATTAGAGGCCAGAGCCCCCAGCCGAGTTCCCTTTCAAAATAGAACACAATCTCGGCTGCTACGTCAGCATGACGAGGGAGCTCGCCGGAGAGGAAATCGAGGTGAGGCTGGTTGACGAAAAACACAAGGATAAGAGTGTTTCTGATTCCTCTTCCGTGGATTTGAAAATTGAAATCTACAAATCAGATGGAAAATCTATGAATTTTGCGGCGACTGCTTCTGCTGAGAAAATTGTGATCCAGAAATTGACTACCAAGGATGGTGATAATAATGTCATCTGCTCTCAGCTCTGCATCGAGTGAGTTGTTTATTTATTTATTTATTTTGTTTGTGTTTTTTTTTATTTATAATAAATTTATAAATGTGTGTATATAGGCCGAAGAGTAAGTTGCAGAAGGCGTTGGGAGAGTTTCTCCACGCAAGAGGGATTGAGAAATCGATTGGTGGATTTTTGTACGATTATACGATGTGGAATTCGCAAAAATGTGATCAACTTGATGTGGAAGAATTGGAGAAGCTCAAGAATGTTGTTACCAATTGGTGGCGCTAGTGATTTAATGATTTGTTTCATTTGTTGTTTGAATATTTTTGTTCAAGAATTGATGTCTATTTCTATTTTATTCAATGAAGTCTAAAAATTGTGTCCTTTTCATTTAAACATGCGTTATATTTTGTCTTTTCACAATTTTAATTTAAATTTTTAATGATAGTTTAGGAAGTGATTATGATAAGCACATAATTAAATCTTTGGAGTCTATCGTTTGAGTCATCCGAAGTTGATACAATTAGGCCGTCCACTACGTTGTCTCTATATTGTCCCTTAAACTACTATTTAAGGGCCCAATGTACTTTTATACTCCATCCCGACGGAACCTGCAACCCTCCGTCCCTCTGCAACCCTCCGTCCCTTAAACCGCCCCTTAAATTACTATTCATTCAATTTCATTTTTTTATTTTTATTTCCAACCCAATTCAATTAAAACAAACACACTTCATTAAAAAACACACAACATAAAAAAATTACAACTTAAAATTTTAAAAAATAAAAAAACACACAATTAAAATCCTAAAAAATTAAACGTTGCATAATTTAAAATACAAATTTAAAGAAAATAAAAAAAAACTACTCCGCCGGCGAATCATCCCCGAAGGCGGTGGAGGTGCAATAGGAGGCGGAAGGCCAAGTTGTGCTGCCATATACACAATTCCGTTCAACCAGGC
Organism: Salvia splendens; assembly: GCF_004379255.2. NCBI lineage: Eukaryota > Viridiplantae > Streptophyta > Magnoliopsida > Lamiales > Lamiaceae > Salvia > Salvia splendens. Next base: position 3,141,484 of record NC_056036.1, on the reverse strand, counting down.
TTGGTATTGGGCGAGCGAGAAGCGGGAAGTGTCCGCCATTGTGGCGGTCATGTACATGGCCATAAGGGAGTTCGAGCCTCCCCCCGAGCCCGATCCAGAGGCCGTCTGGCTTGATTCGCCTCGGCCCTTCCTCGCTCTAGCTGCTTTCGCCGCCTTCGTCCCTTGCGGCCAACGGCGCCGATGGCTGGATCCCCCGTCATCGCCGGCCGTACCCACAAACTCATGCGAGGCAGCCTCTTGTGCGTCGCTGCCCTCACCGGTGTCACCAGACGAGTGTTGGCCACTCGTCGTGTGCTTCGTGCGCTTCGAGGTTGAGCCCGAGCTGGAGCGAACACCGCCGGCCCACCGTTCCTCATCCTTGACGACCTGCCAAACATCAACAAATTTGAATTGTTTGCCAGTGTTCTGGTTGTAGACGCGCAAAGCCGCCCTCATAATGTCGGCTCCCGTGGCGCCGCTTTGGTAGTGCGCCGCTTCGGTCGAGTAGATGCCGCGGAATTTTTTGACCTGTCTGTCGACTCGGTCAAAGTGAGAGCAGAGCATTTTATATGTGCTCTTGCGGGACCCTTTCGGCTTGATCTGGTGGTAGTTCTCGACGACCTTTTCCCAGAAGCACTTCCGGGGTTGTTGATTCCCGACGATGGGATCGTACGAGACGGAAATCCAGGCGTTGTACACCGCCATCGTTTCGTTGTTGCTGTACGGATACCGGCCTAGATCCTCATCCTCTTCCTCCTTCTCGCCCGCCTGGGCTTCCGTCCTGGAGCTTCCACCGCCTCGGCCTCCTCCACCGCCCCGGCCTCCTCCCCGGCCTCGGCCTACTCCCGGCGTGGGTTCAACGGGAAAATCCTCCCGAATCTGGGATAATCCATGCGAATACCACGAGGCGGAGGGACGGGCATATGCATCCACGTCAAAATTGGGTGGTTGGTACCCCCCAGCGTCGCCAAAGCCTGGGTGCCCGGCGTCGACGAACCGGAACCACCCAGTGTGTTGTACATGGTCTCCCAATCGCCGAACGCGTTGAGATCCCACACGCCGGAGCCTCCACCGCCGGAGTTGCCGTCGCCGGACATTTTGTGATGAGATGTTAGATGAAAATTGGAGAGGAAATTGAGATGATTTAGGAAGAATAGATGTGTAGTTGTGTGTGAAATGATGATGAATTAGAGCATCTCCAATGGCGGACGTCCGGTCGGACATCCGGTCGGACGTCGCGACGGGCGACCGGGACGTCCGCCATTGTGGCGTTTAGGGTCGGATACGGACGTCCCGTGAGGACGTCGGGTGTCCTCGGACGTCGGCGGGACGGGCGGGCGGACGTCCGCCATTGTGGCGTCCAGTCGGACGTCCCGTTTTTTAATTTTTTTTTAAAACTCTATATATACGGCTCGTCGAATTTTATTTCATTCGCACCACTTGTGTTAACAAGTTACTCTCTCTACATCTCTAATTTCAAGTATATCTAGAATGTCTAGTGAAAGTGATAGCGAGAATGAGTTGGAGGTCGCTGTTGAAGGTGCGATAGAGAGGCTGCTACAACAGAGGTTGCAGCGGCGGCAGCAGGCGGCGGTACCTCGGCCGATCCATCGTCGAACTCAAGTACCCCGTGACCACATTGCTGCACATATTCGGTTGTATGCGGACTACTTCGCTCCGCAACCGCGTTTTGGGGAAGCCTTATTCCGGCGACGCTTTAGGATGCATCGTCCGCTGTTTCTGCACATCGTGGGTGCTTTAGAGAGAAGATACCTGTATTTTAGGATCAGAGAGGATGCAGCTGGCAAACCCGGACTCACGCCCTTGCAGAAGTGCACTGTCGCAATCAGACAACTGGCGTATGGAGGCGCGGCCGACATGTTTGACGAGTACCTCCACATTGGCGAGTCGACAGCCGTCGAGTGTCTGCAGAATTTTTGCGCGGGCGTGAGAGCGATATTCGGGGAGCGGTATCTTCGGAGTCCGAGCCCCGAAGACTGCCAGATGCTGATAGATATGCATGGGTCGGTGCACGGGTTCCCTGGGATGTTGGGCAGCATAGATTGTATGCATTGGGAGTGGAAGAACTGCCCCGCCGCCTGGAAGGGGATGTACACTACCGGCTTCAAAGCCAAGCATCCCACGATGATCCTTGAAGCTGTAGCTGACTACCGGTTGTGGATATGGCATGCTTATTTTGGAGTCGCCGGGTCCAACAACGTCATCAACGTTCTCCAGTCGTCGCCCCTGTTCAACGCTCAGTGCAATGGCGTTGGTCCCGCCATCAGTTTCGTCGCCAACGGCAACCAGCATAATATGGGGTACTATTTGGCGGATGGGATATACCCAAACTGGCCCGTCTTTGTGAAGTCAATCAAGCATCCGCTCGGACAAAAGAAGACATACTTTGCGAGCCGTCAGGAAGCAGCGCGCAAGGATGTGGAGCGGGCATTTGGTGTGCTCCAGAGTCGGTGGGCGGTTGTGAAGGGTCCTGCACGGCAGTGGTATATTCCCAACATCGGCGATATCATGTACGCATGTATCATAATGCACAACATGATTGTCGAAAATGAAGCTGCGGAACTGACTCAGTGGACCAACGAAGATGATACGGGTGCAGGTCCAAGTCACGGCGTGGCCACCGCGAATGTGAATATGGGGGTACCTCATGGAGAGGTCGCGCGGCTGCGTGCATTTGCCGACATGCGGCAAACAGATGCCCATGTTCGACTTCAGCAGGATATCATCGAAGAGGTTTGGACTCGGAGGGGTTGACGTGATAATGTATGAAGTTTTTTTTTATTAGTATGCAATTTTTTTTTTCGAATCATGTATGTTTTTTCCGATGAAGTTGTTAATTTTTCCGATAAAGTTGTTAATTTTTCCCGTAATTTTTTCGAATAATGTATGAGGTTTGGACTCGGAGGGGTTGACGTCAAATTTTATTTCCGTAAATGTAAATTGTTTTATTTGTAAATGTATGATTTTTTTTTATTGCGGGATGTCCTAGTGGGAAGGGCGGACATAGGAGGGGATGTCCTAGTGACGTGGCAATGGGATGGGAAGTCCTAGTGACGTGGCAGGAGGTGTTTTTGGGATGTCCTAGTGGATGTCCGCCCACTGGAGATGCTCTTAGGAGTATTTATAGAGTAAAAAAATTAATTAAAATTTTTTTTTAAAAAAAAAGAAAAAACGGATATAAACGGTAATATTACCGTTTACAATTTTTTTTTTAAATTCGAATTAAAAAAAAGATTTATTGCGTCAGCGCGTGACGACGCCCACTCGCGGGCCGGTGAGTGGGTGTCATGCATGGCGCAGGGGCGCGCCACGTCGCCATGGCGTGTGGCGAGACAACCCGTCTCTTGTCTCGCAGGGACGGGTCGCGGGACATGATCGTGACGGGCGCGGGACGGGACGGGCCGGTGTGCCACAACGCGTCGCGCGAGCGTTCCGTCGCGAAGACGGTGGCGCGCCGCGTAGTGGATGGCCTTAGTGATGGATTCAAAGGGTTTGTGAATTCGAGTCATCCGTCTAGTAACATAATGATTGAATAAAGAAGTGGATGTAAGTAGTGGCAGATTCAAAGGGAAACTTATTATACGGTGCATTTGTTATAGATGACCAAGTGAATGGGTTGTGATTGGAAGAAAGAGAAAATCTCGTACTTTCACTCTGTATTTTCTCTGCAGAGGATGGTGGTTTTACTCAGTGCTCATACATGTCCTCAACCACATCCCATTTCCAGAAATAGCATGCTCAAATTAATTAGTTTTTGTCACTACATCATGTGCCAACACCAATCATTTCACTTCAACTTCTGATTTTCAATTGCTTCTCTTCAAATTATTACACAATAATCCTATGTTTGAACATCACAAGAGAGTGCCCCCTTGCAGTAAAAGTCTCTGTCACACCACTCCTCACATCAACTCATTCATCTATATTAGTCTCTTTGGAGTTGCTATTCTACATTAACACAACACACACACACACACACACACACACACTCATTGAACATCTCAGATTTAGCAGAGATGACGCAGTTTGAAGAGGAGAAAACATCCAACTCTGCAGTCGAAAATCTTGAAGCGAAGAGCAAGAACAAGAGGAAGAGGGCGAAAGCCAGCAAGACTAGTGAAGAGGTTGAGAGGCAGAGGATGACTCATATCGCGGTAGAGAGGAACCGGAGGAAGCAAATGAACGAGCATCTTCAAATGCTGAGGTCTCTCATGCCGGCCTACTACGTCCACAGGGTACTAATTAACAACTCTATTTCCTATTTTTTGTCACCAAAATTAAATAATTTCAATGAAACATATACTTAAAAACATGATATTGTAAAATAGGGAGATCAGGCTTCTATAGTTGGTGGAGCAATTGAATTTGTGAGAGAGCTGCAACAACTCCTCCAATGCCTTGAATCAGTTCATCATCATCATCATGAACAACAACCACCACCGTTGATCCTGCCTCCAACACTTGATCATCATGATCAGACGGCTGAGAGCAAGTCTTGGTTGGCAGAGGTTGAAGTGAGGCTCTCGGGGCTGTTTGGGATGATCAAGATTCTGTCGGGAAGGCGGCGCGGACAGATCACCAAGAATATCTCTGCAGTTGAGTGTTTGCATCTTCAGATTCTGCAAACTCACATTACTACCATTGAACAACTTGTTGTCTGCTCTTTCAGTGTCAAGGTACATTCAAGATTCATTTTTTATTTTTTTTTGCACTGCTGAGTGATTCATGGCATTTTCAAGATTCAATTTTTATTTAAGTATTTTTCATTTCTGAGTGATTCTTGGCATTTTTAAGATTCAGTTTTTTTTTTGAGTGATTCATGGCATTTTCAAGATTTAATTTGGATTTGTAGATGAGTATAGAAGCAATGCTGACAGCTGAAGATGTGGCAAACTCAATTCAGCAGATACTGAATTGTTTTCATTCCAACAGCAGCAGCATGCCATGAAAAAAATCAAGTCTTCTAAATATTTGTTCATTTTCATTCTATTCCACATTATTGGTGTTGACAGTTGGAGACAAAATATGATGAAGTGGTGTCAATTTCCAACAAAATTTGACAAAGTCAAAGCATCCAATATGTGTAGTGATGTGATGGACAAGAATTGACTTGTCAGAAATTAGAAAGAAAAGAGAGAGGTTTGAGAAGGTACCATACCATGCATGGTGGGGTTGTACCTTCTCTTGCTTATGTCATACTGTGTAAGTACTTGCTTGGGTACCATTACCATGTTTCAATAATAGCACATGGTTTTTGTAGCAAGTGATTAATTATTAGTAATATTGTTGATCTCATTGTTATGAAATTGATTAGTACTACCAAAATATAATTGTTATGAAATTGATTAGTACTACAAAAATACAATGAGAAGTTCATTTTGTCTTATTCTACTACTTTATTATTGATTGGAGTACAACTTCATTTGAATGACAAGATGGTTTTCATCATCATAGTATTTTACAAGAAAGAAATCACAAATATATATTTACCCTATTCGACCATTTCTGTGTAATGTACTACTACTATTTTTCTAGTAGCTCATCGCAACATTTATTACATGACTATTTGTACGTAAATATTCCAACCAATATTTAAATAAATTTTGTCAATAGATGATCTATCTTTTCGATCATATTTATATATTTTCTCTAAATTCTACATTAATCAACAATTTTCAATCTCTAATTTCTTATATTGAATAAATATTTTTAACCATATTGAAATACGCTAGATGATGTGCTTATTCTTATTTTTATTGTGATTGGTTATGGACGTGCCCGACATTGATGAATTTTTAATATATAAAAAAACAACTCGAGTTTGCATAAATTTTGTAAAAAATAGCTCGAACTCTAACAATATAAAAATGATATGCACTTTTATGAAAGTTGTAAAAATGCATGATATTTGAAAATCTAAAAGGAATTCACATGTGAACAACAAGAATCGACAATTTTGGAGCAAGCTTATGTGGTTGCTAAACACTTTATAAAAGAAGTGTTAGTGTGGAGAGCCCTTTCAAGTTATTTCAATTGGGCAAACTTGCAATCACATCATGTCCCAACAAAAGGAAATATGCATTTAAATGAGAAGCTATGGCTTACGAAACATAATTTTATTTTGCTCCGCATATCAAAGGAAGAGCTCACGATCTTTGGAAATATTTCAGATAACTGTGTATTTATTAAAATTTGAGTAATTCTATGAAACTCTAGCTTATTTTTTAAATTCTAGTATTCATGAAAATTCAAACTATTTTTTTTTATTTTCCAAAGTTTGGATCATAAACTACAATTAACAAACCAAATATTTAATAAATCTACCTGCAAAAATTGCAAATAAAACCTCTGTTTAATTTCTTTTGGGCCCAAAGACCAAAGCCCGAGAGAAAATATAATTGGTTTTTGTCCAATTCGAGAGACATGGGCTTTAGCCCAAATAGAAACCAAAGCTAAGAAATCCCCAAAACCCAAATTGGACAAATCCAACCCTAAGAAAAACCTAATTTCACCTTCACCGCCATTATAACCCTTCCGCCTCTGAGCAGAGAGAGAGAGAGAGAGAGAGAGAGCAGTGTGTGAGAGACTGAGAGTAGAGATGGTGTCAGGCTCGGGGATCTGCGCGAAGAGAGTGGTGGTCGATGCCAGAAACCATATGCTCGGGCGGTTGGCGTCAATTCTGGCCAAGGAGCTCTTGAATGGGCAGAGAGTGGTGGTGGTCAGATGCGAGGAAATCTGCCTCTCCGGCGGCCTTGTTCGCCAGAAGATGAAGTACTTGCGGTTCCTCCGCAAGCGGATGAACACCAAGCCGTCGCACGGACCCATCCATTTCCGCGCCCCTTCCAAGATTCTCTGGAGAACTATCCGTGGGTATGATTTTCTTCCTTTCTATTTTTTCTATGCTATCTAATGGAAGATGATTTCACTTGTATTCTGTAGCTTATGCTTATGATCTGAAAGTTTATTTGCTAGCTGCTTTTTAAGACTATGTATGCTTCAAAAGTTTGTACCTTTCCTTTCTGGTTGCTTTTGTTGATTCCAAAATGAATGTTTTGATGAGATAGGTACCATCCTTGCATACTTCATATTGGCATTGTGGGGTTGTGGTGGATTTTTGTATTTCTGTTGGCAATTTATATGCTCGTTATCATTGGTTTCTACTTGTAACATTAGTTATATAGCTTAAGTTTTCTACTCTGTAACATTAGTTATATAGCTTCTAGTCTTCTATACCATTCCACTACATGTTATGTTTATGAGATCATGTCTCTTTCTTCGTTCGTGTGCCTAATTTCTTGATTTGATTCCCTACCACAGTGAACCAGTATAATTTTCTTCAAAGCACTATCCTAATTTGTGATTAGCAATGCTGCTGGAACTTATTCAAGTATGGTTTTTGTTATACTTATGATTGGAGTATGTATTGATAATTGTCACAACTCTTTTGGATTCATAAATTTGGATTTGTCTCAAGTAAAATATTTCCTCTAAACAAATTGTTAGGCATAGTAATGTGGGATGTCTGTGCCAGCTTTGGTATTTATGTTCCTTAGTTTCTGTGCTTAGAACAATGGGTTTGTTTAACTTGTTCCTTACATGCATTTGCAGGATGATTCCCCACAAGACCAAGAGAGGAGAAGCTGCTCTTGCACGCTTGAAAGTTTACGAGGGTGTCCCACCTCCATATGACAAAATCAAGAGGATGGTCATCCCTGATGCACTCAAGTGAGTACTGCATAATTATTTATTCATTCTTCTAATTGTTATGCAATCAATTATCTTTCAATTCCATTTCCTTAAAATGTTTAACCTTAAACTCATGTTTTGTTTTCCCTTTGTTTAGGGTGTTGAGGCTTCAAGCTGGCCACAAATATTGTTTGTTGGGCAGACTCTCATCAGAAGTTGGGTGGAATCATTATGATACCATCAGGGTAAGTTCAAAACCCAACTTGTGTATAATTTCCTCGTTTCTTTTATTTTGGATATATTATTTTATTCAACTTGGAGTTGTGGCTTAGTGTTGCTTGTCCACTAGATCTACCCATGAACTCTTGTATGAAATTTTTTGAAATCTCAGCCTTGTAGGCTTTGTTTCTTTCTAGATTGTTAACTTCTTCTTTCATAAACTTGATATTATAAAAAATCATTATAAATTTTTTCTCCTATTCAATTTGTTGTGAGCGTAGACTGTTTGTATGAATGGACTAAGAAGAGAAATTTCTTCTTTTTAAATTTTGTTTTAGGAGTTGGAGAAGAAGAGAAAGGAAAGAGCTCAGGTAACTTATGAAAGGAAGAAGCAATTGAACAAGCTGAGAGTCAAGGCTGAGAAGGTTGCTCTGGAGAAGCTTGGCTCACAGCTAGATGTCATTGCTCCTATCAAGTACTAAATATTGCCATAGATAGCTGTTGAGTGGTAACGATGTTCGAGACGATGGTGTCTGCGACTTAGATATTTGGGTCGTTATTTTGTTTTTTGTTGAAATCGGATGTCATATTCTCAAAGTTTGCAAGTTTTAATAGACTTTCCAATATCGCCAGTTCTCTTGTTTGTTATATTTCTACTTTTTTTTTGACTGATTACTTGTGATTTCATTAATGTGATGTTTTCTGTGATCAATGGTGTGATTATTTATTTTTTGTATTTTGACTTTTCTATTCAAAATTTGACATGTTCTTTTAAAGAAAATGTTACTACAAGCGTTGACAACGATAAAATTTTTCAATAATTTCCATTAGCAGAAATATGTTTGCTTACGTAATTTGTAAATAAAACGAATCAGCTTAATCTCTAAGACAATTCTTTCAAATTTAGTACTACAATTCTACCTAAAAAACAGTTTTCTTAGTTGCAAATAAATGCAAAGAAAAATTTAAATAAAACAAACAAAATTATTAATTGAAAATGTAATAAGTGAAAAAACAACTTGGGGTGAAATATTTTGTTAGAGAATAACGTGTAAATCCTATTTTCCATGAATCAAATTTGTAATTCACTCTTTTATTTCAGTATTAGTAAATGGAAAGCAATTCAAGCAAAACATGTAAAAACAACATCAAGCAGCCTAATTTCTGAAACCAGTTTTCTGTAGTTTTATTTATACAAAAATTGGTCTCACGATTCTGCCTACATATTTTCAGCAAGTTAGATTTAATTTTCAGTCATTGCATTCTCTTATACTAAAACCCTCCAATCTTGACACTCTTATTGTATCAATCCAACCTAAAAAAAAAACTAAAAAAAAATGCAAATTTCCCCTCAATTGTTTCTCTACACAGTTCTTGCTCTCTTCTCACTATTTTCATCCACCAATTCCGCAAAACACCACAATGCTGCAAATCACCACAGGAAGCCTCAAATCCATCATGTGTTCGACGTTGATCAATCCGGGAAGGGCCACTTCAAGACGATCCAAGCGGCCATAGACGCTGTCCCCTCTCACAACCCACGATGGACTTTCATACGCATCAAAAAGGGCGTATACAGGTGAATAAACTCAGCATCATTCACACTAGTCTTATGCAATTTTCTGAATAAAAACAGTAGTTTTTACACCTTGTTTGTTAATTCTTGAAGGGAGCAAGTCAGCATTCCTCAAAACCAGACATGTTTCATGATTTTCTTATTCCTCTTCTCAAAACCAGAACTCTTTCAACAATGGAACTCACAACCCCATGAAGCCAGCACTCGCAGCCAAGATCCAAGGCGACAAATCAGCCTTCCACAGATGTGGATTCTACGGCATGCAAGACACGTTGTGGGACGTCCAAGGCCGGCATTACTTCAAACACTGCACCATCCAAGGCTCGGTCGACTTCATCTTTGGTGCAAGCCAATCCCTCTACGAGGTACACTAGAATAACCCCAAATTATGCCATCCATGATGATCTGATGCAAACGTGCCACAAGAATGACCGAATTGTAGAGATATCATAGAAATTAGACAATATTTATAAATGTTTTGGAAACCTATAAACTCAAAATAAAATAAAGTTTTAACTTGCAAAAAAATCCCTAAAAACAATAAAATGACTTTAGTCACCTAAATAAGAAGCCCTAAAATGACATTTTGCAAGCCCAATGAGAATTTCAAGTTATTCCGCATTTTTGGCATCGTCTAATTTTCCCTTTTTGTTTCCTATTTGTATGTTAATTATAAAAAAATTACTTTTCCCTGGTCAAATTAATATCTAGAAAATTGGAAAAAATAGTTGAGTCACCATCAACATTTTTTTTTTCTGCGTCTGCCACGGGTTGTGCATGATGATCTCAAGCTAGTTGACCAAATATATCTCTTTCTTGAATATTTGTTGGTTCAAAACAGAAATGTACAATCTCAATAGTTGAAAATCTGCACAAAGGCCCCGGCTACATCACAGCACAGGGAAGATCAGAACCAAGGGAGACGAGCGCCTTAGTGTTCAAAGACTGCAACATAGTCGGGAAGGGGAAGGCGTATCTCGGGAGAGCATGGAGAGATCACGCGACAGTCTTTTTCTACAACACATACATGTCTGAAGCCGTCGTCCCTCAAGGTTGGAGCGCTTGGTACAGCGCCGGCAACGAGTAAGATCTCCTTGCTCTTTCTTTCAATCAACATTACTGTTAGAATCAAATGTTCTTGTCCTAAAAAAATGGAGACTGGACAGGAATCAGTTGAGATTTGCGGAGGTCAAGAGTCGTGGGAGAGGCGCCAACGCTTCGAAGAGAGTGAAGTGGGTGAATAAGCTAAGTGGGAAAGAGTTGAAGGAGTTCACCAGCATTTCATTCATTGATGGTGAAGGTTGGTTGAGGAAGCTAGCTTTCAACATTTTTGGTGCTTAATGTTTTTTTTGTTGTTGTTTGAAGGAAAAATGTAGATATACCGCAATAAAAGGAAAAATCATATGCTTTCAAATCTTCATGTAAAATTTCAAATTATTGATTTGTATTCATTTTGCAAGCAAACGATTGGTGTATTATGTGTATATACTTTGCGTAAATTTATATTTTCTTGATAGATAAAAATCACGAAAATAAATTGATATAATAAAAAATAGATATTGTAATCAATTTAGTTAAGGTAATTTGATTTTTAAACGCTTAGCTAAAAAATGACTAAGGAAATTTTTAATTCAATTAACAACGCTAATTTGTATTTATAAATGCACCACCGTTGCTTCAAATAACATCTTCGTACTTAGTTTCCCAGCTAAAATATAAGGGATGCAAATAGAAGCAAAATATGAGTCAATTGTAGTTAGACAAATTAGCCCTCAACTTAAGCAAAATATTAAGATAGAACTAATTAAAGAAGTAAAAATATGGGCCAGTCTCACAAAATCGTAATAGAAAGAAACAGAAGGTTGGTGTTGGTGTATATGCAGAGAAAGAAGTGGGTGTCGTTCCGGCGAAGAAGCGCCAACATGGGGTCAGCGGCCGACATATGGCGTTTTCTGGTGGCACTCCAGGGCCAGTGGTGGTGTCGACCGACCCCGTCTGTCACTTAATGAAGGAAACTGTGGCTAACTTGTTAGCCTCTTCATCACTTAGCTTCTTTGCCCACCCAACTCTCATGGAACTATTCGAACCTGGACCCTGACTGTTATACTCTGACAGCGTCAACAGATTCCTGCAAGTACATATTCGAATATTGATCTATATTTGCTTGTAAATTCATTAATATTGGGCATGTTCTAATTTTGCCTGGTATGCAAAATCAGAATTTAGTGGTAAATAATCCTAAAAATAGACATGAGAATAAGGCGGTTACTCTTGGCCGACGCTTGTCCAAGCATCCCATCCTTGAGGGACAATGATGTCCGCCATTTGCGTGTTGTAGAATAGGACTCTAGCGTACTTTCCCCACGGCCTTCCAAGATATACCTTGCCCTCCCCAACTATAACGCAGTTTTTGAACACGAACCCGTTCGTATCATTAGGCTTCTCTCTTCTTTGAGCCGTGATGAATCCTGGTCCGTTTAGAGCTCCCGCGGCTACTGATATGGCACAGCTCTGCAATGAATCGAGATGTTTGCTTTCAGAGATTATGTATTATAACATTCAGATTTTGAAGCATTATACGATCACAGTATCACACTTTACCTAATAAATTTACTCTGTTTTTTGATTTTGGGACAAGCCCACTTAAGTACATAAATTAATTATCATATTGCCAATCAAATTATTTTAGCACTACAAAGTAGGTTCCTTTGGCAATTGATTTAAACAACATAGAATGAGAATTGGAATCGCTACAAAAGATAACTGCACTCACTAATCGACTTATTATCAATTAATTTTAAGATTGATAATTTGCACAAAATTAAATCGTCCTATCTATCTATGCTTTTTTTTTAAAAATACTATAACACTTTCAATGACAACAAATTACTAGCTATACTAATTAGTTGATAAAAATGCTGGAAGTGGAAACCGTAATTACCTCAAACAAGGATTGGCCAGCACCAAAGATGAAATCTACGGCACCTTCGATGGTGCAGCGTTCGTAGTAATGCCTGCCTTCAACATCCCACAGTGTGTCCTGCAATCCGAAGAATCCACAACGGTAGAAGGCCGAGTTGTCGCCTTTAATCCGAGCTGCCACCGCCCTTACCATTGGATTCGTATTAACTTTTGGGGGAGTGTTGTAAGAATTCTGCACATGCCAAATAATTAATTAATAATCCAACTGAAAATAAGTTAATTAATTTGAGTACGTGGTGCATGAGCTTATTACAACGAACGATATGTCCCGAACAATCGTGTTGTTAGCTTCAGAATTGAAAGTAGCGTCTCGGTCAATGGGGCCATGACCATTCCACGAAATAATGGTGGTTTGAATTCCTGTTCCTTGCAGGATTATGAATGGCTTATCGTAAGGAATAATCACTTGTTCCCTGCAACAAATCAACATCATTTGCATTTGTAAGAGAATGAGGGGATGATTGAGGCAGCCACAAATTTTCGAAAGAAACCCTTATTTTTTGTGGGCAAAAAATATAATCTCTCATACTCCACGTTTCTTTTGAATATGAGATTTAGAGAGTTAGGTGGGAGAGAATACAGTAAAATAGAGTAATTATGTTATATTTTGTCAAAAAATGAAATGGCTCACTTTAGGTGTGAGTTGTCCTAAAAAAATATATGAGTCACTTAATGTGGGGTGAATGGAATATTTTTTTTCTCTTTTGGACTTTATTATTCCCACACTTAACCTTTAAACACCAATTATTAGTCGTGCTCAAAACAAATGATGCAAGTAGATTGAGATAGATGAAGCAATTAGTAGAGGGTTCATGCTACATAAACAAAAAAGAAAATGAGTGTTGTTGTTGACCGGTAAATGCCTTCTCTGATGTTAATGATAGTCCATTCAATGTTGCCGGAAGGAACAGAATTAATGGCTGCTTGCACGGTTGTGAAACTGCCCTGATTCGACTGATCAACCACGATTGTTGCAGCGCTAATGGAAGAAACCGATGACAAAAGAGACAAAACTATGCAGATACACCAAGAAGCCATTTTTTTTATATTATGGATGTGGTAAACCAATGCACCTTGTTATATAATGTAAATTTATAATAAACAAATTTGGCTACACATTATATATAATGTAAATACTAGAACATCCTATTATGAATATTTATGAACTGGAGTGAAATCTTGAATCATTTATAGATAAAATTATTTAACTGGTTTGAAATCACGAAAATAAATTGACATAATTAAAAAAATAGATGTTGTACTAATTAATGTAATTAAGATAATTAGATTACGTTGAATGAACAAATTTGATATACTGGATTGATAAATGCGCAAATTTGATAATACTAAATCAGTAGTACACTAGTACTTACTAGATATCGATAAACTTGTTTGAGTAGATTGGTAATATTTCGGAAATAAACATCTAATTAATGATAGAAAACGTTAATCCTATAAAAATAGATTTTAATAAAACCGCGTAGAGAGATTAATGTTCCTTATTTGCATTTTTTCGATTTTTTTTATTATTATAGAGACTATCCATAATACTATTAAAATTCATCATGATCGAATATTTTAGAACACATTACACAATTATCTAAAAATTATTTTTGTAGTTCACAGTAAAACTAGAGTAAACTAAGGACCCAGAACTTTAAACGCTTGATCAACCCATCCTTGATTATCAATGAAGGAAATGGTGGCTAAGTTGTTAGCCTCTTCGTCACTCATCTTCTTCGCCCATCCCGCTCTCTTAGAACTCATCGAACCTGGACCGCTACATTTATACTCTGAAAATGATAATTGATTCCTGCAAGTACATATTATTAGATATGAATGGGTAAAAGTAAGGGATATTTGCGTAAAATTTTCAATCCTGGGCAGATTCTGAATCTGCATACCACCTTTAGAGCTAGTATGCAAATTCAGAATTTGCCGAAAGTTCAAAGATTTATAGACAAAATTAACATGAGAATAGGGCGTTTACTCGCGTCCGGAGCTATTCCAAGCATCCCATCCTAGAGGGACAATAATGTCGGACATTAGTGTATTGTAAAAGAGAACTCTTGCGTAATCTCTCCATGCCCTTCCCAGAAACACCTTCCCCTCCCCAACTATGTTGCATGTCTTGAACACGAACCCGTTTGTATCGTTAGGTTTCTCTCTGCCTTGAGCTGTGATGAATCCCGGTCCATTTACGGCTCCCGCAGCCACTGATATGGTGCAGCCCTGCATAGAATCGGTGCATTTTTTTTTTGAGTGATTATGCACTAAGATTGAGTTCTTGATTACACGATTAAGTAAACTCGTCGGTGTATGCAGGTATATGTCATGGATTGGGCTATAATGTTATTTTTACAAAACTAGGTGGAGTTTTTTCCACTAGTGTCACACTTCCAATAACAACAAATTATTCCCTACTAAAGTGAATTTTATTTTAAATTTGGACATACGTAATTATCATATTGGCAATTGATAATTGATAGTAGGAGTAGTAGAAATCAATATATAACTCTTATGACCTACTCAACTTCAAAATAATTTTAATAATTTACTTAAAATGCAGAAAGTGGAAACACTAATTACCTCGTACAAGGATTGGGCAGCGCCAAATATGAAATCTACGGCACCTTCAATGGTACAACTTTTGTAGTAATGCCTGCCTTTAACATCCCACAATGTGTCCTGCAATCCGAAGAATCCACAACGGTAGAAGGCCGATTTGTCGCCTTGAATCCGAGCTGCCACCGCCGGCACCATGGGATTTTTATTACCCTTTGGGGGAGAGTTGTAGGAATTCTGCACATGCCAAATAATTACTATCTACCTAAATAACAATCCAATTGAAAACAACGTAATATATTCGAGCATGTGGTGCATGAGCTCATTACAATGAACGTTATATCCCTGGCGATTGTGTTGTCGGCTTCAGAACTGAAAGTAGCAGTTTCGTTAATGTCGGCATGACCATTCCACGAAATGAAGGTGTTGTTACTTCCTGATCCTTTCAGGAAGATGAATTGCTTATCCATAGGAATAATCACTTGCTCCCTGCAACACACTATTTATTAAAGAGAGGATGATTGCAGGCTGAGCGGACGTAGAAAAAGTTGGTAGTAAGGGCTGTAAGTAGGAATTTGTTCTTCAGTAGTATTGGCTTGGTAAGGGCTTAATATGATTCTCCAAAAAAAATAAAAATTTATAAGTAGAAAATAATAATTATAATAATAATAATAATAATAATAATAATAATAATAAATTGGATAAAGGCTTAAGCCCTACCCTCATGATTACAGGCGGTGGCCGATTTTCTCTTAAAAAATTCAGACGTAGAAAAATATATTGATAAAGGACACAAAAAGAACTTATACTTATATATACCTACAAAATTAACTAATTGATCAAAAGCAAATCATTTTATTATTTGTATATTCAGAAAAAATGAGTAACACCTATAAGTGCCTGGTTTGATGTCAATGGTAGTCCATTTGGTGTTGTTGGAAGGGACGGAATTAATGGCGGCTTGTACGGTTGTGAAACCACCACGCTTCGATGGATCAACCACGATTATGTCGCCGCTAATCAACGAAACTAATGACAAGAGAGACAAAGATATACAGACGCACCATTTTTGAGATGTCATATTTTTTTCTTATTAATGTACTAATAAACTAAATACACCCTGTTCTATTATGGATTGTATACTCAATGTTAATCTACTCGAATTATCTGTGTTATCTGTATATATACTGACTTGAGTCAATATGTTAGCTTTACCCTGAAGCTAAAGATCAAGGAATAAGTTATCGTGTTCATTTAACTAATGATCTTCATTCATTTTTTCATCCACTTACAAGAGATAATATTACTGTTACTTGATAATAGCCTTAAAAGGGGATCAAATTTCAATTTAACAAGTGCAATTGAATTAATAAAATAAACTTCTTTTAATTAATAGGTGATAAGTTCCAATTACCATTTACATAAAATAAGGAATCGACATTAATACCTTTTTTTAGAAATGAGAAAGGAAAAAAATCCCCTAATTTTAAATTTAATACACACTATGATATTTTATGTGTATGGCAAGGATGGCAAATTTAGTTTATGCATAAGTATAACATAATGGAGATTGACATATTATATCTTTTCTATCATTTGTAGGTTGTAGCCGTTACTATTGTCAGAAATATGTAAAACCAAAAAAAAACAGAAAATAGAAGCAGAAGTACACTAGAATAAAAGTTAAATGTACTCATGTATTATATATACATAAATATATGGCGCATAACATAGTATATATACATGCAAATCATACACTTTTTTATACTTGTATATAATTAGTATGTGATTGCTAACAATTAATCTCTGTACTGTAATTATTTGGATGCTAGCTAGTTACTTTTTAATTGCAATATTTGTGTATTGTGTATCATTTGTAGCGGTTATTATTGATAGAAATATGTAAAGAAACATAAAGAAAGTAGAACTTGAAGTACACTAGAACAAAAATTGAACGTGTATGGCCCATAGACATAATATGAATATACGTAAAAATCATACACTTAGTTATACGTGTATTAGTATGTGTTTAATAGAGATGTTCAAACGCTCGTTTAATCCATCCATGATTATCAATGAAGGACAATGTGGCTAACTTGTTAGCCACTTCATCACTCAGCTTCTTCGCCCACCGGACTCTCCTTGAATTCGTTGAACCTAGAGTCCAACATTTATACTCCGATAGCAACAATTGATTCCTGCAAGTACATATTGGAATATCAACGGTTAGATAGATCTCAATGGATAAAATTAAGGGCTATTTGCCTATAGATTCTTTAATATAGGATATATTCTGAATTTACTAGCAAATAACCCTGAAATTAACATGAGAATAATGTTGTTACTCTTTTCCCGTGCTTTTCCAAGCATCCCATCCTTGAGGGACAATGATATCGGACATTTGCGTGTTGTAAAAAATTACTCTAGCCTCTCCACGGCCTTCCAAGATACGCCTTCCCCTCCCCAACTATGTTGCAGTTGTTGAACACGAACCCGTTCCTATCGTTAGGGTTCTCTCTCCCTTGAGCTGTGATGTATCCTGGTCCGTCTAAGGACCCTGCAGTTACTAATATAGTACAACCCTGCAAAGAATTAGGGTGTTTACTATGAGTGATTATGCATTATAAGATTGAGTTTTTGAAAAATATATGATCAAATAAACTCATTGGTGGTATATGTGGGGGATTAGGTGATAATCTTTTTCCAAATTAGGTCAATCTTAAAATACAGAAAGTGGAAACCCTAGCGAATTACCTCGAACAAGGATTGAGCAGCACCAAATATGAAATCTACGGCATCTGCAATGGTACAACTTTTGTAGTAATGTCTGCCTTGAACATCCCACAATGTGTCCTGCAATCCAAAGAATCCACAACGGTAGAAGATCGCTTTGTCACCTTGAATTTGAGCTGCCCTCGCCGTAGCCATCCCATTTTTACTATCCTTTGGGGGAGAGTTGTAAGTGTTGTGCACATGCCAAATAATTACTCAATAATTCAACTGAAAACAGCTTGACCACATTCTGCGTGAGCTTATTACAATGAACGATATGTCCTCGGCGACTATGTTGTCGGCTTTAGATGTGAATGCAGCGCTTTCATTAATGGCGCCATGACCATTCCACGAAATGAAGGTGCTTTTACTTCCTGCTCCTTTCAAGAATATGAATGGCTTGTCACTAGGAATATACACTTGTTCCCTGCAACAAATCAACATTATTTGTAACCGATGAGATGCATGATCCGAATAAATGTAAGGATGGGTACGTTTTCTCTGAAAGAATACGGAGAGGAAATAAGGGATGGGTGAGGAGTGACTACAGTGGCGGACGCAGAAAAAAACTCAACTATTTTTCTAAGTATTTTTCTAGATATGGGTTAAAAGTATTTTTGGATAATTTGCATAGATTTTTAAATAGAATAAAATGAGTATTTAGTAGGATCCGAGGTATATGGGAAAATGGAGGGTTTCGGATAATTTTATCGGGACATACTAAAAAGAAAAATGAGTAGGTATTATTGTTGACATGTAAGTGCCTTTTTTTATATCAATGGTAGCCCATTTGGTGTTGCCGGAAGGGATGGAATTAATGGCGGCTTGTACGGTTCTGAAACAACCACTCGTCAACGGATCAACCACGATGCTTGCAGCCCTAATGGAAAAAAGGGATGACAAGAGAGACAAAAATATGCAGATACATCATTTTTGAGATGCCATAATTTTTTCTTTTGAATGTAGCTAGTAAACCAATACAACTTGTTCTATTATTGATTCTATAAGTTTTTGTATTCTCAGTTGAGTATGCTGTATATATGTTATTAGGATGTATGAAGTCACTAAACAATGAATAAGTTATAGAATCTTGTTCATTTCACCCATTCCTTTTTTTTCTTTTTCAGTCAACGTTTTCATGATAATATTTTATTTCAATTCATGCATGGTTAATTTCTTTTGATTTCCTTCCTAAGTTGTGCTGATTGATTTCAATTTTGACCAAGTTTGTAAACATTTATATGAGATTGCACAATATTAATGCACTGTCCACAACGTGCGTTACAAAATAAAATACTAAGCTAAAATATGGTCATTAAAAATGGAACTAAACCATATTGAATATTGATTAAACAATTCAAGCGCAAAACGTATAAATGAACAGAGGTAAAAAATCTCTAAAACATAGTAACACATATCTTATACTAGTAATTAATAAAATTTGGATATAAAAAGATCAGTATAATCTTTGATATGTATGCATCTAAACTAGCTAGCAGTAATATATTTCCAATTAACGGAAATATAATATAGTATGCTTTGTACCTCAAGAAAAGTAATAACCAAAAGAAAAGCAAAATATCTTGTTCACTCTTGATATAACCTTTAAAAAAGGGCTCAGATTTCAATTTAATATAATAAAATGCAATTGAATTAATAAGAAGCTTTTTTTCAATGAATGAGTTACGGGTTCCAATTACCATGTAGAGAAAATGAGGAATCATCAATAGGCATTGACAATCTTTATTAGAAATGACAAATGAAGAAATGCCTGATTTCGAATTTAATACACACTAGCATAATGAAGATTGAAAAATTACATCATTTCGAGGTAGAAAAAATATATACTCCATTCAACCCACTTTCTTTTTTATTCGACCATTACTAAAATTAGAAACATTTTTTTATCTCTTTTTTACATTAATCTCACTATTTAACATGCAAAATAAAACTGCATAAAATCTAATTTGCCTAAAGAAGGGGTCATCATTCTTGCGGAAGGAGTATTTTGTAACTTGACATTCTACATCATTTTGAGGTAGAAAAACTACATATTTTGTATACTTTGTTCTTGTAGCCTAGTGTCAGAAATATGTAACAGAAAATATTGAAATTTTAAATGAAATATCTATACTTAATAAATATATAACAGTTTAGGAAAATATTGTAGCATTTGTAGTATAATTATTTTTAATCAACTTCGAAATCACATGAAAATTTATCAATTTTCCATATAATTTCTTTTTATTGCTATAGAATAACAAAACTAATTTATCCCATTTTGGGTCAACCACCATGATTTCAATTTGAAATAAAGTAACTAAAACTGAAATAATGAGAATTATTTCATTTTGGTTCAACCACTTCAGTTAATTTTGAACCACAGGCTATTTGGTTTAGAGTCACTCCGGTTGTGAATTTTTCGGGTTAAAAATTTTCAACCCTAACCCAGTAAAATTGTTGGGCTATTTAGACCCACCCCCGTGTTTAGAGTTAAATTGACCAAACAAAACAACAAATAGTAATAATACTAATATCTATTCTATGATCATCACAAACAAGCAAATAGCCAAAGAAAACAGCAAATAACCATTCATGAAAATCTTGTACCAATATATATAGCCGCCTCTATCATTCTTTGAATGTGGGAAAAGAATATGTTCTTGTCAATCTAAAGCAGCTCAAGCAATTACTAATGCGTCAACATTTTGTGATCTGCAAAAATTTTGCCAGAATTCAGCACAATTTTTTTTTTTCATTTTTGGTTCTAAATTTATTGGTAGCAAATGCTTTCTCCAAACTCACCTGTGGTTTCATCAAAACAAATGGAAGAGGATCCCATCAGTCTACTTGGTGTTATGTGTTGGAACGCTCAGGTAGAACTTGGTGTTCTTGAAATCATCCAGCATTGGATTGTATCCATCTTTGGTTCTCGTCTTCGAAGGAATGCCAAATTCTTCCATAAAAGATGATGTATCAAGCTACAGTGGAGTACCAAATACAGGGAGACGAAGACAGTAGTTAGAACACGACGTATTCAGCAACAAAAATGTGTCATTTCCACATACTATAATGTTGTGAAGTCGAATTTACCATAAGAGTTCGCCTCTTCTTTCCTTTCTTCAATGGTTTAGCTTCGGTTGGCTTTAACCATCCAGAGCAATAGTGATCAATATCTTCTAGCAGGCAAAAGTCCGTTGGAAAAAATATATCAGCGTCACCCTGTAAAGGAAGACATTGATCGATGCATTAAGGTTGTGAAGGGTGCATAAGTCAACAGTTATTTTAGTATGTTGTTTCAGTTCTTCTTCCAACTCATCTCAAGAATCATAACCATAAGAAATCTTAATTAACCTTCAACTCTCATACAATTACTTCAGGTAAGAAGATTTAATCGGGCCTTCAGGTAAATTACTTCCGAATAAACTACATATTATAATCGGGTATGTATAACCCATGACTTTTAATTTTACACGTGTTATGTGATTGACGAAATAGATATGTTTTCTATATCGTATTTGGATTATATGGTGGAATATAATGTGAATGCATGATTGGTGCAAGGGATATATTTATATATTGTGTTGAAATTATTTCACAGAATATAATGTGGATATTGATTGATGCAATGGATACACTCGACATTGAAGTACATGAATCATATAATTAAAGAGGATCTGTGACGGTCTTGCCCTGGATCTGAAATTATAGGGGGACCTTCGGGTCGAATTACAGAGAGAACTACGGGTCAAATACAGAGGGACCTATGAATCCAATTATAGAGAAACCTTCGGATCAAATCATATTGGGACCTACGGGTCAAATCACAGTGGGACCTATGGGTCAAATCATATTGACATATTGGAAATCCCGGGCAGATACCAGACTTGATTTGTCACAGAATAATAAATTGGACAGAGAGACATATGCATATGGATGTAAAATTATTTATGATTATTAATGCTTATGATTAAATGTATTGGTTAGAAAATATGTTTGATAATTGTAATATGAAATTAAAGGTAAAATTTATATACACTGGATTGTGGCTCATAGATATCAAGGATACAGATGGATGTTGGATGTTGGTTTTTGAATGTATTTGATATGAGTGTTTTATTTGACATGTGGATTAAGAGTTTTAAAATTTTATTTTGGATTTATTTATTTTAAGAATATATGCCAGAGGGGTTGGGGTGTGACAACGACAGAAGGTCATTTCTTGAGTAAGGATAATTGAGGTTATGGTGCGGTTGTTAGACATGGAAAACTATTGATGAACGACGCGTCTAATAAACACTCTGTTTCATAAGGTGACAGCAAAAAAGGAAACAAACCTTGGCATCCAGGTAACTGTTATGATCTGAGTTAGAGCCATCTTTCTGCAAACAATTAGGATAGAACCACAAATAAACTTCATTGAAGGGAATTTAATGAAACATTACTAATAGAATTTAGAGTACTGAACCTTGCTGGCAACGAGAGGGGCGTGTTCGCCTGGTATTGTTACATCAGGAAGGTAAGTGAAATCGGATGCGATTAAGGACATCTTTGGTAAAGCGCCATGTAGAACTTGTAGGAGTTTCTGTGTATTTCAGTGTAGTATTATTGCATAAATATGTGAATCCAGAACAATTGTAAGAATTGGAAATATTATTGAAAGATCTTACTAAACAACCGGTTGGTAGCCAGCATCTTCGAGGCCTCGGGAAAACTTTAGCCAAAAAACTTTGAGCGATTGAACCCATCCTGCTTCCATGAGGTTTACCGTCTTTTGCCAAATCCAGGATTTCCATGCAACTTTCAATAAGTGGATCTTCCAAAGGCTTATACAGCTCAGAGAGTTCGGGCCTATTGACGAACACATGAAGACAAACAGAAAATAGTAAATTACTTTGACATAAATGCAGTATAAATCTAAAACACGCAAAACAAGCAAACCAAAGAACATCCATTCCAAGTAAAAGGTAAATCAGAATTACTTGTCATGTCTTTTTTCAACCCAAACTTCCATCCAAGGTGAGACTTGATCCTTAGAATAGATTAGATCATGCGGAAGATTATCAAGCACCTGCGAAAGTTTATCAGACAAACGACCTCATATGCTGGTTATAGAATTTTCATGTCAATAATAAGAATCTCCAAACTTGCGTTATCTAACCAGTCAATTATCGATCCTAAGTTTACATACCTCCAGCATTATCACCCAACATGGTTGTTGCTCAGAACCTGTTACAACAGACATAATATCAGACTAAGCCCTGATTCCTGAACATTTTTTGTTCTTCATAATTCATGTATAGATCAAACCACAACTTAACAAAGGCTGCATAAATAAAGCAGGCATACCCCATCCACTTGGATCAGCAGCATCACGACATTCTACCCTGAACTTTTCCGCGTGGCTACTAACTTCTCCGACAGTTTCCAGTTGCTTTTTGGCCAGCGAAGAACTAATTTCCACTGAACTGAAACATATCACATTATTACAATTATTATCTACAAATATCTCAAAAGCATAACATCCAAACTAAAATTCCACTATGATGCCTCATTTGGGAAATATCAACCCTACTTCAAGATCTTCAGAAATTCATATCAGTATTCCAGCTAGTTCTAAGTTTAATCGATACTGGATAACCGAATACATTGTATACATCATGTATTAACCTAGGGGTCCTTGTAGGGAGTATATTATTAGCCAAGCATGCTAAGGACATAGAGGCACCAGTAAAAAAGACGAGCCTAAAATCTTCTCAACAGCATGTATCAGGACATTACATACATATATTGCATACTATCATAAATTCTTGAAGGTGCATTCACTTTTATGTAATCCATTATGCCCCTTGCACAGGTTCCTGATCCACCTCCGATCTCATATATCTGAAATAGAATGTAACAAATACAAATGTTTAAAGGGAGAGGGAGGAGGTGAGCGAGGACAAAATATGATCAATCAGATTTACCAGAACTTACAGCTTTTGCAGAAGACAAAATTAAGCCAAATATTGCCATACGAATCTAAACTTTTTTATTTTACAGCAATAAGCGTGCCAACCAGGACTATAACTATACGACAGCCTTGGAATTTCGGACAGATGGTTAAAGTACTAATTATATTGCCATTGTCTATTCCTAGTTTAATATGATCATATCTAAAACCAGAGTGAATCTGCATATGAATTATGATAGGAGTACAAGATATTCACATGTTTGTCTATCTACTCAAAAAATGATGCACTTACTTTTAGTGGAACAGATAGGTTAGTAGTCCGGAGAATTGCTTCAGCTATTCCATGGGCATACCAAGGCTTCAAAAGAACAGATATTAACATAATAAGCAATGACAATAGTGAGAAACAAAAGCCAGTATTATTTTTCAAAAATGTATAACGTGCAGAAATAATGCAGTATGTTCAGATAGGTTATTCTTCACATTAGCCCCCTACTTCACTATCAAACAAGCAGTTTGAAATAAGGTGATACTTTTGCATCTCAATCATCACAACTTTACCTTAAAAAGCTCCACCGGGGTAAACCAAGATATATCGTTCTGCTTGTAGATAGCATCCACGTGCTTTGTATAAGCTTTCCGGCCTTCAAATTTGTTGCACTTTGAACAGTTAAAGCACATACATAAAAATAACTCCAAGTCTCCAAGGCATCCAAGCAAGAGCAGTTGTAAGACCAAATGCTTGAAAATCCATTTAATAGTTCCCAAGGCCCATAATGTGATATATATCATACTGAAATTTTGTATTACACTAACCTATGAGAGAGGGGTAACTACTAAGTAGCAACCCTCAGCTCAATAACAAAGAATGTCGACATGTGAATTTAGCACACTGAAATGGATATCGTTTCTTGCTACAAATATACATGAAGAACTATAGAGCCACCAGAGTATACAACAGCCCACGATCTTGGTAATCATGAGCTTCTAAATGTTCGTTTGCTTCGAAATCAACAAGCACCCTTTTTCACATCAGTAAAATATTGTTGACAAAATCATCCATAGGAAAGGTTAATCAAGCTGGAAGATAATATCAGAAACACTCTCGATTCATAACACAATCACAACCTTCCTTAGCTCAACCTCGCAACACCCTAAGCTAAGAAGTAATAACATGATTTCTATCTCAAAATATGATTTCTATCTCAAAAAAACCAATCTAACAAAAATTAAATATCCACAAACATGTCAGCTAACCGTCGAGCTGATTGAACTTAATGCTTCGATCAAGCACTCCAACTGAGTCCGACCTTTGAGAAAAATATCCATGTTCTGGATCATACAAAGCCGCACGAATAAAATCCCTAACCTTCAACATTCAAAAAACGTTGAACAAAATGAGAAAGCCTAAAATTCCAAAATCAATTCTTTAGCTGAGACAAAGAGGAGAGATTACGAGAACTGGGGATTCACCAACGAAGTTTGTGGAGAAGTAGGCCGGGGAAAATGGGTTTACTGCAAAACGAAAACTGTTGAGTGAATTCACACAAAATTGAATTGCACATGACAACACGCGCACACACACACCTCTGGGAGAGAAAAGGAATGAGGAGAGGGATCTGGAGGAGGCAATGCGAGCTGCCATTTCTGCACTCTTTGAGCCTTTTCAATGCTTGATTTGTATCATCCCCTTGTTCGTCTACACTCTACTCCTTCGAGGGGTTTTGCGGAAGAGAGGCGTTGAAGAAACGCGACTTCATGAGGTTTATCTGTAATTGCTGAGCGATTTTTCAACAGTTGGATTTGCTAATTTTAAATTGTCAGTCCAATGACATAAACCTATTTTCTTTGCATTTAAATCCGAAAAAGAAAAACACAAAAGATATTTATTTTTTCGCTAATTCTTTGTCTCAACGATCATCGCACTAAACGATAGCCGATAGGGAGACGGCTGACCTTCCTTTATTTTGTTCCATTGTCTTCCCAAATACACATTTTATATTTCATCTATCCCCTTTAAAACGAAGCATTTTTAGCATGAGATTTTATACAGTATTCTTATAATGTATTAAGTGAAAATAGAATAAATACAGACTAGTGTTCACCATTTTAGAAATATGTCATTTTGAGTGAAAATATAAAAAAGAAAAATGCATTCCTGTAAATAAAAAAAGAAAGAATTTTAAAAATAAAGAGAGAATTATAAAAGCAAAGTTATAGGATGGCATGGTTTTTGGAGTAAAAATGAAAATCATAACATCAATGGCCCCATAAAGTGATAAAACAGAATCTTGAAGGTTGTTATCATGTGTGCTTGAGATGAACAAAGTGGAATTCAACAAAACCATGATTACATTTCCACTTGAGAAAAAAAATGGAAAAGAAAAGGAAAAAGAAGAGAATTTCAGATATTCTAATTCGAAAACCATTATTCCATAGACAAACTCCACATTTCTACTTTACTTTTCTTATACCCAATTCCATTCTTTAACATTCTTTTCTGCTTAGATATAAAATATCTGCTTATGCCATTTGCTCTCTACTTTTGTGTACACTTTCTCAGGTATTTTTACTCCCAAAGCCATGAAAGATCCACAAGGTAAAACCCTATGCATTTTTTTTCATTTTTGGTTTCTATCTTTTCATCATATGGGAAATTCAGTGATATTTAATTTCTGTTATTTGAAGCTTAAGGATGCAAGAATATTTTGCCTCTTTCTAGTGAAATTATTCACAGATTTTTGTGTGAATTGGTATTATTTGAATTGCTATAAGTAGATTAGCAAACAATGTTTCTTGGTATTCATTTGAACCCTTTAGCTAATCACATATTGTAAAATTGGTTGAGAAGTGGTCATAAAATTCTGTGTAGACATGACTATTTATAAAATAAAGATTTCATTTTTAAGCATGAATATCAACAGTTTTAACTAACATGACTATTTATAAAATAAAGATTTCATTTTTAAGCATGAATATCAACAGTTTTAACTAACATGTCTAGAAATTAGAAGGAATGCCCTTAGCAAATTCAAAGATGAAAGTTATTTGAACCTTGTTTTGATGATCAACTGTTGAAGCTTTGTTTGTGATGCAACGTTGTTGTTGTTGACACAAGTCTTTGTATCGTGTAAGGTGCATATCAATCACCCTTTAAGTCGTTATACGACAAGTTGCAAGACATAATCTGCTGTTCTACGTTGCCAAACAACTATAAGAGACTAGACTCGACCCTTGAGAGGA
The DNA here is from genome assembly GCF_004379255.2 of Salvia splendens. Classification (NCBI taxonomy): domain Eukaryota; kingdom Viridiplantae; phylum Streptophyta; class Magnoliopsida; order Lamiales; family Lamiaceae; genus Salvia; species Salvia splendens. The sequence goes on along the minus strand of NC_056036.1, from coordinate 3,114,485 downwards.
AAATGGTGGAGATGAAGAGGAACCCTTCGAGGAATAACAATTTCAAATCATTCGACAGCATAATCATGAAATTCCCTCAGTTCAGAGAGGGGCTGAAAGAGATCAGGAACATATTCGAGCAGTATGGTGAGTTCTCAACTCCTATTGAGATCGCACTCGTGTTCTTGATGATAAGTCTTTATTGCCTTTACCACAGATGAAGACGTGAATGGTACTATTGACAATGAAGAGCTGAAGAAATGCTTGCACGCGTTCGAGTTCAGCATTAGTGATGAGGAAATTGGCGATCTTGTCGCCTACTGTGACATAGACGACAAGGAAGGGATACAATTGAAGGAGTTTATAGTTGTTGTATTTCTCATTTATCTCCTCACGGATGCTCCGGCTTCACCTAACACGGTATAAGCATTGTCGTCTTCTTTGCTGACTCGGGATTTGTTATCATGTTATGATTCTCCGTTATATGAACTTGCTGCAGAAACTGAAGATGTGTTCGCCTCAGATTGAAACGACCTTGAATGCGATAATTGAGGTGTTCTTATTTATTGACAAGAACGGTGTTGGGAAGCTGAAGAAGAAGGATGTCGTCAAGGCACTAAACGAGGCTTCTCCCAAGGAGAAATCTCCTTCACACATCACACACAACCGTTTTAGTTATGAACCCTTCTTTTTCTTCGACAATTTCAATATTTTGCGTAGTTCATGGTTTATTACTGGCAAGAGGTGTGTTTGGCTTTTAACAGTGGCATTGTTGCTTATGCAGAAGAAATGGACTGGGATAAGAACGGGAAGGTTAGCTTCAAGGAATTCCTGTTCTCGTTTATCAGTTGGGTCGGGTTTGAGTGTGACAATGAAGATCATGAAGAGTAGCTTCTATATGACTGAAGCAGGAGACATGTTTGAAACAAGGTTAAAAGTCATGTAGATTTGATAACTGCTACAAAGTGTACATACTGATTCATACACATATTTGTATGTTCATTTGTTTGTATATGATATTATTTCCCTACAGTCTTCGTTGATTGATTTTGGATCTTCTGTTGTAATGTTTCACTCCCCCAACCAGCAAAGCCAACTAAATAGAGAAATAATTAAAAATAAAACTAGAAATTTTAAAATCAACCCCAAAAATTATATATATCCTCAAGATTGAATATATAATACACACTGAATACAACCGATGAAGATTCCATAAGATTATGGCTTCAAAAATACATGGCACATTTCCAATCATGCCAAAAGGCCGAAAGCATCATTCTTCTTCAAGTTAGAGACTGTAATTTCTTCTCATGAAGCTTAGCACGTCGTAGGGCGTCCAAGGCCTCAGCTTGCTTGCCGGAGCGTTTTAACTTCACCGCCTTCACTTTCTCGGCCTTGATCTGTTCCACCAGCTGAGCTCTCTCTGTATCAGCATCTGCCTCGATCTTGACCGGCTCTGGTTGTTCTATAGCCTTGGATTTGGATTGTCCATCATTTAACCCGATTGACTGCAATGCGGACAGGAGCTGAGGATCGAGAAAATCCTCAACGCTGACATCATCCGCTGGCCCAGCAGAATCATGAGCGTCCGACTCTTGCAGCTGCGATTCTATAGCCTTTGCCAGTTCAAACTCGGCCTCAGCTTCTGCTGTTTTACCTTCCCTTCTCAGCTTGAGCGCTTGACGCTTGTGGCCAAGCGATTTCTGCTGCAGTTTGAACTTTTCACGGCTTGACAATGGTTTAGAAACTGAACTGGGACTGGCCTCCTTGTCCACAGACGAGACGTTGGATGCTGAACTGTCACTGGATTTGGTTGTCGTAGTCTGAGGTGTTTCCTCCACGCCCTTCTCCAAGAGCTTTGCCTGGCGAAGCTCCTCCTTAGCTTCTGCTAATTTCCCATCTCTCTTGAAGGCAACCGCCTTCCTCTTGTGTGCAAGGATCTCTTGTTGGAGGGAACTCGAATATGGTTGAGAAACAGTCGATTGAGAAGCATGCAATTCTTGTGGCTTCTCAATCTCCTGCGGTATTCCATCTGGTTTCTCTAGTCTAATCTCAACTTTAGCTTGCTTTTCTGAATCATCATGAACAGATGCGATTCCCTTGTTTTTGGGGGTAGAATAATCTATTTTGATCGGTTCTTCAAATTCTTTCAACTGTGCCTCCAGCAATCTGGCCTTGTTCAGCACTTCCTCCTCCTCCTCCTCGACCTCTCGCTGGCGTCTCAGCACAAGAGCTTTTCTTTTCAACGTTAACAATTCCCTTTGAATTTCACTCTTACTTTTCTTAGGCATTTTCACTCCAGAATCAGCGCTAGATTGGGTGATAGAGGGCCCACCTATATGCTTCTGGGACTGGTTATGTTCTTTTAAAGTTGATGCTATATCTGCATTATCCTCATCTTCCCAGCCCAAGTTCTTCAAAAGTGACAGATACGAAGGATCGTGCAAATCTTGATCCGTCACTTCTTCATCTCCATTATCCGTAGTCTCATCTATGCTGTAACTCTGCTTGTTGCCAATACTTGGCTGTCTTGCAGTGGGAGCTTCTTTCATACCTTCAAGCTGCTCCTCAAGAACCTTCGCCTTTTTCAATTCTTCATCCGACTCATCTGATCTACCTTCCCGTTTGAGTGCTAGAGCCTTCTTTTTCAGGGCAATAAGCTCTTTCTGAATCATTAGTTTACTCTTTGGAGTCGACTTAGGGTCAGCGTCATTCACACTCGCCCTGCTGGAAAATGAAGATTCTTCCACAGATTCCAATATTACACCTTTTTGAGGTATAGCGGAACCCTGATGGATCAAATCTTTGGAATTTTCGAGCTCCTTTTCAAGTAGTTTAGCTTTTCTAAGAAGTGACAATGCATCTGTTGTGTTGCCTGCTTTTTTCTGATTTAGAGCTTCTCTCTTTAAAGACTGAATCTCCGTTATTAATGAATCCTTCTTAGAAAATGCAACCTCGTTGCCATGGTCATCAAAATCTGCAGAGTCGTCTTCCCAACCTAACGATTTCAAGGCAGAAGACATCTCTGGATCATTCATGTCTTCATCTGTTATGTCGAAATTACCATCCACAGCAATATCATCAGCCATTCCAATCAACTGATTGAAATCCAAATTCATGTTAGATTTATATGTCCCCGAAAAATCAGCACGCTCGTCAGCATCCATACTGCGTATTAGAGATGAAAGTTCATCATCAGAATCATCAGACCCACCCAGAAGTTCCTCTTCCTCTATTTTCCTCTCAAGAATTTTAGCTCTCTTAAGTTCTTCCTTGGCCTCGACAACATTCCCAGCTCGTTTAAGTTCCAGAGCCCTTTTCTTATGAGCAACAACCTTAGCTTTATCAGCACTGACAGTTTGCTTCTCTTTATTAGGTTTCTGAGAGACTTCCTTGAGAAGCGAAAACAGCTCACCCTCCAAAGACATGGTTGCTGGCTTTTTTTCTGCATCGTTGAGATCTAGATCCGACCATCCCAGTTCCTTGAGTTCGGCAGAAACATCGTCAGTTCCTTTACTCTTTTGAGACGGGATTTTGTTTTTAAGACCAGTGGTTTTAGCTTCATCTTTGTTTTGTTGAATATCATCTATGTTGCTTGACGACAAAGCCTTTTTACTACTTTTTCTCAAAGCTAACTCCAATGCTGCAGCTTGCCTTTCAAGCTCTTTCCCTTTTTTAAAAGCTTTTAATGCTTCTTCGGGTTTTCCTTCAGCTTTCAAAGTTCTGTGCTTCTGTTTTTCAAGTAGAGCTTGCTGGCGTAAATCTTCTGGGGTGACAGATCCTGACTCTGTCAACGTGAAAGTAGACTTATCGAGAGAGAGATTTCTAACTACATCTGTACCTTCAACCTGACTAGCTACTTCGGAAATATTTGAACATGATGCGCTGCCTTTTTGTGAAGAGGAATGCCCATTCTCGTTACTGAGAATCTGATTCAAAATCTCTTCATCTTTCTTTGAACCATGCTTCGAACTACCTGCAATAGCTAATTCAGAATTTCAGATAACCACATTCCTCTTTCATCTGCCAGAGATAACACGCAAGCATGCTAATGTGCAGCGCCGAAAAATAGATTTTTATACCAAATGGTTCAATATCATAACGAAAATACGGAGTATTTTCATATGATATAGAATTGAATGTTTAAAAGGTAATTTAGAGACACGCAGCAGTGACCCTTCTGAAACAAATTGCTCTCTGTGCAGTGACACAAGGCAGTTCACATGCATTCAATCAAAAAATCGAATACTGTTCTCTGTACACTGCACTTATCCAAGTTCGAAGCATTATAGAAATCTAATCCAGCAGCATGAACATATAACTCTAAAAAGGGATTTAAGTAGTTCATCACAAATTAATCAAATATTGCTAAATGTGACCTACTTTTATAGTACTAGTTAACATAGCATAACAGGAGACAGTAAAAACTAACAAGTTATCCAGAGAGAATGTTAGTATTATGTTAAACTTTCAAAACTAGAGTAAGTTTACACAAGACAACAATGACAGTCATAGCAAAACAAGTTAACAAAACATTTTAATATGAGGAAGAATCTCCTGTAAATAAATAACATAAGACGTAAAAGCTAACAGGCTAGCCAGAGAGAAACGTTAACCTTTCGAAACTAGAGCAAGTGTACAAAAGGCAACAATGGAGGTTATTAGAACACCTAATATGAGCATGAACCACTTGTGAATAAATAACGGGAGATGGAAAAGCTAGCAGGTTAGCCAGAGAGCAATGGTAAGCTTTCAAACTAGAGTAAGTTTACGAAAGAAAACAATGTGGGTTATAGCAAAATAAATCAGCATAACAATTAATACGAGGATGAACCACTAGTAAATGAAAATAAATGAAGAGAATGAACCAAATAGAGATATCTTTGAATACCTCTAGAAGATTTATTTTTATGTCCATATCTCAATTCAAACCGTGCAGCCTCTTCGAGCTTTTTGCACGGTTCACAGATACGGACCGGCGAGTCGCCTTGACCACGCAATACCATCCTTTGCTGGGTACAGCCACCGCAAAATATGCCTCCACACCTGCGGCAATGGTGCTGGAAATCCATCCAGCCCAAGACATCAAAATATTCAATTCAAATCCATCGTGATCAACGGCAAAAAGATCACAACTTAAACGAAACCCATCAAAAAATACGCAATTAAGTGTAAAGGGTATGAATCGAAACAGGAAAATTTCACTTATCAAAATCATGGCCGAGTAACAAAAACTCAAGAACCAATAAATTTGACGAAAGGGGTTTTCATCAATGAAGCACTAAAATCAAGATCTGAAATCAAATGGATTGATCAGTGGAGAAAGAGGTAGGCAAATTGACGGACCTTGCGATTGATGAAAGTGAACTGTGAGGAACATCCTTGGCAATTTGAGGCGTCGACCACCCAAGCATTCCCCCTCAGTGATGGCTTCGGCGGCAGCCCAATTTTCTCCAACATCTTTTCTTTCTCTTGTTGATTTCAACCTGAATAGTTTTTAAATTTAGCTGATGCAGTAATCGAAATCAATTTGAATCAAACGAGTTGAAGAATGAGGGGTCTTTCTCAATATTCAAGAGTCTGAAGCATACTCATACGACGTCGTTTTTCAGTTTGTGTCCTTTTCAAAGAGAAAAAATTTGGTATTTTCCATATACACAATTCATAGATTGGATTGTGTTGCTAGATTATCAAATTTAAGTAACATTCTCCCAAATATTTCAAAATTTAATAGCATAATGCTTTAAAGAAATTTGTATAATCATTAGAAATAAAAATAAATTAATAACATTATGCTTTTGAAAAATATTTTAAAACAGAAATAAATGAAAAAGTATTGAACAATAGTACATTATATCGAAGAAAAAATCAAGATCAACTCAATCTTATTATATATACATCATTTAATAATTTAAATATAAATATATTTAAATATTATACAACTTGAAGTATTCGATATAAATAATTAAATTTATTTACAATAAATAATTTCAATATCGGAATACTAAAGAATAATAAAAACATTGAATAAATTAATACTATATCTACTTGCACAAAGGCAACAAATTTAAAATACAAATTAAAATTTATTACAGCATATTAAAGCCCAAACTAAATAAAAACCTAACTATTTAAATTCCTAAATTGGATTGTATAGACATATACTTCTCTCTCTTACCGGCGAAACCTGCCTTACCGCTGCGTCACCGCCGTACCTCGTTGCATTGCCGCTCGACGCCTTTCCTTCCGCTCTGCGTCTCCTGCCTCGCTGTGGTGAGTTGCAGCAGGTATTGATTTTCTTCAATTCAAGTATTTGATCTTATTGTTTCTGATTGAATTGATTTTGTTTCTCTTCTAGATTGAGTTCCTGCTCGTTTTTATAGGTATTTATAGAGATTTAAAAATTTTGTTTGGGAAACCATTATTTCTCCATTATATGTATTAGACAGTTATCTTGTACAATAGTTTCTGCAGTGTTTCTTCACAATTATTTCTCCATAATTATTTGTTTGGGAAACCATTATTTCTCCATTATATGTATTAGACAGTTATCTTGTCCAATAGTTTCTGCAGTGTTTCTTCACAATTACCACAGCTATTGTCTAACCAATGAATGAAAATATCGAACTCTACTTTTGATATATCTATGTTTTTGCTTTAAAATAATTTTTTGCAATATGCTTCAAATACAATAACCAAACTTTTTAAAGAATTTATGATGTTTCCCTCCAAAACTTAACTTAGTGGTATTTCTGAAAATAGTCCAAAAACTCTCTCTTTATATTATTATAGATAGATTATAGATTATAGATATAGATACGTATGTATTATGCAATCATTATTACAACATGCAGAAGAAAAGGAAGCTAGTATTACTTTTTATTGGTCATGTGATTTAGTTTGTACTATGTAAATGGACAATGGCTTATGTAAGTTTTCCAGATTCTCTTGTTTTGAAGGTGTCAATTCTATGGTCAGTTTGGAATACTAAGCCGTGATACTATCACGGTGATAGTTAACTTGTGTTAAAATGTAGTAGTTCTATATGTTTTGTTGAATCGTACATCTATTTGCGTTTTAGTTTCTGAGAAAATTGGACACTTCAAGACATTATCTACATTTCAAATTTAATATTTTCCTTCTCTTTTGTTTCACAGGCGAAGAGCTTGCTTGTGATAGCTGACTGCAGCTCTCAGTACACAAATTGTTTAATTATTTAGCATTGCGGATATGGTAATAAATAGCAATAAAGGTGGAGTACCAGCAGCACCTCCACACGAACTTCATGTGTGGAAATTTGCAGAGTCTAGAGCTCCTGAGATTGAGGGACTGCATTCTATTATTGCTGATCGCATGGATAACAATTTCAAATCACAAAGGAACAAGAGGAGGAGAACTACTGGACATGATAATCGAGTTGCAAGAAAGAAGTTCAGGAAGAGAAGTATTGATGGATTAGGACGTGCAGGCAAAATTGATTCTATGGGGAATGATGAAAAGAAAGTTTCCCGCCGTGTTCAGAGGAGTGTTGAACTTAAGAAGAACCTTCCAACCAGTTATGTTACTTCAGGGGATGGGACCAAGAGACTGAGAACGCACGTTTGGCATGCTAAGCGGTTCAAAATGGAAAAACTTTGGGGATTTTATATTCCCCTTGGCCTTCATGGGAGGTAGTTGTCTTCTTAAACTTTTGTGGTAAAAAGGTGGCTGTTTATTTGTTTCTAAAGCATCTTACCTTAAATGAATTTTTTGGCAAAGTCAGAACATGACTATGTAATCTATAGGTTTGTTGCTTTCTTGATTTTAAAGATGAGCAATTAAAGTTAGTTGATATGCTTTAGATGTCTATTATGGTCAATAATAAATCAATCTATCATTTTGCAAGCACAATAACTTTACTTCAAATTATGTGATGCAGAGGAAGAGGTTCAAGGGCTCTGTGGAAAAAATTAAAAAATGGAGTGCTTGTGCATGATGCAAGTTACTATGGTGCAATCCAGTTAGAGGGTCCACAGGCAGGCATCTTTAATTTGTGAACATTTGCTGAATATCTTAATTCACTTTTTTCTTATCCTCCACTTCATTCGTTTCCACCTTATGCTTGTGGATTTACCACTTTGGTGTGCTTTTGTGTGTATATTTAGAATGACCTAACCTCCTTGTGCGTGTTTCCAGAAAACGCTGATATCAGTTCTAAGTTCTGTGCTAGTGCCTTCTCCATCAGCTTGTTGTGAAGAAACTTTACATGATATTCTTGTGGGCAATATCTTTGGAACCGCTATGGTGAAGTAACAATCCTCTACGTTTCCTGAATTTGGATATTAACCTATTGGTAGTGTTCTAATAATTATGGTTATGCAGCTTCATGATTCTGGAAAACCTAGTTTGCCTACTATTGCTCCTGTGACCTACATGTGGCGACCTATGCAGCAGATTTCTACTAACGTAGATGAGCTTCACAGAGAAGTTTCCTGTGACGGTCCTAATATTGATAACACCACCTCTATCCGCCAGCTCTGGTTGTGGATACATGCTGCCTCTTTTAAAGAAGCATATGATTCTTTAAGTTCAGCATGTGAAATGAATGTAGGTTACATAACTTCAAATGTTTCGTGCTTGACTTTTATGCAACTCTCTTTTTCAGGTTGTGGGCTTGATAGGATGCATTTTTAGTGTGCTTAGATTTGAAATTTCTATTAATACATCCAGCTATTTTGTTATTAAATTTGTTCTGGGTTTATATTTCTCTTTCACATGACTACCTAAAAAATCAGATTCATGTATCTGGGGAAGGATTCAGTGATTCACATTGATTTACTACTATAGGTTACTTAATTTCTGAGCATATTTTTGATGTGTTTGCAAATGCTGAGTTTTCTATCCAGGCAGATGGGACTTGTTCAGCTCAATGCGTTTCTCAAGAGGGACAGCTTGCAAAAGTGGAATTGATAGGTACAAAGGTATTTCAGTTGCTGCACAAGACATTGCAACCTATTAAGCTGTGAGTGCATCGGAGTAATAATTGTTCTCTATCTATATGGATATGCATTCCAACTGAAGATTTTCTGTTGTTTGGCTTCTCAGTAATTCGGAGAACCCTTGGCCTGTGAAGAAATGTTCAGCTCATGAGCATGATGATGCTGTGGAATCTGAAAATACGTCTATGTTTGAGAATGGACATCAGATATCTTCTTCTGCAGTTCTTTCCATGGTTGTGAAGGACCCTCGTAATCTGACTAAGACTGGGGGTGTGGCTGTTCCTGTTGGAAAGAACCTTGGTTTACTAGGTAATGAATACCAGAGTAAACAGCAAACATCAGCACCTAACCATGAAGCTGAATTTGAACACGAGTATGTTGATTTATGGGACGCTAGCAATATTGTAGACCCTCCAGTGGAAGAAAGTGTTTTATGTGCTGGCAAGCATCGCCAGCGGAAGGAGTTCTTTTGCCTTAGCCAAAAAGGTTCTGGGTCTCAAAACAAAACTATTGATGAAAATTACACCAGATCGTGTCCTGTTTTGCTTTTGAAAAATGGAATTTTTGAAGATTCTATTACAAGGTATATCTTCTCACTGATGATTTTCGTGGTGTTTCATGTTTTCCATACAACTTTTTCTTCTATAAAGTTTGGCCTAATCAATAATTATGGTATTTCAAATGTCCACGCGCCTCATAAGTTTCTGCAAAACACAATGCACTGTTCAAATGCTCTAATAAAAGTCTTTAAATTCTATTTGTGACAACTCCTAACTGTTTGCTAACTATAGATAGAGCTGCTTTCAACTTTGACATTTGGATTGATAATCGGAGTTGGCTATTTTTGTTGGTTATATATGCAAGCTCAACCAACCTAGTTTATTGATGTTTTCCAAATAGATCTTTCTGGCATATGATTCAGGTATTCTTATAACAAAGCAATTGTTCGCTTTTACAAATTTCTTCAGGTGCTCTCTTATTCTACCTCTAAGTTGGGTAAAAGCATTTTGGAATACTTTTGTATCGAATGGTGCTTATGCTATAGGCTTAAGAGAGAAGCACTGGGTTGCGGGTGAAGTAAGTTATACTTTTGATGATGCTCCACCAAGAGATTTTTTATGATGATTAGGGTAAAGAGATTTCTGGTGATGATGTCGTTTGTCTTTCTGCAGATTGGATTGCCATACTTCCCCTTGGACTTTCCCGACTGCAACGCATATTCGGATTTTATGGAAATGGAGGCAGCCAAAGTCAACCAAAAAGCTATGCTTGTTCCTCCTTCTAAGAGGCCACTGAAAGTTCCTATACAACCTCCATGGGACTGTGTGGTCTACAATTTTGGGAAGAAATTGACTGAAGCTGGAAAAATTCAAGCAGATATATGTAGAACTCAAGATGAAAAAATTGATGACATGGAGACAAACTCTGCCTCTGAAAAATCAAAGAATAATGTTTCTGATTGTCAGGCTACTCCGTTTGAGGGTATTGTAGCAAGGACTTCATACATGCTGAATGATTTCCTAGATAATATCAGTGGCAATCGTTTGTTATTCCCTAGTATACATGGTGCTGAGAATTTCTTGCATAAGTTCATGAGGAACAAAGATTTTCTCAAACAAGAAATTGTTATGTCAGAAATGAAGTCCAGAAAACCACCTTGCTTTGTTCGAGTACTTCTGCGTGCTTTTAAGGAAGGCGTTTTTGAACAGGGAGCAGTGGTTTGTGCACCCCTTGCTACTGACATACAGTTATGGACTGCCAGGTACTCCTTGAGTTATATGATAGAGTCGTCTGTCATTCAGTTAAGTGTAATTAATCCATTATGTTTAATCTATGCAATTGTTTTGAAATGATGCAGCTCAGAAAGCAAAGACGAACCACTTCAAATAACTCAATCTTCAGTTATGACATACTTCATGCAGTCACCTTCCGGTAAATGGGAACTTCAGATACCTGAGGATCAAGCTCTCTCATCCCATAGATTGCCCATTGGCTTTGTTACGACTGGTTTTGTTCGAGGAAGGCAAGTTTGCAACATGTTCTGATTGAAAGCCATGCTCTGTTTGTAGGAGTATAAAATGTCATGTTTTATAGGGTGTTTCTTCACAAAATTCCTTCAATTTTCTTATGATTGTCTTTTCCTCTCTCTTGAGTATACAGCAAGAAGGCCACAGCAGGTGCTCTTTGCGAAGCGAGCATACTTTCCAGGCTTCGTGAGGAACAATGGAGAGATGTACCTGTAAGGCGGAGAAGGAAGGAGATCTATGTTCTGGTTAGAAATATGAGATCCACAGCCTATAGACTTGCGTGTGCTACCATTGTTCTTGAACAACAGGAACAAGACACCAATTTCATGTGACCTATTGTCTACAATTACACATGTCTCACTGTCCGAGTTGCATGGTTTGTGAACACACTTCTAGGTACGGATCAAGTACTACCATCTGATAAAATTTTGCTGCATTCTTACAGTTGGTTAGTTTATTTTAGGAAGAGACTGACGGTGTCCATTTAATTACGTTTCACAGTTTGTCTGTAGGGCAAGCTTCGGTAAATGGAATGAACCTTTCAACGCTCGTGTGTGGATTTGGAGGATGTTCTCTACAGTCTAAGGTGAACTTTATACGCAAATATTTGTTGTGATGAGTTGGTCAGGATACACATGAGAACAGAACTGGAGAATTACATTATTGAATGATGGCACTATTCATTTTATGTGTGTTATGATTAATGTAGTATTCATAATCAACTGCCAGAAAAATTGTATCATAATGAGATTTTATTTTCCAAATTTTGCAGGCAATCAATGGATCAGTTTAATAGTTTCTCCACACATATTCAACTTGTTCCCCATTCTTGCTGGATTTTCGAGCTTCGTTAAGGCCTTGCATATAATATATCAGCAGATCACAAGAACCCCAAAATCTTGAACTTCTCTTTTGAAGCTTTTTCCAGACTCCAGTCGTTCTTCGTCTTTGGGGCCACCAACGCCCGAGATGCGCTGTGATTGCATCTCATAAGAGGTGATATAACTGTAGTTGATTTTTTTTATTTCTAAATTGTGTTATTAGGCTTGGCAATGTATAATATTGGATGGAATCGTGTAACTTTTTGGTAAAGGATTGTAATTTAGCATTAATTAGGAAAAATATAGGTAACATGTTACAGCAGCAACCGTGTTTAATTATGATTAATTGCACAAGTCAACAAATACTATCTAGATTTTTGCCACAGCTGCTGATTTTATCTCAAACATCAGTTTATGACGATAACGTATCTATTAAAATGCTTTGTCCAAAACAGAACTGGTAAGACTTCGATTATATTGTTAAGAATAGAACCTAACTTGTGAGGGAAGAAGTGTATTTAGTATATTTAAGCAGTTATCTCCTAACTGCACTTATATGACTAGTATTATGTAGTATAATTACTAATATTCTATAATACGGTTGAACAAGTTAGATTTCATCCTATGCACATAAATGACTCACTTACATATACACTAATAAATACCATCATGTAAATGCTTAATTTGTATTTCCTGTTCACAATTTAAAGACCCATTTTGTCACGATGCAGATTTAAAAATTGTTTGACTATGAGTAACTATGTGAGGTTCATTTACTAAAACTTAAAAAAAAAGTAATCAGGTACTTTAAATGGCAAAATGAATCATTATTTTGTGGATGGGGAAATATTTATTATAATTATAAACTCTAGGCCCAAAAAAATATTCATTTGACAAAAGCATGATTTGGGGATGATAGTGACAAGAAGTATTTTATCTTGACTTTATATTTCTTCTCCATATATTCTTCTTTTTGTATATGATTCAATTTATGTTTTAAGCCATACAATAATTTTATTCCTTTGATGATGAAAAAGTATGGGACCCTAAAACGAATAAAAGAGGCTTTGGTTCTGCAATGGGTCAGCATCAAAGATAAGAAACGTAATTTAGAAAAAAGTAGTATTATGTGCTTTCATATAAGTTTAATCACACTAATAAGTTGACTTTATGCATATGAGCACAACAGTACCTTTTCCGCATAGTCAAATCCAAATATTTAACTACTATCTTCCATAATAATAATGTATTGTCATAACACTAATATTTTTTTTGTTACAGATGTGTAAATTAGGTTCACCACTAGATGCGCACTATGCGTAATATTGAATGGCCAGAAACCATCCGTGCGCCACAGTGTGCATTTTCGTGCTAACACTATTGTAATAGTCGATTTAATGTAAATAAATTAATAAAATCGACTGCAATGGAGCTTTTTAAAAACTCTATGAAATAGATACGTTAATTATATAAGGTTGAAAAACCAAAATGTGTTTCTATTAATTTATCTAATAATGCCTTATGTGGAAAACTTGCAAATGAAAAATATGGAGTACTAATTTTAGAGAATCAATAACATTGCATAGAGAATCCCTTATACATCCCCAAAAAACACAAAAAAAAATAAAAATAAAAACTTTTTTACTAATCTCATAAATCTGAGACTACCAAAGCATCCCAAATCATATCCATATCCAAAGAAGGCACTCTGCTCAATTGATGAACCGCATCACCTTCACCACTCCCAATCCCAATCGCTTCGACGACGCTGCTGCTCTTCTTCATCTCAGTCACCTCCTCTCTCCCTTTCCCAATCACCTCCGACGACGAAGACGACGACCCTCCCGCCTCCTCCTTCGCCTGCGCCACCGCCTTCAGCTTCGCCTCCAGCAGCGCCACCGTGCTGCCGCACAGCGAGTTCGCCCTGATCTTGTGCTTCATGTGCGGGAAGTTGAGGTGCGCGTAGTCCCCCCTCAGCAGATACGCCGCCGTGTCGTACGCGAACGCCGCCTCCTCCGCCGTGTCGAACGTCCCCAGCCACACCCTCGTCCGGTTCCGCGGCAGCCGTATCTCCGCCACCCACTTCCCCCAGTGCCGCTGCCTCACCCCCCTGAACAGCTTCCCCGCCGCCGCCCTCTTCATCGGCTGCGTCTTCATCTTCAGCCACGTCTGCCGGTTTTGATCAGCTTCCGCCGCGGGGAAGTAAGGGTTTTCCTGAAAAGACAAATCTACCCCCGCTGTCGCAGGGGATGGAGCGTGTGCGAACAGGGGTAGATTCGGAAATTCGCTTCCTCCTCCAAGATGAGAATTTGGGGTTTCATTGTGGTTGTATGTTGGAAGAAAAGAATGTGCATGAAGCTTTCTCACAATGCTCTCTTTAGAAAACTCAGATAATTGAATATTCAAAGGCTCCATCTTTGGAAATTTCTTAGCCATGTGAATGTCAAATAGAGAGAAGAAATGACATAGCTTGTGGCCGCAAGGGTATTTATACAAGTAATATGCTAATTAAATAATTAATGAAAGCAATGCGGTTATTCAGAAATTCGTGCCTTGGAATCTCGACCAATGAAAAGTGAACAGGTGTGGCGTTGTCGCTCCTGCGTCTTGGGATTATTAATTATTGTTAGGGTTAATGTAATAAATATTCTTGGATGATAGTGACAAGAACCTCCTTAAACTCTCTCTAGATTTACTTTTTTGTTAGGTTGTTCTTCAATCAACAAACATGTGATTTATCTATTCGTCCACATGATAGCACAAACAAAAGTGTCATCATTTCAGTTTGTTAGTTAAAATAGTATAAAGCATACTTCGATCCCACACTAACTTTTTTTTGGCTTAAGATAAATAACTAATTAAAGGTTAAGTAATCAAGGTTTAATCACTTTTGTGGGATTTGTAAAATATCAGTATAATTACTAGAATGTTATAGAGGAAGCTCTCTCAATCCCCGAATAAATGTCTTCGGTTACAAATTACATGTATCAAAAAAATTAGTAAACTTTTGTAACGACGATAGGGAAAAAAGAAAAGTATGATATCAGTTTGTTATATTATTAGTTCATAAACTAAACACGCTGCAAAAAGAAATACGAGATCCGAGATCCGACGACCGACGTTGATCTTACATCCAATTTCACCATTGGAGTTTACCTACGAGGGATCCGTCGGTAAATTTTCCAATGGCCAAAATTTGTCAATAAACTCTTTTTGGGACATAGGCTTTGGCTATTGCCGATGACCACGATCCGTCGGTAAATTATGTCTTTTGTAGTGGCGCTTATTAAGAATAAAATTTGTTTTCATATTAAAGATGAACTTTGATGAATGGATGTCTAAGTCTTGTCATGAACTTGATTTGATAGTTGGTATTTATGTTGGATTAATTAATTCCTCGAATGACAAGAAATTGAACTTTTTATGGGTTGTTAACATCATATTTCTAATGTAGTACTAAATCCATGAATTCAGTGAAAAGTTAATGAAGTTATCATTTAATATCTTATCTACTAATTATTGTAATTAGGCGCATTTCTTTATTCATAATGAAGGTTAGGGCCATCCAATGATCCAATGATTGGCTGTCGTTACGTTTTATTATCTACTAATTATTGTAATTAGGCGCATTTCTTTATTCATAATGCAGGTTAGGGCCATCCAATGATTGGCTATCGTTACGTTTTATTTAGGCCATGGCGCCCTAAGGCGCGCTCTAAAGTCCGCCCTATACATCGCCACGTCAGCCTTTTATCCTCATGCTCTTTCACCTACAGTGGGGCGCCCTAAGGCGCACCCTAAGGGACGCCCTAAGCATTTTACTATTGTTTTGTTATTTAATTTAAATGTTTTCAAATATATAAATGCAAACTTATTAAAAAACACAACGATTAACTAAAAGAACGACAAAAAATTCATTGATTAAAAAAAAGTTACACGAGTTAGAAATAAAAAAATGACTATCCTACAAAAGCCCCAACTTCCGGCTCTACTTATCGCTCAACCTCTGGAGGCGCTCGGCTTGGGTCGGATCCGTACACTTCATAAGGGCGTTGTGCGTATCCAACAACGTCCGCACCATCGAGGCCGTTGCCAAATCCGCGTAGGCAAGTGTCGCCTAGATCGTCGCCAGGGTCGGGGTCGGGATCGGCGATGGGGGGCGGCGGCAGAGGAGGATGTCGTCTTCGCCTTCCCCTTGTTCTTCGCAGCCTTGACGTCTATGGGACGCCTCCTGGAGGACATCGGTGTGTCGGAACTCTCTTCCTCCGTGCACATCTGGTTGAGGTCCACCGGACGAGTTCCGCTTTCGCTGGTCGTGTAACCACCAGTGTCGGTGGTCTTCGTCCTCTTCGCCGCACCGGTGTGCAGAATCCCACCTTGGAACTTCTGCTTGTCCCTCAAGAGCGCCCAGATGTTGAAATGCTTGAAGTCGTCGTACATGGACCGGTACGACTACAGCGCTCTATCGCGCACGTCGCTCAAGCTCTCGCCGCTACCCTGATCCCTCGAGCACTTCTCGTACTCCGCCGCGAACAGGTTGACTTGCCTCTTCACCTGATCCCAGTGCTTGCTGAGCTGCTCCCGTTGGCGCTTGTACGCGCTCGGCGGCTTCGCCTCATTGTAGCGCTTGGCGATGCGCTCCCAGTACGCGAGCTGCTTCTGGTTGTTCTCGAATATCGGGTCCTCCGATTTATCCACCCAACACCTCGCCAAGATGAGGGTTTTCATCCGGCTGGTAGTTCGTACGGCCGGGGGCGTACTCTTCATTCGTTGCCGGAGGTGGCTCCTTGTGCGCGCGGTGCTTGGTCCGCTTCTTTCTGGCGGGGGCGGGGGCGGCGGCTGGAGCGCGAGTTGGAGACGGTTCCATGTCGGAGAGACCGTACGAATTCGTACTGAGTCCGGATCGTACTGCGTATTGGCCGAACGACCGATATTCGCCAGGTTGTATACCCGGCCACCGTGCGACATCTCCAAACATCGGGCTACTAGGACTTGAGTATCAACCGGAATCCATTTTATAGCGTAATTTGAGAATTGAAATGTGAATCGAAAAGTTACAAATGAAAAGTGAAGCCAGGGGTATATATAACAAAATTTTCAAATTTTAAAATTTAAAAAAAAAAACTAAAACGTGTTGCATTATCTGCGACATCGTCCGCGTCGCCCACAGTGGGCGGACGATGACGCGGACGATGCCCTATCGTCCGCGCTTCGTCCGCGGACGACGCATCGTCCGTCGTTCGCGGTGCCACAGTGGTGGACAATAGCGCGCCTGATGCATCAGGCGCGCTATCGTCCCGCCCCATTGTGGATGGCCTCATCGAGCGCGCTATCGTCCCGCCCCATTGTGGATGGCCTTAAGGGCAAAACATAGTTAACATTATCATCAAGCAGTATTATTAAGAAAGAAAAGGGCAAATAAACTATTTTTCTTGCATCATAGATGTGAGGAAATCATGGCTGTCTTTTTTCCTAATCTAGTATTAAAATAATTAGGAAAGTCTAGAACAAACAACTAATTAAGGCATTGATACAACTTTTGGCTTTTCTTCTAGCATCGAAACGTGGCCTTTGAGGTGAGGTTGGAGACGCTTTAACAACTCATAATTAAAATCAAATTAAAAATAAAGTAATTTAATTAATTAATTAGTGTTTCTTGTAAAAAAAAACGACCAATATTTTCACCTCCAAATTCGAGCCACAAATTATTAGAATATACTACATCATTTTCATATAGTGTCAATGTATCAACATTCTCCTCAATTAATGTCAATAAGTCTATATTCACTTTCATGATCTTACCTCCAAGGGGGATGAATAAGCATCTCAACGCATGTGTGTGACATTTTGTTGCCATACTATGTCTGAGGGTGAATTTTGTCTTTTTTCATCAAGAATCATTAAATATCTATGTGGTAACTAAAATTATTACGTAGATGGAAGTTAGTGTGAGATTATTTCGATATATGAGAGGGCATAAGAGCATCCCCATCCATGCCCTTGCCAAAGAGCATGGAAGTAGGCCCAGATCCATTTTTATTCATTTTTTACTCCCTGCTTTTTGGCAATAGCACAATACTCACATCAATGCTTTTCCGCAAGAGCATGCTCAAGGGTCACATCATTCCATTATTTAATTTAAATACTTCAATTACTAAAAACATTTCCACAATATTAAAATGCATTAAAAATACCCGATACCATTACAAATTACTAAAAATTAAAAATTACATAATTAAAATCCTAAAAATTAAAAATTACATAATTAAAATCCTAAAAATTGAGATTGAGAGAGTTGTTTGGTATAGTGTCATTTGTTTGTTTTTGAAATGAGAGTATTTATAGATGAAAGTATGAATTTTGGGATAAAAATAATTTAAAAATAAATTAAAAGTGTGGAAAAATGGATATATTTTATTAGGAACTGGGAAAATATTTTTTATATTAAATCTGAATTTTTCAAATTTTTTCAAATTTTTTTTTAAAAATAATAATAAAAAATGATAAACCAACGGCCAACCAGAGCATACCACGTCGGCTGCTCGTGCTTTTGCCGTTGACACAGATGTGCTATATGCATCGAGCAGGGTCGTGCCGTCGGCAAGAGCACAACGGCGGACAACAGGGTGCCACGCCATCGGCACGGACGGCGTCCTTCCCCAATAGCACCGTTGGGGATGCTCTAAGATTCAAAACAAAATCCGCATACAAGTAACAATTAAACTAGAGAAATGCAACTTACAAGACATTTCTTCTCTTTAATCTATTAGAGAGTTCAAGTCACCATAGATAAAAGCAAATCGTTATTGATTATATTTTTAAAACAAAAGGAAAGTAACAATTAAACTAGAGATAGATCTGCATCTTAATCCATATTATGATGAGGCAATTGATTTCCCATTCAAGAACTATGTTATTGTTAGTAATTCTTGTCATAATCTAATGCTATACTACAATGGAAAATACAAACATAAAATATATTTAGATTCATAACAAATATTCCGAGTTGAGAATTTAAGCACAACGATTAGAATGAAATTACTTATTTCGTAAGTTATTTTTCTCTTGTTTGTTCGAATCTTGTAAGCGAATCTACTACTTTCAGTATTCATGTGTATGTCAGTCTGATGCAGAAACAATTCCTGGTACCCAGTTCAAACCTTCTATTAAACATACATACTTATATTTCTCTGAAAAAAGATTATACTTACATTCTAAACATTATCAAATGATGATTAATTTCTCTATAGTAGAAATACTCCATATTGTAATTGTTATTTTAATCATATCACTAGCACATTTCTCTAAACATTCGGTAAAAAGGTGAACGTGCTTGGTAAAACGGGATATACGTAGTACTTTTAGCTACCCATATAATAATGGGTGTCCCCAACATCAACACCAAACCTACACCTTTAAATCTCATGAATCATTCTCAGATCATATCATGATGAAGATACATCAATCATAAACCATCTTTTTGTTTGCAAAAAATAGCTCAAATCCCAACCCAATTCAACTCCAAACACACAATTATTCAAGAAATGATGAAAACTATGATATATAATTACCAATTTCATCAAAGATTAGAATTACCAAATCATCCAACCCTCGAAGGTCTTGGAACAAACAAAACAAGAGACAAAGATTCTCATCAATCTCTTGTTCACTTTTGTCAGTTCAAATTATTCTAAAGATTAACAGATCTTCTAATGGCTATTTAAAGCCAACTAGCACATGGTTTTCCCTAGCTAATTCTGTTGTTTTCACTTGCCCATAATATTATTGAATGCCCAAGTTGCTCAAAGTTGCTTTTAACTTTATTTTTCTTTTTCATCATCATCATATCATATAGTACTACTTTATTCCTGCCACAATTTTGGACTTTAGAGCATAAATAACCCCGTCCCCATTTCCGGCCCCAAGTCCCCTCCACGTCATCACTCCTCTACAGTTGCGGCCCAGGCCCCAACTCCTCTAACCCTGCAGGCCGCAACTCGGGCCGCAACTAATAAATGACACTATTCACAACTCCAACATATTTAACTAGTAAACGCAATTCGTTCAACAATTGAAACCGAGAAAATGCACTGTTCATTAGAAAATTAACATTACATTACTAGACGAAGCAAATTTAAAATACTACAAACCCGAGCCACGACTACTACTTCTTCATTTGGGCGCGAAGGTAGGCGATCATCTCACGGTGCAACTCGAGCTCGTCGTCCGACATCTTCGATGTATCCCTCGCTGTCAACTCCGTCAGCTGGCTCATCCGCCATGTAATATTCATCTCCGACAAAGTGTCGGACATCTTATCCAGAGACGGATTGATTGGCGGTGGCACCATGGCAGAGTTGCTCGCAGTTGCCTTCCCCTTTGCTTTCCTCTTTGCCGCCTTTGTTCCCATCGGGCGGCTCTGAATGCTAGGAGGGGAGCCAAAAACGTCGTCGTCCGTCACGTTGAGGTCGATCGCCGGACCTCCATCGCTCGAAGAGTAGTTTCCGGAGGCGGAAACTTTGGTTCTCTTCGCCGCCCCAGTTGCCGTCGGCTCGGCACCGCTCGTGTACTTCGGGCTCTTCTCGACGAGCTTCCAAACGTCGAAGTACTTGAAGGCCTTCCTCCCGTCAGCGAAGAACGCCTCCTTCGCCTTCTCGATGAGGTCCGCCTCGCTGTGCCCGCTCGGCCACATCCGGACTACGTTGGCCCACTTTCCGTTCCACTTGCTCATATCCCCTGGACTCGGCCCCAATGCTTGCTCAGCTTCACGTAGCTACGCTCGATCGACCCTTTAGGACTGCCAGCGTTATACTTCTGAGCAATCCGCTCCCAGAAAGCCTTGCTGGTTGCCGATGATAGGATCCTCGGCGACGTCGATGTAGTTCCTCGCAAGCCACATTGTCTCTTGCGGACCGTACTTCTTTGGCCCATCCTCCTCGCCGACCTTCTCCTTGCCACGCTCTTGAGCGGGCTCCATCTCGCTGATCTCGAATTCATCGGTGTTGACCAGCGATGTTACATCAACATTGCTACCGACTCCCAGACTAGGCTGTGGCTACGATCGTTGCGACCCCGGTATGTACCAATTATTCGAGTTATTCATGCTCTAACCCTGCAGGCCGCAACTAATAAATGACACTATTCACAACTTCAACCTATTTTAAACGTAAAATAAAAAACGCCGTAAATTTATAACATGGAAAATTTAATTTCGCCGAATACTGCAAAATTACAACATAGAAATTTTAAAACTTAAAATAAAATACATAAAAACATAAAGTCAATGCTGGAAAACGTTGGTGCGAGTCCAAATTTCTTCGATTAGATCGGCTTGGAGAAAAAAATTTCTAATTTTTTTAAAAAAATAAAAATCGGTTGCGGCCCTGCCCGAACACAAATAACCATGGGCCGGGCCGCGTTGCGTCACGTCCCGCGCCGTGTAACGCGCGCCCAGGCCGGGCCGCGGGACGGGCACCAGGCTGGGAACGCGGCCCCGAGACCGGCCTAGGCCGTGCCTCTCCTCCGATTAACGCGTGGGACGGGCCGGGACTCACGATTTGCGGCCCGGCCCTCCGCGTTATTCATGCTCTTAAAGACATGTATATATTGGAATAAAACCAAGATCCTTGTAGCAACACGTTCACTTTAGTTTCCAAAACAAGGCTTAGGCATGTGGACGGATTCATTGGCCACATTATTGCTAGTAGCATGTGTTGATCAATTAATTATCAAATTAGGGTTTTCTTTTTATGTTTGAACATCACATCAAATAATGTAGGAAGTCTACAAAAAACAAAATAACGATGAGAATGGAATATGCTGTGGTTATATAGTGCTCATTTAACTTCTCCTTTTCCAAAATTCTTAGACTGGAAGATAAGAACTTTGCTAGCTTCACCAATTTTCAAATGATAAAATTTTTATATACTTGCTTCATTTTTTAATATCCACAAAATGTTCTTTGACTAACTTGCCATACTGATTCTCAAATAACTATAAACTTTTAAATTTTGTTCTTACCGAATATTTGTATGTTGAAGGGCCATATATTTGTGACTCAATGCAGAACGCTTTATTTATATGGTTTAGAGTAGAAAATTTGTTGTAATTTTTTTCTACCATTATAAAACAAGGGTTTGGTTTCATATAGGGATATTTAAAAAGCATACTTGAAATATTGTCACGCAATAATTTTGGTTCCTCATTTATTAGTTATAATAAATTCTTTTTAAAGGAGAAGAGAAAGGGAAGTATTGGAGTTTGATCGTCGATGTCTCACTTTCTGAGTTCTGATAATACCCTTGTCAGTTGTCATAAAAAATCCTTACATTATCAAAAGGACTAAATGATTTTATTCAAGTCGATATGAGTGTTTATAAAGGTCGGTTAATTAGTTTTTTTTTCAGATAAAAATATTTACATGCCAAAAATAACTAAACATTAAAATAAATGAGTAGGAAGGTTGAAAAGTTAGAAATACATCCCAATGGATTCCCCTCCCCCAATCGATGCTTACTTTTATTGCACACCAGTTGCTCTCTAGCAATAAAATATTCACACAATTTTCATCTTCCTATGGGAAATAGAATCTAGCTTTATATATTTTGTCGCAATCATACCCAAAAAGAATCAATTTAATCATGAGAAACATTCTATATATAATTTTTTTTATTATTTACTACACATTTCTTTTAATTCTATTAAATACCATTATTTTATTTATTTATTTGAAGCTATAAACAAAACGAACAAATTGACATCAAACGAGGGTAATGCTTTATATGTAAAATTATTTTCTGTCTAATGAAAATGAATATAGGAGTGATAAATTGCTAACTAATTAGTCATCACAAATTAAGACCAAATCTTAGCAGATTAAGAGATCTATGGATTGAAATAATACCACATTGATTATATTTTAAATTAAAAAATTATTAAATAAACTTAAAAGGTATTAATGTCAATTATCTCTCATTAAAATCATCTTAAAATTTTAAATTTACGCAACTCTCTCGATTTAAATTATTTTTTTGTAAAAAATATATCCAATTAAAGATAATTTTATAAGGATTCCAACGAGATCTCAATGGCATATGTTTCGACGATGTTCGGGTGATGAAAATTTGATAAATTATATTTCAATTTTCGTATATAAGCAGATTTTATGAACAAATGCAAAAAAATCTCAATATAGTGTATGCAAAATCTCAATATAATGTAGGTAAAATATGAATAAAATTGTGTTGATATTTTCTTGTATTTTTGTTGATATTCTCTTGTCATATTATTGATGTTTGTAATACACTATGTTGATATAAAAAAACACCCACAAAAATTATCATATGATAACATAATGATAATAGTACCCTTTTATTGATATTTTGTCTATTATTTATTAATATTTTTTTAATTCAATCTCAGCCTTTTATTTTTGGATAAAGGATCCAAATTCAGTCTCAATTTGGGATTAAGGTGATAAACTCAGTAGAAGACAACCCAATGAATATATATATTACTACTATATATTCTCAATATTGCATATTCTTAATAGATGATGAATAAGTGTCTAATTAATAACGGAGTTTTGAAATTGATCACTTGTTAGAAAACAAAATCAAAAGCAAATTATATACAGTATAATCCTTAATTACTTAAAATTGTGGACAGATATAGCTTTTGACATTTTGTTTTCTAATTTATTGTTTTTTACTGTTGAACCTTTACCTAGGGGTGGGTAGGTACGGTATACCTTACCGAAACTACCATACCGTATACCTTACCGTAAATTCGGTATGCGAAAAAATCATACATTTATCTTACCAAAATTTTCGGTATACCGAACTTCGGTATACTTTATTTTTAGTATGGAGAATTTTCATACCGATATCGTACCTCATTTTCGGTATGCCGTACCAAAGTTCGGTATACCATACTTTTGCGGTATACCTTACTTTCAATATCAATGAAAATTGAATATTTGAGTTTTTAGAATACTATTTATATTTTATAGTAATTTAAATAATATACGGGGTATTAAATACTAGTATATTTTATTCATATTATATTATATTTCACAATAAATTTTATAATTTTAAAATATATAAAATATTTTATATATTATTATATTCATATTTTAGGGTATATATCTTAAATTACGGTATATACCGAATTTCGGTATGCCGCGGTATACCGCGGTATATAAAAATTCATACCTTTACCTTACCGAAATATTTCAGTAAGGTATCATACTGTACCGAAAATCATGGTATACCGAAAATTCGGTATTTTCGGTACGATAAGACCGGTATTTCGGTATTTTTTCCCCAGCCCTACCTTTACCACGGTTTAGACATATAGCTAGGCTCTATAAGCATTTTTTTTACATCAAGAAACTTAAAGCTAGCCAACAATTCTTTATCACTAGTGGCATAATTAAACTACATGAAAAAGGAAATTTTATTTCAAGAGATGTAGTAATACTTTTGTGTCACTTTTGTCCATGTACGAATATCATAATTTATTTATTTTGTCAATTGAATGGCTGCATACTTAGACAACCAGCAAAGTCTTAATTAGTGATTAAATAAAATTATCATGTTCTGCAAAAGCTCAGTTGTACTTGCCCCCATCTTCTCTTCAACAATAAGACCATCATGCCTTCCACAAATTATAAATCAAAATACTTTTCGGATTATTCTAATTAATCAAGCTTATCGCTGTCTAATTAATATTATCGTCGTAAGGTAGACAACTAAACACTAAGGAAGTTATGTGGTCCAAATTAGTCATAAAATGTCGAAACAAAAGTTAAGTGCACAAATGGAAAAGTGTAATTAAAAAATTCCTTCAATAAATTGGTCAGTCCCACGTGTCACTAATTCCTAGATCACTACTTCGATTGGTTTTTTAAACATGTTTTCCCAGTAATTACGTTTATGGAGCATATAATTTAGCACAATTACGTTTTGTACTAAAAAGTTTGTGATAGTGAAATAATGGAGAGTATTATTTTATTGGAGTTTGTATATTTGTTCAAAAACTATGTCCATGCTTTCGTAGTAAGCCATCACTCGTCAGTCTATCATCTTGATCTCAAATTATGCTAAACTTGATTGTGTAAAAAAGGCAGTTTATGAGCATTAGGTTGTACTTGTATCGGCCTTTATGAATTGGGAATACGAAGAGCATCGGTAGCACCGTACTCAACGATAAAGCTTGTGCCGCAAAGTCGAGAGCAGGTGGGCATTGCACGTCTATGCGTGCATAAGCACGTCCGACACCATAGACCCATTGGGCAGTTGCACTACACAGCATTTTTCTTAATAATTATTTACTTATTTTTTAAATCCAAAAAAACGGATTTAAATGTAGAAAATTATTCCAATGGTTAATTAATTTCCGTTATTCAATCATATAATTTTCTTATTAATGATATTTTAGTTTTTTTCGTTAAAAAATTTATACAATTGAAAGTTATAATTATAAATAAGTAATGAATAAGAAATAAGAAATATGAAATTAAATGATAGTGTAATGCTCCATGATAGATTTGTAGGTAGTGCAAAAGAACATGAGAAATATTACTGTGGTGGTCAAATAACTAATGCAATTGATAGTGCATTCTCCATTTAAAAGAGAGGAACAAATTTGAATCTTTGATTAGTTGATATAATGGTGACTAAAAAATCTAACTTCTGCAAATTGATGAATAAACGAATATTGACTGTAGAAGAAGAACCACTTCAAACCCAATTTTGCCAAATTTCTGTTCGGATCCCAAATTTGTAAATGAAATATTTGACTATGCATGCTTTGGTTAAATTTTCAATTTGCAGCCGTCACACGCCAAATAAGTGCAGGATTTGATACAAATAAGACCAAATTTATGCAAAATAAATACTTTAACTTGTACTAGTAATTAAACTTGATATACCCTAGTTAAACAACTCCATTATGCGAGTGAAGGTTGTTACAATTTTTAATCATATTTTACATATTTCATTCTCTTTCGCGTGCTGAGTCCGGTAATTTTTTATTAACATAATTCCACCTCATTTAGTTTGTTAATTATTAAATAATAAAAGAACGAATAAATACGACGAAACATTGGCTAGGTACGATTTATAACTTTGTCACGGTGCGACCACTCACATTTTAAATTATTTCCACTTATATAGGATAGGGACTTTTTTAGACACTTATTAAAGTGACTTATAAATATTGTACAATGAATTATAAATGTCGCAGCTCGTATAATAAAAAACTAAGTGTTTCGTAACCTTACGAATTAATTAATCCCATTTGCAGGGTTAGTGATTATTTATATACGTAACGGGCTCATTTGATTTGAAAAATCAAAGCTCGATATTATTTTGGGCCATGTTCGATTTGGGAAATTGAACTATCAGATGTTTCTCGCCACCAAAATAATCTCATTTGTATTTCATTCATACTAAACACATCATACATAACATATGATATTAAATCGATGTGTTTTATCAAAAACTTTAACAAGGACTGCAATTAATCCCACTGGGAGGAATTGATTTAATAAAACAATCCTTTGAAGTTTATATCAATAAATCTTTCTTTGATAGAATCATAGTATAAATAATCGATAATTACATTACAATTTATTACTCTCTCCATTTCGTTAATTAAAACACTAACTTTTTAGGAGAATTGAAAAATATGTAAGAAAATATACATAGTATATATTAGTATTATTTTAAAATTATATGAGTATAAACACGTTTGATAACTGAAATGTGTTTATGTAATATAGACGGCACAAAAGAAATACACAAAAAATGATTTTGGTAGTGGATGTCACTGAATTTTAAATTTTTAATACAAAAATTGATAAAATTAAAAAGAAATATAGAAAAAAAATTATTACAAATATTGTTAATAAAAAATAGACTTCACATCTTTAAAATGAAAAAATTATCATAAATTAAAAGATGGCAATTTTAATAACCAAGTTAAAATGAAAAAAAAATAGAAGTGCGAAGATATGAGGAGTACCTCCCATAATAATGTGACGAAATGACTAATAAAATAAAGAAAAGTTGTACTGATATGTTACTTTATCCAGAAGTTAAGCACAAAAAAAATTGAAGTAATGCTATTGGTCCAATTTACTTAGATCTTATCCAGCCCAATCCATAGCCCAGATCCAGCTATCAAAACCCAGTGTTTTTTTTTTCATTGCAGAAGAATGGATAATTATTATCTGATACTCCAATTTTTGTTTTCTTCTTTTTCAAATTAGAGACGTTCCACAGCTTGAATTTGACTGGACTCCTCGATGCTCGCGACTTCGGACAAAAGGGTAGCAGAAGACATTAATTCAGATTTCAGACATTAACTTGTTCACCAAGAGCAAAACATGACAAATAGGGAAAAACAGGAGGGGATGGAGCAAAAGAAGAGGAAAGTACATCGGCCCCAGCAATAAAGAGAGCAAAAAAGAAAACAGATAGAATCACCCCATTTTTGACCACCCTCTTCTCCCCTTCTTCCACACTCTCTCTCTCTCTATAGCTCAAAACTCAAAAGGGGGCAGCCATGGCAACAGAAGCGGTGTTCGGAGTGGTGCTCCTGCTCTCGGCGGCGGTGGCGGCGGGAAACTGGTGTGTGGTGAGGAGCGACGCGAGTGAGCAGGCGCTGCAGACGGCTCTGGACTATGCATGCAGCGCCGGAGCTGACTGCTCGCCCATTCAGCCGAATGGGCTTTGCTTTCTGCCTAATACGCTGCAGGCTCATGCGTCCTACGCTTTCAACAGCTATTATCAGCGCAAGAACAATGCTCCTGACTCTTGCTCTTTTGCTTCCACTTCCACCATCGCCAGAACTGATCCAAGTTCGTTTCTTTACTCTCTCTCTCTCTCTCTCTCTCTACATATGTGTGTTTGAGTGAGTGTGTCTACTTGTGGAAAGATTGGAACTTTTTGGTGACTCTTCTTGATTTTTTTCATTTGAAAAAAAAAAGGTTGGTGTTTCTGTTTTGAGGATATGGGTCTTGTCTTGTGTGTTTATATATCTGCATGTAGTTAGCTACTTCTTGCTTGTGGAAAGATTGGAACTTTATGGTGGCTCTTCTTGATTTTTTTCATTTTTTTTATAAATTTGTTGATGTTTCTCTGTTTTCAGGCTATGGATCTTGTGTTTACCCATCATCGGCAAGGTACTATTACTTTCTCTTTTTTCACTCCATTTGCATATATTTTAGATGATGTGTGGTGTTTCTGCAGTGAGTTCTTGTGCTTTTCCAAAAGTTGCTCATTTTGCTGTTTTGTGCCTTGACATTATTCCCATTTTTTTAATGACATCTCATATTATAAATTCTCACATATAGCATGAATTTGTAATAGCACTATAAAGAATTGGAGTGTAAATATGCCTTTATTTTTAAAAGTGTCATCGAGTTATGTATATGGTGTTTTGTACATAATTTATTTAATGTATTATATTGCTTTGATATAAGAAATATGCTTCTTGGATGTGGGAGTTTCATTTTGTCTTTGTTCATGTGGGTTCATTTTTTTATGAAAAGGTTGTCTTATTATGTAGTGCACTTCTTGATAATTACACTTTGGGTTAGCATCCATAGGCTAAGGACTTAATTCTTGCGATTAATAAAATTGCAATGTCGAAATGTTGGGACCTCGTGCCAAATAACCACAGAACCCTGAAGTCATGTCTTGTAGAAATTGCAAAGTTCTATGGAGAGGCAAAAGGTTTGTTGTTTAGAGATCTAAAGAAAGAGGTTAAAAAAGTTGGGGAAGCTAAATCTTAGGTTGCTTATTAGCCTTTGAAGTGGAAAACCAGAAGATCAATTTGTACAAATATTTTTTACCTAACGACATTCTATTGTTAATACAATACAATTATGTTTTATTGTTCTGACTTGTTTAGTGTTTGATTCTTTCTGTTCTCCCTCTTTGGCCTTCTTTTAATGATTCTGTGCAGTATGCTCTACAGATTGTGTATCTGTGTTGTTTTTTTTTTTTTTTTTTTTTTTTTTTTTTTTGTGTATCTGTGTTGTTTCCATGGAAGGCATACATTAAAAACACTCGCATCTCTTGATTTTTTTCAGTTCTGCCGGAGGAGGAGTCTCATCAGGAATAACATCCACAACACCCACGAGCATAACCACTCCAAGTTCAACCACACCACCATCAGGAGCCACACCTCTATACGGAAGTGAACCCGGACTAACACCAGGGACAGGGACAGGGACGGGGCCAGTTATACCCGACGCCCCCATGTCTAAGGGGTCCAAAATCTTACTGCAGCAAACAGCCTCGTCTCCTCTGATCATCTTGCTCGGTTTCATGATTATTTGCCGGATAATATAGGGCTGCATAATAATCAGGATATATATATATATATATATATATATATATATATATATATATAGCTCGAGAAGTAGGCGAACCCCAGTTTTGTGTTAGCCATTTGTAGCATTCCTTGATCGTCTCTCTCAGGAAGATATTTGATCTTTTCCTCGAGTTGTGTCGGCAAGCTCAACATTTTCCCCGGTTGAAGGTTGGTAGAACTAATACCCAATTTTTTGATCATTTTATGTTTTATTAGACTGGATTAGCAGCTCAAGAATTTGGATCCCATATAATCTTCTCTTTAATCCTTACATAGTAATACATATTCCACATAAATGTTGTGACACCAGAGAATATGAATAATTATACAGAACAATCCCATAATTATAAATGAATGCAATTTCTTCATCCCCATTCAGATCATCATTTCAGTTTTCACAAGTTAAAGCTGCAGGTTTACATAAGCAAAAAATTGCATCAGATCAATAAGCCATTGGAAGAAACCCTGGGATTATTAGAGAGAAAGAAAAAGAAAAAGGTAAGAAATTCAAGTAAATTTTCTTTCATTGAACATCTGTTGACAATCTTACACAAGTTGTAGTAATGTACAAGATTCTAAAACCTAGAAGCTAACAAGCTAACAATATTTTTGAAAAGCTACTAACAAGCTAACAATGTTTTTTTCTTCAAATTTTGATTTTTGCTGTGGGCTTACAGCTGTTTCCAGTTGAAACCTTAAAGGATACTATAAGAATTCATACCCTCCAAGATCCAGAAACTTCTAAAGATTCAATTAATAGAATCAAAAAAAGATGCACTGTTCAAATGTTCAGTTCCCCAGAGTTTGATTACCTGGGGTTGAACTGGACATCGCTCAGGTTGCCTTACAATGTAAATCTGATCACCAGTTTCGTTGTACATGTCTTTATTGCGATGCCACGACCACAGAGCATGTGTGTCATTCTTCACCTGCACGATAAACCCAAATGAGATGACCTAAACTAGAACAAACTCGACTTGTCAACGTAGATGACATCCATACTCCCAATTATGCCCTCAGACTGTAAGGAATTATTCAGAAAAAATGGAAGTACCTCGAGGATTCCATGGCCGAAGCTGGCTTCTCTGTAAGCACTATACTCAGGTTGTCGGTCCCAACAGAACTTCCCAGCAGCTGGTCCAGATGTAAAATTTTGCGCACAGAATCCCCCCATGAAGTCATCGGGCGTGGTGGAGGGCTCTGGGCAGTTGCCATGCTCGTCAGCATGTATCGTTGCCATTTTCTCTCTATTTCCCCCATCGCCAACTGAGAGGTGGACAGGACCACATGGATCAAGAGTGTAGTTGTACACTCTGTTTGACCTCTCATATGCATGTACCTAAATATTGTTTCCCCTTTTTTATTATTCTTTGGCTAAAGAATGACATAATAAACCATGATTTACGACCATATAAACTTACATGTCCGTTGAAGACTATGTCGACACCATACTGGTACAGTAACTCTTCCATGGATACCCTCATGCATTCAACTTCCCGGTAGTGTGCCGTGTAAGTGGTGTACCAGGGAGGATGCCATGTAGCGACTAACCATGGAGTAACATCTCGGTTCACATTAGCTAGATCCCTTTGCAACCATTTGTATTGATCATCTGCAGTGAAGGAGCCATGGAATTAGAACCAACTGTAACAATTATCAGAGACTTATAGGATAATAATTCAAGGCTTCTTGTTACCTGTCTTGCCGTATGCGGCATATCCACCTAGAACGACAAAATGTATGCCTCCTGCGTTGAACGAATAATAGAATGGGGAAGAAGAGCCACTTTCTTTATGTGGGAATGCAAATCGAGAAGTGAAGGAAGTAAAAGTCTGGCCGTGGATTTGTTCTTCTATTTCATGGTTCCCTTGCACCATCATTATTGGAATTCTAGATATCAGTGGCTGCATAAATCTGAAAGGATCATACACCAAATGTCACAGTTATATATAGTCTCATAACTGTTTGAAGTTTATGACAACTAGAGTTACACATTTTAAACCAGTAAGAGAAACTGTTTTTAAGATAATCGAGATGTTACCTTCCCCAATAATCCCAGCGGGGCTGATAAGTCTCATGTATAGGAGTATTTGGAAACGAGCATGGGTAGCAATCAGAACCAGTGCCATTGGTAAGATACAAGTTAGCATAGCACAGATCTCCAACCATCAGAATTAGATCAGGACTGTTTCTCGTTACATGATCAATCGTGGAAGTGGAGTTGTATGTGAGACCAAGGTCTCCAACCACAGCTACTCTACCAGGATAGCTATGTGTACTAGAAACTGGCATTGTCCTAAAATGTAGGATACGGCTCATGGCCTGTATTGAAGGATCACCACACTTGTAGTGGTATTGAGAATCAGGATCCAAACCTATGAAACAATAAATGAAAATCTACCATCACAATTAAAATCAAGATTCGTGCGTCGCAAAGTGACGGTCAGAGCAGAAAAATCAATATTCCTAGAATGCAAAATTTGGAAACACACTAGTACAATTCAAGACCTGGAGCTAAATGATTGATGGATCGGATGCATTCTTCAAGTAAAGATTATCAGGCAAGTCGAGATGGAAAAGGCATAAACTCTTTTACCACACTACAGTTCAAGATTTGAAAGCACACTACAATTCAAGATTATGAGCTAAATGATTGATGGATAGGATGCATTCTTCAAGTAAAGATTATCAGGCAACTCGACATGGAAAATGCGAAAACTCTTTTACTGCACCTGTGAGACGGACATGATGAATGATTCCGGAAGTGTAGTTCTTGAGTCCTTTGAAGGGATAAAGCTGGCTATAGACTTCAGATTTTCCGGTAGCTATGCGATGCATAGGAAATCTTAGCTTCCCATAGTAAACCACACTGGCAACACTCTTCGGATTCAACGGTTTGATGTTGTCACCAATCTGAAATTCCCCTGCAAGACATCATCATCATCATCATCATCATCATCAAGAAACCAGTCACAAAATGAAGCATTCATTTATTCATCTAGGCCTAATTTAGCATCCATTCATCATAAGTTCAGCATTCATTTAAAATAGTAACTATGCCTAATTTAGCATTCATTCATCATAAACTTCAAAATAGTAACTATGCCTAATTTAGCATTCATTCATCATAAGTTTAGCATTCACTTCAAAATAGTAATTAGACCTAATCATATCATAGCTGATCATTTATAATTCAACAAATTCAAGAAAAGGGCTTGCAAGAAACATATGTAGAAACTAAAACTAAAGCATAGCTTAACATTCATAAGTTTCACCACAAAATGAATGCACAAAAGAAAATAACAGGAAAAAACCAAATTTGAAGGCTCAAAAGAAGAGATTCAAACCTGTAATCCAAGAAATCCAGACAGAATCGTGAGTGGAAGATAGAGACACCGAAATTTGTTCAGGTTCGAAACCTGAGACATCCCTTTGCACTCTGGGGTCAGAATCAGGCAAATCAATAGCATTTCCCCTGAAATTCTCATCCAATGAAACAGTGACAGGATCAAAGGGCCCATCGAGGGTTGTGGGAATTTTGCAATGAATTTGAATTAATTCCAAGAAAAGAAGAATGAAAACGGCAACCACCATTTTTCCAATTTGCGGGGCCATTTCCCCCTTTCAAACGGGCTAAAATCTAAACCCAAACCAAATCAAAGCATATAGAAAAAGAATCTTGAAAGCAATAAAGCTCCCTTCTTTATGAGTCAAACGAAATTCTCCCAAAATGCAGAGCTCTAGATTTCTGCAAATTCGCATTCCTACAAAGTGGCTATTTCCGTATATATAGACATGTGGGGTTTTTTCTTTTTGATTCTAGACTAGAATTAACATTCCTCAAGTGCACTGAATTTTTTTTTATTCCATTAGAGACGCATGACCCATATGCGTCTACTTTTAATAAAACGCATGACGGAGATGCGTCTTTCCTAAAGACGCATGACGCTCATGCGTCTCTCAATTTTTTCGAATTTTTTTAACGACGCATGACGCTTATGCGTCTTTATAAAAAATGCATCTCCCTCATGCGTCTTTTGTTTTGTTTTTTATTTCACGGACAACGTATGCGCATGAGGCTCATGCGTCTCTATCTTTCTACATTCCTGCATCACTTGTTTCAGTCCTACATGGATATAAACACTCTTGAATTGTGTGTTACATGACTTAAGACATCTTAGAGACGCATGAGGCTCGTGCGTCTCTCCCTAAGACACAGAGATGCTCATGTGTCGTCTAATAAAATAAAAAATAGCGACGCATAACGCTTATGCGTCTTTTCTTGTGACGCATGACGCTTATGCGTCTTTTAAAAAAATAAATAAATAAAAATTGAACGACGCATGCGTCTCTATGAAAAACGCATCTCCTTCCTGCGTTTCATAAAAAGGAGATGCATGAGGGTCATGCGTCACTCCCAAAGACGGAATAAAAAAGATGTTCAGTACACTTGAGTAATGTTAATTGTAGTCTAGAATAAAAAAGAAAAAGCCCTAGACATGTGTGTGTGTAAAAAGGAATTCGAATATGAAGATGGGGTGAAGAATTAAAAGGGTAGTGATGAGCGGTTATGTCAGTTGTATAATCAATCGATACAAAATCGTCCATTATAATCTGGACCTCGAAATCAGAGAACTGCTACATGCTTGCCGTTTTCTAGGCATATTTCAAATGATAATTCAATAAACTACGACTATGTATATAGACTAAATTCCCCAAATTAGCATAGTAGATTTGATTTCAATGATTACTAAAACAAAATTTATGCATTGAACGTGTCTACAACCCTACGTACGTCCAATTTGTAAAAATTAAATGCAAAACATGTGAAACTAGTCAAGTACAATGGTGTAATTAATTAGTAAGGTATGTTCGTGCATCAACTTGTTGTGTGAGTCGTATGTGTCATTTTTCATACTATAAATTTTTTACTGTGTTGTGTCTCCATGATTTTAATATATTATTATTAATAATAAATTTGATGGATCGAAATCGAAATGTTTTATTCGAGAAGAATATTCTTTTGCCCTATTATTCGCGTAGAATATCCGATATGGAGATGAGGCCATTGGCCTGATATGCGGTCCACTTATATTTTCTACACCAAAACTTATTTTTAATGTAGGATTGAAAATGTTCTAATTATTACAATAAACGAAAAAATTGTACTAATGTATATACTTGTCCAACTAAATGAAGATGGTATTCGATTTATTTCAAATTGTAATCTTGTACAGTTATAATATGTCCGTTTAATTTATTACAAATATAATTTCAATAGATAACACTCCAATTTCTTTTCATTTCATCTGCTTCAAGAACTATTTATTACCCCGGGTAATAATAAGAATAAAAAATACTACACTTTTACTTTATCAACTTTATGAAGATGAATATTCAATATAATTAAATTTTATAACCTCGCATAGTTACATGTGCATTCAAAAATAATCATAATGATATTATTATTATTTTCAAAAATCCTTTTTATATGTACTCCTACTTACTTATTTTTTTGAAAAAAAAGCTAAACTGATTTAATGGGTAAAAAAAATACTAAAAATATTGAAATTTATATATTTATGAATAAATAATTTGTCATATTTTGACATGCAGATGATTATATGTCATGTAGTATATAGTCTACGTCATCTCATCAAAATGGTTTATCATCATATAGAAAATCTGAAACTCAAATATTTGAAG
Organism: Salvia splendens; assembly: GCF_004379255.2. Lineage (NCBI taxonomy): Eukaryota > Viridiplantae > Streptophyta > Magnoliopsida > Lamiales > Lamiaceae > Salvia > Salvia splendens. Next base: position 3,079,589 of record NC_056036.1, on the reverse strand, counting down.
TTAAAATATAAACTTTAAAAAATAAAACCAAAACATATTAAAAATTATTGTAATTATATCTAAATATAACTATAAATACCTCAAAATAATTGAAGATCACACGCGTCAACTTTTATCTCATTGGCTGAAACACGTCCTCAGACCTTTCGCACGTGCCACGTCACAGTTTCAATAAAGCACTGCATTTTTTATTCTGTCAAAAAAAATCCCAATTTCATTTTGTCTAAATTAAAAAAAGGGAAATACGCAAAATCTTGTTCTGCTATTTTCTGGGCAGAAGCAAAAATTTTCTGGTTTGCAAAGAGAGTGAGAAGAAAAGGGAGTGAAGATGAATATATTCAGGCTAGTAGGGGATATGACACATTTGGCAAGTGTTCTTGTCCTGCTCCTCAAGATTCACACTATCAAATCATGTGCAGGTATGCATTTTCAAATTTCCCTTTTTTTCTTATCCAATTTGCTTCGCAAGATCCAGATTAAGAGATTTGTTGTTTGCCTCGTTTGTTGTATCTAAAGCCCTAATTCAGTGCCTCGTGTGTGTGAGAGAGAGACGGAGTGAGACAAAGCGGTTTCATTGTTGTTTGTTTGTGTAATTGGTGGAATGGTTTTATTTTCTGGCAATGGAAACATATTCCCTTGCTTCCTTACGTGTCACACGAACTGTGGCGCAGTCAATCTTAATTTTACTTATTAAATTATCAATCGTGATACTGATGCACATTAAGGTTGGGTGCAAATATTTTTTTTGCACTTGGCATAAGGGGTTTGGGGCATTGTTGTTTGGGCTTAGTCATGTTCAGACACCAGGTAGAGCTAGAGGTAATGAGGTCAAATTGAGATGTTGTAGGCTATCTTAGTAATGAGAGCTATAATAAATATACCAGGTCTTCAGCCAAGGAACTGATCAAAGATTGGAGTATTGATGGCCCTTTCCTCTTTCTATTTTAATGTAAGAGGTTCTGGAGGAGATTCATCTAGACGTCACCACGGTTCTGGAACCGGCGGTTCACGGTTCGGAACCGCCGGTTCCGGTTCAAGAAAATCATGAACCTGAACCGGCCCATCCTAGGTTCGACGGTTCCGGTTCCTGAACCGTGAACCGGCGGTTCATCTAAACCGCCGGAACCGCCGGTTCATCTAAACCGCCGGAACCGCCGGTTTCTAACCGGTTCCGGACCGGTTCGGCGGTTCATGTTATTATTATTTTTTTACATTGTAATTCAAGTAAAAAATGTAAATATACTTGCATAAATAAAATTAGAATAATGCGAATGCGATGTACAAATGCAATTTTATTGATACAAATTACAACTTCAAAATTACAAATTACAACTTTAAATTTATAAATTACAACTTAAAAATTATAAATTACAAAAGACTTAAAGTCCTGATTACAATTTACAAATTACACGAAACAAAGGGGAGAAAAAAGAAATAAAGGAAAAGGACTTGAGTTGAGATACCTACGTATCATCAATGCTCAATTGCATTTTGAAATCAAAGTCCACGTAGTTCTCTTACCTTTGATCCCAACAATAAGAGGTTATATATAAATCATCTATAGGGAAAGTTCTATAAAAATCAACCAAATATTCTATATGCTCTAATGTGGAATGCAACATATCATATGTAGAGTTCCATCTAGTAGACACGTCTAAAGTAAAAGTTGTGTACCTTAATTTCTTCGAATGGCAATACTTCTTCCACGCCTTTCCAATTTGAGGCTTCCAGTGGATCAAGGATACAGCTAACACTTGTAATAGGTTGAATATGTCTTTGCCATAAAGACAAAATATCTTGTACACATAAATTTAAAATATGACAAATACATCGTTGGTGAAAATACTTACCACTTATCACCGGGGACCAAGCCGCAATTAAATCGGGTATACTTGCAGTGTTAGCGGTTGCGTTATCAAAACCAACCGAAAATATTTTGTTGCATAAATCATAATCATTCAAAACTTGAATAATTAAAGATGCAATTGCTTGTGCGGTGTGCGGTGAAGGAAATTGTCTAAAACCAATTAAACGTTTATTTAAAGACCAATTATTATCTATAAAATGACATGAAATTCCCATGTAATAATTTCTTTGGAAAGAATCCGTCCACACATCAGAGCAAATATTAACTTTGTGCTCCAAGTTGGATAGAAATTTTCCAACTTCTCTTTTTTCAAAAAACTGTCGGTTGTTAGATCTTTGAGCAGTTGAGGGTGGAATTCTTTTTGTAGCAACATTAAAAGCGGTTTGCATAGTAACTTCATATTTTTTGTCATTAAAAAAATTAAACGGATTCATTGTCGCCCATCTTACCATAGCATCGGTAATATTTTTTGGATCATATTTAAATAGAGGCGTACCTGTTTGAGACGATGAGCCGGCAGAGAAGTTTATTTGGCTTTGGGACTTAGTATGCCCATATTCCACGGTGTGTTTTGTCTTCAAATGGCGATGGAGAGTACCATATCCCCCACCGGTTCCAAATGAATAGACTTTCTCGCAATAGTTGCAATATGCTTTGAACTCATTTGTCTCCACGGTAGTGGTCGGATCATTAGGATTTGAAATTACCACCAGGACCTTCTTGTAATGTTTGGTGAAAATATCGGATTTCAACTTTGGAGGTATCTTCTTCTTTTGTCGTCCTAAAGGAGGAGGAGCATCGGGCTCCTCATCATTTTCGCCAACTTGGCCGGCGCTAGAAGGGGGAATTGATGCGATCCATCATCGCCTTCGTCCGATGATAGATTCACATCGTATTCGAATTGCGAAGCCGAATGTGAATGCCCCCTTGTTGGTCGTCGTCGGCGAGGGAAAGTAGCAAGGCCGCATTTCGATCTTCTTCCTCCTACGAAAATTATACAACTAAGTAAAAATACTAACACAAAAATAAAACACATAGACACATAGATGTTAAAAAATGAAATTATGAATTTAATAAAAATGAATTAACAAAAAACATAAACATATTAGAACTTACTTAAGCTCGAAGAGCGGCTTGCCTTCCCACCTCCTCCGCAACTTGTGCTCTAGTAGGGGCACGTCGATGACGAGTATCACTTTGATCTTGGGCAATTCCCTTGCCCCGATCACCACCACGACGAGATAAAGACATGATATTTATGGAAATTGAAAGTGAAGAATAGAGAGTAATGTGATTGTGTGAATATGATAACGTGAACAACGTGAGTAAATTATGAACGCAAATAACGTAAACAACTTGAGAGAATGAGGATGGAGAATAGAGAAATTGGGATTGCGAAGAGAAATTCTTATTAACACAAGAATGAGGTGAGTAGAAATGAAGAGGATGAGGGATATTTATAGGGGGAAATTGTAATTAAATAAAATTTAAAAAAATTCAAATTTTCAAAATTTTGAAATTCAAATTTTCGGTTCAAACTGCCGGTTTTTCGGAGGAAACCGCCGGTTTCGTCCCGGTTTTCTGACGAAAACCGGCGGTTCCTGACCGGTTTCTGAAAAGCCTAGGGTTAGGTCAGAAATAGGCCTGAAAAGGTGTCAGGAACCGCTGAACCGCCGGTTCTGGTGAAACCGGCGGTTTGGGGACCTCTAGATTCATCTGTTTGGCTGGAAATAATTGTATCCAAGGAAAGTTTATTGTTTGAGAGGTTAAATGATTCTATTGGTACTTTGATAGTTGGATTAGCTGAGGTAACATCAAGACATAGGTGATGAGGTTTACTGTGTAGTGTATTTATAACTTAACTGCAAGCTTTATGTGTAGTGTATTGTTTGAGAGATTAGCTGAAAAACTACCAATCCTTTGAGGTTGGTGGTATCATGATGTAGTAATGCTCACAAAATTGTACTTTCAGTGGAAAATTCTTAAGCCCACTGAAACCCTGCATCTATTTTTAAATCCGCTATAGACATATATGATTGGGAGATCACTTCTATGTTGGTTGTAAATCGATTTGGGAATTGGTATACATGCTTTGTAAATCAGATAGAGTAGATGATGACTTACATTTGCAGCCTACTTTCACTTCATTTCACATAGGAACCTAATATGTGCAACTCATCAGTTGAATATATTGCCTGCTGAGGTGTGCCTTGTCATCTTCTCATGGCTTGATTGTGTTCCACAATATGAATCATGTCTCTTTAATCATTTTTACGATGTTGACTGTATGTGTTTATGCAGGCGTTTCTCTGAAGACTCAGGAGCTCTATGCTATTGTTTTTGCTACTCGCTACTTGGATTTATTTACACAATATGTGTCTCTCTATAACACACTTATGAAATTAATATTTTTGGTGAGCTCTTTCTCAATCATCTGGTATATGAGGCGTCACAAGATTGTGCGCAGATCATACGACAAAGATCACGACACTTTTCGCCACTATTTTCTAATTCTTCCATGCTTATTATTAGCCCTGATCTTGAATGAGAAGTTTACCTTTAAAGAGGTACTGTAATCCTATGAGAAAGCTACTATATGTACCAACATATTTCTCTGTCAAATATTTATGCTTTATATGATTGACTAGGTTATGTGGGCCTTTTCCTTGTACCTGGAAGCTGTTGCCATCCTTCCTCAACTGGTCTTGTTGCAGAGAACAAGAAATATTGACAACTTGACAGGGCAATATGTTTTTCTTCTAGGGTAATGGATAATTCCCCCCTTTAATTTTTTTTTAAAAATTCTTGCAGCAGTTGGTGTGTACGAATCCAATGATGGTGGGGTTTAAATTGTGTTTTGTCATGTGGCAAGTTCCTCTAGTGTTATCTTTTGTTATAAAATCAATTTATGCTTTAATATTTGGTAAAGAGTCTTGGGTAAAAGTATAGCTTATGAGATTCAGCCTTGATTTTCGAAATCAATTATTAGGATTTATTGTTATGTAATCTACGGATTGTGTGAATGTATGAATTTGGTATGTGTTATGCTGCCTTGGGTGCTTGCGACATGACTATAATTAGAGCATTACAATATATATGGAGGAAGTAGCTTGTATGAAGATTTCAGATGTCATTGTTAAGCAGACCTAGTTTTGAAATTTGATGTAATTCCAATTGAAAATTGTTTACATATTCTAAAATATTATTAACACTATTAGCTAGAACATAATTTTTTATAAGGATGCATGGAGATGATATATGTACAGTCTTCTCTCTCATTACCACTCTTTGTTGAACAGTTGATGTAACTTTATTGCTAGAAAAACATCAATTATGTATAATTGAAATTTATTCCCATGAAAGACTCCACTTATAGTAGAAATGTGTATTTGTTGTCTCTTTCATGAATTTGCAATTAGTTTGTGGAATGGAAAAATGATTATCTGGATTTGACTTATCAGATTCCATTCTTTTTCACAGTAAAAAGGTCGCTGGTAACTTATGTCTGTCAAAATATTCAAATTTAATGATATTCTTTTGCTTACTTTGTGGAACATGATTTTACTGAGTTACCACTGCCATTAGAACCTCTTGTTCCTTTCTTAAAAGTTAAATTTACTAGGTTTTGTACACTTAACTGGTTGATGGGTAAACAACTCCATCAGTTGTATGGCATAGCAAAATGATGTCACATTGATGATAATAAAGTACTTATTTGCTTTCTATGTGATCATTTTCTTGTAAGTAGTTTATAGTTTAACTTTTTTATGTCTTGGTTTTTTCTTGCAGTGCCTACCGATCATTCTACATTTTGAACTGGGTTTACCGTTACTTCACTCAGCCACACTTTGTCCACTGGATATGTAAATCCTCTATCCCTCTCTCTTTTCCTGTCTGTTTTGCCTTATAATCATGAAATTTGGGTGATGTTCCTGCGGAAGCTAGAATCTCTAAAGAGGAACAGCTGGTTACCGAAATTTATAGTACTACTAAATTGATGTGCTTATTTTTGCCCTGCAGCTTGGGTTTCAGGGCTTGTCCAGACCTTGCTTTATGCCGATTTCTTTTATTACTATTTCCAAAGGTAAAGTACATATGATATCGCGACCACATGTCCAAAGTTCGTATTTGCTTTATACTGATTTATTTTCTGATTTCATTTTCTCAGCTGGAAGAATAATGCAAAGCTTGAATTGCCGGCTTGAGATCGTCCTCTGCATAAAAGTATTTGAGGCTGATATTTTGAAGCAGCAGCAGCACTTCTCCAGACACTCTAGTAGGTACTTGGCATGTGGTTTCGCTTATGCCTGTCTTAATTTGGACAAGAGATGAGATCCCATTACTCATTTATCGTATATTTAGCCTGCTATTATGCGACTTATTACTGTGTTGTAATGTTGAGGGAAATAGTTATACAGCAAGAATGACTAGCAGAACATGTGGCCAACTTTTTCACTAGACAGATATACTTTGTCATTTTCTTTTTTTCCCAATTGAGAAAGAGCAAACATATGTTTCCTTATATCGTTATTGATTTAATTAGTATTTAATCCTAGCACATAAAAGGGCCCTTTTTCCCCTTATGTTCTGTTTACTCGAACTTCTCCTGATTGCTAGAAAATTTGCAGATAATTTAAGTTCTTAGTATTTTTTTTGTTGTTTTATCAATTTCGTGGCCAGTTTGGAGATTTGCTTAAACGTACTGATTATATTCGAAGGATATTACATCTTGCTTATGATTTTATCAATAAAATTATAATGTCAGTTTGATTTTGTTTTTCGGCAAGAGCATCAGTAAAATGGGGTATGGGGACCCCGTCCGTTATGTGCGAGGGCAAGGGACTGGTTATTTCAGGACTGATTTACGGTCCAGCCCCATATGCCGTTGCTTTACGGGCACCGAGCCAAAAACACAATTTTTTAATTTTCTTTACAAAATTGTTTTTTTTTAATTATTTGTTTTAATCACAATTCACATATTTTGCATTCCTCTAAAAAACTTAAATTATGTAATGGACTTTTAATCATGTAATTTTCATTATTTAATAAACGTAGTAGTAGAAAAGATTGAATAATGTAATTTTTTATATTTAACTAATGTATGAGTTATTTACTTTAATTCTACGAATAAAAAAATGATATAAATTGGATGATAATAAAAAGGCTGAAATAGAAAAAACTCTGATTGAGAATTTATTACTAATAATTTACTATGAAAGTTAAGGATAATAGTAATAATTTTATCATCTGTCAAATTTTCGTCAATGTCATGTGAAAATATAATACTATTAGATTAAAAGGTTATAATAATGGCTCACTTATATCCAAAATGGTCTTTTTGACCATACTTAAAAATTACTATAAAGTTATTCTAAAATAAGTATTTTATTATTTTAATTAAAGGTCATTTTGAGTATCACGAAAACCGCTAATTCTAATCGACTAAGGGGCCTTTTTTTGTGTTTACCTAAACATATAGAGAATTTATGATTTTAGTTTTTTGAAATATTCGGTCCCTCACAAATAAAAACTGGTCACATTTAGTCTGAATTGGACGGAAATGGTTAAATTTAACGGTCAACGAATATTAATTGAATTTTGACCGGATTAATATTTAATTAACTATTTTTTATTGTTTTTACAAATCAATTAATATTCAGCCGAGGAGAGCTGGAGAGATTCAATCACGACGTCGATTTCAGGTTCCTGCACGATTGCATTTCCGATCTCTTCGCGGATCGGTTGAGATCGGATATGGAGATGTTGAAATTGGGGATATTGAACCGAATTAGCCTCGCCGCAAAATGGTGCCCCTCTCTGTATTCATCGTTTGACAGAATCACGCTGCTGTGTGAGACCATAGCGAAGAAGGTGTTTCCAGTGGCGGAGTTTCCGGAGTATGAAAGTGTGGAAGAGGCGTATTATGCGTATAGAGTGAGGGATCGGCTTAGGAAGGCGTTGCAACTGCGGAAGGCGTTGTAGCTGCCGGAGGTTTACATCTGCGCCAACGATTGGGGATCTCTACCTTACAACAGAGTCGCTTCCGTGGCGATGAAAAACTACATGGAACTATTCTTCATTCATGATGAGGAGAGGTTTCGTGAGTATCTCGGGAGAGTGAGATCCGACAAAGCCACTATTGCTGTCGGAGCATTGCTTCCTCACCAGATAATCGAATCGTTGGATGATAAACACAGCGGCGAAGTGGCAGAGCTGCAATAGAGGAGAATGTTGGATGACATGGCGAAGATTGGGAAATTGAGTGGTTGCCTTGCAATCAATGATGTTTCAGGGAGCATGTATGGGATTCCGATGAAGGTATCGGTGGCACTAGGAATTTTGGTGTCGGAATTGAGCGAGGAGCCATGGAAGGGGAAGCTCATCACTTTCAGTGAAAATCCACATCTTCAAAAATTGGAAGGGGAGAGTTTGAAATCGAAAACTGAGTTTGTTAAAAGTATGGAATGTGGGTATAACACTGATTTCCAGAAGGTGTTTGATGTGATACTTGAAGTGGCGGTGAAAGGGAAGTCGAAGGCGGAGGAGTTGATAAAGAGGCTGTTTGTGTTCAATGATATGGAATTCAATGAGGCGGCGGCAAATCCATGGGAGACGGATTATGAGGCGATAGTGAGGAAGTATAAAGAGAAGGGATATGGTGGAGAATGTGTGCCGGAGATTGTGTTTTGGAATCTCAGGGATTCGAGGGCGACGCCGGTGCCGGCGAACCAGAAAGGGTGGCGCTAGTTAATTGAATATTAATAATAAATATTTAATTGAATATTATTCGGTCAAAATTCAATTAATATTTGTTGCCCGTTAAATTTAACCATTTCCGTCCAATTCGGATTAAATGTGATCCATTTTTATTTGTGAGGCACCGAATAATTCAAAAGATAATGTTTTGGACCAAAATCATGAAATCTCCATATATTTATGACAAAAAAGGCTTTAGTCAATTGTAATTTAACAAATTTTAATCAAATTTCGTGATTCGGATATGAAGAGTAACAGAAGCTACTATGTACATATACGGACTACATTCGATCGATTGCTTATGCACACAAATTATGAATAAATCTGCAATCTCACGACAGCTAAATGCAGACTATACGTAGAGCGAAACAGAGTTTATTCAGATGATCATTGCCGTTTAAGCTGGCGGGCGAATCTGTGATAATTAAGCAGAAAATTGAGGCAATTGATGCACAAAAGCAACACGGCGGCGAGGAGAGCTATGGTGGTCCACGGACTCCGAAAATACGTATAAAGCAGCTCCGCCTTGAACGTCTTCGTCTTGCTCCTGCAGTGGTCGTTGATTCTCTCTCTAACCCCTCGGAAAATATCTCTCCGGCACGCCCCCTCCGTCTCCAGCTCCCTGAACATTCTCACCACCTCCTCGTCGTCCGCCTGCCACGCCATCACCAGAATCCCCTTCTCCCGCAGCTCCTTCACGTCCTCCGCCTTCATTATCAGCGACTTCATGAACTTTGCGTACGACGTCACCGCGAAATCGGTACGGCTCCCCGGCGACATCTCCATCGCGATGATGTTCGATAGTATCACCTTCGTCTTGCTCTCCAGCAGCAGGATCGGGAGGCGGAGCATCCCGTAGAAGGAATGAGATCTGAATTCGATGTCGGTTAATCGGTACGATTTCGATTTCGTCGGCCTGAAATGGACCCCCTTCGCTTTTAGATCCATTACCGACTGGAATTGGCTGTTTACCACCTTCGATTTCTGTTTCTCCTCCTCAAATTTAGATTCTCCGACGAGAAGCGTGCGGCAGGCGTCGAGGAGGTGAGTGATTTTTCTCCCCTGCGGCGATTTTTCTTCGCTGTTCATCATGGAGATCACGAGCTCGTAAAAATACTCGTCGATTGATTTATCGGCAAGGTCTTCGCATGTGTGGGGGATCAGCATTTTGATTATGAAATAGGGGAGCTGATTTTCCAGCATGAAGAAATCGCGGACGACGAACGCGAGCTTCGACATTCCGAGGCGGCGGAGGACGACGCAGTTGTCGTCGTTGTCGGCCGCCCGCTTCAAGCAGTAGATGAGGAAACAAGCGTCGCTGAGCATCATTCCAGCCAAATCGACGTCGTTTTGTATCGACAGGCGTTCGTAGAAGGTTCTGATTTGGTTTGAGTGGTTTTGTAGTATATCCGTGACCAGCAGCTGCTGCTGTTGCTTGTCGGGGATGAGCAGGTCGAGGATCTCGGATTTGAGATCCTCGACCTGCTTGAGTTGAGTGAGGCCATAATGGTAGGGGCCAAGGGAGACTAGGACCGGGTCGTAGATTTGGTGCCTACCCTCGGCCCCTCGCACCGGTGATGGCACTCTGTTTTGCCCACCCCCAGACTCTCGCACTTGTGTTGGCACTCTGTAGATTATCGGTTGCGGTATATTGATGATCGAGTGGTCTTTGCTACGTTTTGGAGAGGCCATTTTATGCATACAAATTAGGGCTTTGGTGGCTAGGAAGATGATGAGCTGCACTTGATGGCTAGGAAGGTGTTGAGCTGCACAATATGTGATATGGTTGGAGTAGCTTTTATAGCACATTTTTTACCCTCTTTATCTTCATGCAAATAAGCAATAGTTAGTGCTCTCTCTACTTTAATATTGTAAATATCATTTTTTTAAGCTCATACTCAAAAGAACCATATCGCTTTTGGCGGGATGAAGGGAGTAGAAATATTAAGGACCGAACGTTCATACATTCACAAGTAAGTTGTCACACATAAAAAATGGCAAAATGTGAAGCAAAGGTGTCTAGCGACCTACTCCTCCTATAACTAATAGGTTTTTGGATTGAAATTCACTAGGTTTGATAGTTTCATCGTTCATATATTAAGTACGCTTAGTGCACCGTAAAATCTAATATGATATCAGAACATGCCACATGCTCGAGTCGAACGTGTCGTTGGAGGTAATGCACATGGCATGAGTGATCTGATCTTGTTTAGCTACTAACAATGAGATCAATATACTGTCGGAGGTATACGAGATCACACTTAACCCCGTGAAATCGAACTCTAAAGTTGTCCAATTGCTTTGTATAGATACGATTATAGTATATAAACAGTTTTTTTCTACTGCTATTTCATTAAATATTGAGGTCTTAATGTGGAATTGAGATCATTCAAAAGTTGAGTAGGTGAAATAAGTAAAGATCTCATCAAAAAGTTGAGACATGCATCACGTTGAAAGGTGAAAAGGAATTCCTATCATCAACAGAAGCAATAATAATTGAATAGAATGGGACCATCTTTATCGTTACCAATCAATACTCATTAGTAACATTCACCACCTATCTCTTCTGCATGCATGACATATTTAATGTATTTATTTATGACGTCATGGATTTGTATACTCCTACTTGAATATGGAACTTACGTAGAAGATATAAATGCGAACGACAAATAACATTACCTAATACGTACGAACATAGAACATTGTCGTCTATTACCCTTGGGACATTGACTATTGGACTTTCTTCAGAGTTGTTTTTAAATAATACTCTCCACCAAAAATAATTCTAACATTTTATCTATTTACATTAAATTTGTATCAAATTGTGTTGTCAAATTTTTGTGAAAGGAAAGAGGGTAGTAGTTTCGTTTATTGGGTCTTGTATAATCATTATCATTTAAAGTAGTTGTCAATATTGACTGATCAATATCCTCAGGCAGTCAGGCGTCAATCCCGATGGAAAATAAAGTAGATTGAAAATGTTAAAATGATAGAGTTCCATTGAGGTACTCACAATTATTTTTTATCGGCTTTAGTGGAAATGTGAGTTGGATTCTACAATAATACTGATTGATTAAAGTGAAGGCGTAATATTCGTAACGATTTTAACCACGTAAAATTATGGTATAATCTGTCAAAATTTGATATACTATAAATTTATAATTTATAATTATTCTGCATTATTAGATTTTGGTAAATGAAAGAATGGAAATACTCATTTTATATATATTTAATTGATAAAATTTCATATATTTTCAAAATTCACACTTGTTCCCAGACGAATATGTTTCAAACAGATGCGATGCTGAGTATATGCGCATACATATTGGTGGTGTTCGGTTTGCAAGATAAAATAATACTAAGATCTAGGATTGAGTTGTGAGGTTATTTTAGTCATAGGGGGTTAGCTATGACTAATTATCCCATGATTATTCATCTAGGATTGAGTTGTGGGGTTGAATCTCACAAACCAAACACACAACAAATTTAATCTCGGATACAATCTTGCAAACCTAACACCCCATAAATTTTAGTGACGTGCAATAATGGTGCTACGAATGTGTTTTCATGAATGTGTACGACTAAACAACACTGTTTAGAGTCTGGGAAGCTTAAAAAAAATAAAAATAAACAAATTTAGTCAGGTAAGCGATTGCGAATTTTTAAAACTTCAGGATTTATCATTCAAATTTGGAAAGGAGCAAATTATAACTATTCTTTATGATTTTATGAGCAATCAACTCATAATAATAATAAGAATAATAATAATAATAATAATAATAATAATAATAATAATAATAATAATAATAATAATAATAATAATAATTTAAAAGACACTAAAAGATCAAGCTGAGTAAGTCATTTCATTTAGCACAATCGCAGAAAAAGATTTTCATCACATAACAAAAAAACCAGAAACTGCTCCGCTTAGGCAATTCACAAATTTTTCTCTGGAGGAATAAAGCTGTCAAATAAAAGTCAGATGCGAAATAGTGCATTTTGGTGCAAGGAAAAATGTCAAAAGAGGATTCTTCACAACTTAAAATAGGTGGGCAGTAGATCAAAGAACCCCGAAGAAAGGATTGTTTATGGCACTGTTCAACTCACTCCCCGCAGAGTGTAGCACCGGCATGTCGACTTTCTCTCTTGGTAGATACAAAAATTCGCCCCCTTCGATTTTCTCAAATCCACAAAGCTCAAGAAACTCAACGCCTCCTTTCAGTTTTCCAACCCGATCCTGCCATGTAGAATTAAGGTTAATCGTCACCAATAAACTCAAACATGTATTGCTGTATAAGAGCGACCAGTGCAATGAAATTCAGTTAAAGGATAAATATAGCCCATATTTAAGAATCAATAGATATGTTAGGCAAAGTGCACCTGAAAATTAGCATTGGTGAGTCTAATTTTGCGGAATTTCTCCTCATTTGGATTTGTTGCAACATTCTTTGCAAAAGTCAAGAGTGTGTTGAAAGCTGTCTTCACTTTGGCTTCATCTTCCTGGTTAATCAGGAGTGTAATAATCGTTCATAACTCAGACGAAATAGGAACATATAATGTCAGAATGTCACAATAATCAGGAGGAACCATCAATAAAGAATTAAAATGTAGCCCAGTTGTTTGAATTGCAAAGATATTGCACCATACCCAACATTTCCGTTTGAAAGAAACATGCTCTGTCAGATACATACATGATACATCAGGTTCATTCGCTTCACAACATAAATTGACATAGAAATAATATTGGAAAGAAACTTCTCTTCAGAATTTTGAAGAATATTGTTCATCAGAATTTAAAACTCATCAATACAAAAATGCAAAACTAACATTTTTTCTGTTCTGACTCGCAAATCATAACAGAATTTGAATGATACCTTGTTATTCTGTTTGAGTGTTCTTAAGCACTCTCTCATTTGCTCTGCCTTTGTAGCTGGTCGAATGGTCAAGGAGCTCTGTATTTTAATTTTGAGAATAATAGCTCAGTAGGGCACAGAACAAGGCCAAACAAACTCATAACCAGACCATGTCAGTGAAGAAACAGATAGGGGAATACCTTCTTTTCCTCAACAGGTGGAGCGGAGGGTTTTGCAGCAGCTGGTTCCTCAGGGGGCAACCCAAGTTTCCTACGTCTTTCTGCCTGGAAATGTACACAAGTTTGGACTCAGCTCGATCCAGAGGTTAGATTGAAAGAAGCAAAATAAGTAATAACAAAAGAAAATGAATGGAAAAACACACCCCACTACTTGACACCTAAAGCAGACTACTCCAAAACAACATACTCAATCATCAAAGGTAAGCTTGTCCATATATTCACAGGCCAAGTGAATGATATAGGATATCTTCAGCAAATATACATCAAAGAAAATAAGAAATCACAAAAGCATATAGCAAGGACCTTGTCTTCTTCCAGTTTTTGACGAATTTTTTCCCTAGCTCTTTTTTCTTCCTCTTTCTCTGCTTTCCGCAAGGCCAAAATACTGTTTGCAAATAACCCAACGCATTGAGAATATCTACCAAAAAAGCGAAAATCTAAATTGGAATACACAAGTGATAGCGCACCGTTTTCTTTCATTATCTTCTTCAATGCGTTTTGCTTCAAGCAGTTCCTTCCCAATTCGAATTCTTTCCTGCCATATCATGTGAAGCCAATTACAGCAATTGTTAATGAAGTTGCACAATATAAATTGAAACTAATAAGATGACAGTAATATAGTATATAATAAAAATGTGTACATCAACGCCAATTCTCTGGGTCAATACTGTAACATTGAAAATTTTCAATAAAAATCTGGATTAAAATTTTCATCAATCTATATAAAATCCCAATCCAGATAAGTACATAAAACTGGGAGGAAGAATCAAATGAAGAAATACCTTCTCTCTTTCTCTTTCACTCAGTTTTTCTGCCTCTTCTTTCTTCTTGCGAGCTCGCTCCCTGAAATTAACAAAGATCAAGCAAAACTAAGAAACAAATCTGAGTATGTAAGTTAGCAACATCATCATAGTATGGCGGGGAACAGGTAAACGAGGGTGATGATATCCTCCATAATATATAATGCATGTAGACTAACATTAAAAAAAGAATGAGTCCTCACATTCATCATCATCTCTACAGCATTGTGTAAGGAGATGACACTTGCAAAATTAACCAAAAGTGTCATCAATTTCAAGTAGCAGCAAGCTAATATCATTGACATAGAATGCTTCTATTGAAACGAACACATTTATAGTAGTAGTACCAGAACAGAAGAGATACGAGTTTCATCAGGATCCAAGTATACCTTAGTTCATGTTGTTTCTGCTTAATCTCTTCTGGTGTGAGAGCTTTTTTGGGAGCCTCGGGTTTCTTGGAATTGACAGGTACCTAAACAGAAGAGATGGCAATCAGATATATGCTCTGATATGTCAGAAAAATAAACGATGATTTAGGTGATAATAACAGGCATATATCTAATAAAAAGTGAGTGCTCAGATTAGGAATCACAGTATCCTTGCAGCAAGCATTGCTAATGTTGGCAACAGCCAACAGGAGTCAAGAGGATTGAAGCAAAATAATTCCACTAATATACAAACGACAACTCCAAGTCTCCAACAAAGAAGACAAAGTTCCAATAGGGTAAATTTGCTAGCCCATATCACGAGATTTGAGTTTACTATATTTGCATGCTCGCATTTCAAGCTAAACAAATTGACTAAGGATGACAGTTGCAACATGCATGCTTCCCTTTAACCAAACATTGATCCTTTCATTCGCAAGCTAGGGGAGGACCACAAATCTTACTTTTGCTTACATGTAAACTTCCAGATTCTATGTAGAGGTGTTGACATTTTAGTAGAAAAACTTATTTTAATATTAAGTGATAGTATGATATATCAATAGTACATGTACATAAAACTCATACCAGAGGCATTAGATCAATGTCAGGGTCATTTTCATGCTCAACAATCCAACTTACAGCAGCCTCAAGATTTTCATTGCCTGTAAGAAGATGAAAACAGTATGAGTCCACCAATTTCATTGGCACAATTGTAAAGATCGTCTAGTTAAAACTTCAGCAAAATAATCATTGTACTAAAGAAACATGCTGTGTCTCAGAACCCCTGTGCATATCTACAAGGGCTAGAAGAGCAAAAAAAAACTAACATAAAATCAAACAAGAGAATACTGCAAGCCATAAAATAGATTACAATAGATATTCACTATTCAGAAAAAGCATACCTGAAAAATGAAGTGCCCGAGTTGACCTTTCTTTGGGAAACCCCATTTCCTCAAGCTCTGCAAGTAGCTGCGGGTTGACTTCAGGAACGACCATTTCTAAATAGAGGAAGAGTATTAGAAAGCTGCACTAAGCAGACTGAACAAAAGACTATTGACAATATTAATAAATAAAATAATTGATGAAATGAACAATAAAATCCAAAGGAAACATAGTGTTTGGTAATTTCAAGAGAAATTTCACTTATCAAGATATGAAGACAAATTCTGCATACTATGAAATGTAAATACTCATTTTTCCACCAGGGATCCAACAGAGCAAACCAGTTGTATTCTTAAAAGAGAAAAATGCTTCAGAAAGCTTGAAGTGGTGATAGTACATAGCATGCACATGAAAAAACGAACATGTTTACCACCTTCTTGTTGAGTGCTACTACCCTCGCCAGCCTCCTCCATCTCAACATCATCTTTAGGCTTTGGCGCCTCCAAACTTATAGGTTTTGCTGCCTCCGAAGTCTTGTCCACAAACTCAGTGTGTCCTGTCCGCTTAGTATGTAAATCACTCTCCTGAGTTCAAATAACACACCGAAACACACATTATTTGAGAAATGTGCTAAATTCTAAACTACTTCCTGTGTAAATTTTATTATGTGAAAAAAAAACAATATGTGCCTAAAAAGTGAGTAGCTCATTGAGTTCAAAAATCATCCAATGTACCAATTTCAGGAAGGAGTACCCTCCAAATGCATCAAAAAATTTATTGATCAACTGTGTATCTATAGTGAAAGTTTGGCTCAAATGTGTGTTATATAGCAGAATAATTCACTTGTTGGTAATATTTTGCTCAAACTTTCCATGACGAACACATCTACTCCTCTTTTAACTTATAGATATAGTTGAGGTGAACTTATTAATCTTTAATGGATTAATCAGATACCAGATTCCATATTACATACGCCCATAAAGTGTGTGATGCTAAATTTTCATTTTAATTTTACCGATCTAGGGAACATGAACAACAAGACAAGAATATGATTGAGTTGTCACAGACTCGCAGCAGATCATCATTTTTAATTTGAAAATAAAGAGATCGATCACCAAACTCACGCAAGAAATCGGCCACTACTTGATTTTAACCAGAATGCTTTATAATTAACGAAACCCCTCGGAAACGTACGCACACAACTATATATCAAAGCATAGTTAAAGAATTATACGGTTTTGGAGCGGCATGGCTTTCCGCAATCGGCGCAGACCAAATTGAGCACGGCCTCCGTGGATTCGACGAAGTTGGCGTGTTTGGTTAGCTCCGCGTGCTCCTGCGCTTCCTCCACTGACTTCAGCAGCGTCCCGCAATCCCCGCATTTCAATGAGAACCCTGCCATGGTTCGTTTTCGCTCCGAGCAGAATCTATCAGTTATTATGTGATGAAATTGCCCGATTCATTGATCGCGCGCGGCTCCTGAGATATTTTTTCAAATTAGGTTCGAAATTTGGGGGAAAATGATAGGAACTCTCGGAGTGAAATCCGATTGACTGAAGAAAATTTAGGTGCGAAGGCGAAAAGAAGGATAAATTGGTACATTATGTTTTAAGAATTTACGCTTTGGCCCTTAAATAATTTGGTTCTCAAACTTTAACCCCATAAAATATTGTCGTTGAAATAAAATTTTAATATTGCCAACTCATATCCACGACTCTCGAAAAACTTCTTTAAATGCGGGTTATGTACCTGTCAATCTAGGGGTGTCAAAACGGGTATGGAGTATCGGGAAACCCTCAACCCGACCTGCTACTCGCCGGGCCACTACCCGACGACAATGGGAAACGGGGCGGGATCGGGTAGTTTGTTTTAAATTTTTTCGGGTATGGGTATACCCGTTAAACCCGATAATACCAGTTATTTTTAGGGTTAGGATTTTCAGATATTTTATTTTAGTTAATTAATTTCAAATCTATATATACCAAATGAAGGATTGCAAATTTGCAAGGTTGGTGAAAGTGAAACTTTTATTAGTTTAGTATCTTTAGATTAGAGATTTAAAATATTTCGACTTTTAGTTGAGGTTATTTATATTTAGACTTTTGATGAAAGTGAATTATTTTTTTATGGTGGTTTAATTTTAGACATGCTTGATGTTTCTATCATAGTATTTACTTATTTGAAATTTGGATTTGCATTATATTTCATACGTAGTCACATTATTATATTTAAAAGATGAGAAATCATCATATTTGTGCAAAGTTAATAGTTGAAAATTATGCAAAAAATACAAATCTAAAATCATAGTGTATGAACTAGCAACAATCCCAAAATTCATTCTAGAATTTCAAACATGTACATAAAATTATTGTATTAGATGACTACCACTGATGATAAGCGAAAAAACTAAAAGCATAATACAATTGAATAATATAATGCACAGTTCAAATTATGCATGCAGGTTTGGGTACCCGCAACTGCGGGTCTGGGATACCCAATACGGGTATGGGGTTACTCGTTTAACTATACGGGTCGGAATTGGGTAGTATAATATTCAAGTTTTCGGGTACGAGTACCCGCTAAATCTGGTTTGGGTACCCGCGGGTACCCGTTTCGACACCCCTAGCTGTCACCAACTCCATAGTGTGGCAGCTTCACCCCATCTCTCATCCATTATCAGCATTGGTCGTCGCACGAGTTCTGTTTCAGATATCAACAACGACATTTTTCATTATATTCGACTCCGCAAATTTTATTTTTTAGATCTGTCCTAGTTTTATGAGTGAACAACTAAAAGTTCGAAATTTTGCACAAAAGACACTAAATTTAATATGCTAAATTCGTATTACACCTAAACCTAAATCCAAATTCCATCAAATTTCGTTAACCCAATTTGCTTGAGAGTTGAGACACATCTCAAGTCATTTTGACCATAATCTAAGGGCATGCCGAACGGGAGTGTCAAACATGCCGAATGGGAGTGCCAGCCCAAATTGGCTTCAATTGTAGGCATGGACATATAGACCGAGCGAGATATAACGATCGACCGATGATACAATTTTTTATTTTTATTTTTTATGACTTATGTAATTTTGTAACTCCATTTTGATGCATTTTTTTATATTTTAATTATATATTTGTCAAAAAGTAATTATTTTTAAAAAACAACGTAAAATAAGTGTATAAAATAGTACTCTATATGTTCCATAATAGTGAAGTCATTTTGTCATTTTGGTATGTTCCATAAGAGCATCCATAGTGGATGTCCGATCTCACTCCCGATCGCTCGAGATTGGGCTCGGGCGTCCTCGGGCATCCACTGCAAGTGCCCGAGCCCGAGCCACGCGACCGAAAGATCGGTCATCCCGATCGGGCATCCATTGCAGCCCTGCGCCCGAGCCAGATCTCTTCGGTTTTTGCGTTTTTAATTTTTAATTTTTATTCTTTAAACCCTAATTAAACTACTAGGGCTCCACCCTAATTAAACCCTAAGTTAAATTTAGATGACTAGTTAGGTTTTTTTTTAGTTTAGTAATTTAGTTTAGTAGTGTAGTTTTTTTTAGCTAAGTATAATGTAGTTTTTTTTTAACTAAGTAATGTTTTTTTTTTGCATTTGTGGTGTTTAATATAATATATTTTGGTATTTTAGTAATTGAAAACAAAATTCAAAAATAATAATATTAAAAATTAAAAGCAGATTGAGTTTAATTGATAGGTCACCACTAGGGCTTCCATTAGGGCTCCACCATTGCAGAAAGAAGGGGCATGCTGATGTGACAACAACTAGGACATCCATTGTGGATGCTCTAATAGTAGAGCCATTTCCTTTTAATTAAAAGTAACACATTTCTTCTCACTTACTTTATTCTCTCTTAACTTTACTATCTATTCGATCTCTATATCTTTTTTTCTATTTTATTCTTTCTTTATTTAATTCAGTTAACAATTTTTATTAAATGGTGGGCGCGGGCCGGAAAGAAACACCTCCACTTGAATGGAGGGAGGAAGAAAAATGATAAAAATATCATGGTAGTGTGTATGTTGTGGAAGTGTAAAGAGCGTTACTTTTAAGCATCACGCTTTTACGACCTCCCACTATCATGCAGCTGCTGCGACACACTGCAGGAAATAAAAAAGCAAAATTGAAGGGAAAATCGAACGAAAATAACTGTTTCACTTTCCTCTATTCGATTGCATCAATTTGACGAAAATTCAAAGATTTATAGCTATGAGGGCACGGTTCTCGCCATCTAAACCCTAGATTTCCTCCTGAATTTTATATGTAGTACGATGGTGAAGAGGAGCTACGGCGATGGATATCGTATTTCGCCGTTGAAATCAAAGAGATTTTCTGGAAACAATTCGTCGATCGTGACTTGTGAATGGGGTCGTTTAAAAAGCCAATTGTGAAGGTACAAGAGGAAGAGCGGGTAGCAGAGGAGGATCAGCCGGCGAAGGTTATAGAATGGGAGGATTGCGAGCAGGAGCTCGCTCGTTTGTGCAGTTTGACCTCCGCACTTGAGGAAGCCAAGAGTAAGAAATCGGTGCTTGAAGAGAAGCTTCACTCGTGGATACAAGTAATATTTTAATCTTTGATTATTGTCTTTATTTTTTTAATTGGTGCTAAAGGAGTTGCAATGGAAGATGAATTATGGATATATTTGTTGGATATTAGTGATCCTCTAAATGTGTTATGAATTTGAACCGATTGAAGAACAATAAAACAGTAGAAATGATGCAAACAAGATTTAGGTGATTTGGTTGTAAAACCTACATCCTCGGGCAAAGAAGGATTCCACTATATTTGTATGATCACGATCACTCAAGAATCACACCGTACAACAACCCGTCCAATCTAGTTCACTCTTAGAATTAATCGATTGAAGTGTAGTTGCTTCTTCCCCTCTCGATGAACAAAATGTGTATCTGTGAATTTTTTATTGTTATGTTCGGATCTTTTATATATATGGAACCAGCGTGATAATCTCCAGCTCGCATCAGCAACTCACAGCTCAGCTCGATCATGTCACACACAGCTCGTGCTCCCAACTGGATTTCAACTCCATAACCGATTTAACTAACTCAATCAATCTAAGCCATTGATTTTGATATGTCATCATCCAATGGTTTAAGATGATTCTTGGTTATATAGCAAAATGCTGTTGGCTTATTTATTCGTAATATTTGGAATGGGAATAGTGAAGGGAAATAAACAAAGCAGTCAATATGGCCCCAGCGTGCTATTTGATTGAGTAGTTGTTGATTGTGATAACTTCAATATGGATAGAGGGGGATCATTTTTGCATGAACTGACTTTAAGGGCTCTGTAATGTGCTTTTCTCAATTTTGTGAATCAGCCAATCAGGTACTGCCAAAATTGAACATTAGAAAATACGTCTGATAGAAGAGCTATGCTGGATTGATATAAATACAAAGAATGATAGAAAAAGGACTTATAGAGGGTGGTCGAGTTTTTTACCAGAAAATTGACTATTTGAAGTTTCTCATGTCAATGGATAAATGGATTCAACTGGGAATTGGGAGTTAGGATACAGAAATGGAAAGTCTATGGGTTTAGGCTCACGGTAAAGATATAACTATTGGCCTTGGCCATACCATCATGTGGTGGGTGTTTAAGAATCTAGTTCATGTTAAATTTGTCTTATTATCTAAATTGCTCATTTATTATTGACATTCCCTGTAATTATGCAAAGGATGTAACAATTATACATCAATAGCCAGATACCACATTACCACCAAAAAAATGATAATGCATCATGTTATTCCTTTGAATATTTTTGTGAAGATTCTTTAATGGCCTCTTATCAGTCCTCAACTGCTGTGTGCACTTCATACCGACTTTTAGTTTTTTTCACTGGCATGATTTGGTTCCCCCTCAACGGGGATCTTCAAGTGTCTGGTAATCATGACTAGGGGGTAGGTCATATTTGCAAAAGCACCAGATCTTGTTACACACTTTTTCATTGATTGATTGTTTTTGATAATTACCAAGTAAGCTATATCTCTAAGATGATAAACAACATGGAATATTTCCTAGATGACATTTCCATAGTCAGGAGATGTTACTTTATCAAATGTGGTTGCAAGAATAGTTGTTATTTAGTTATTATTATTGTTTCTGCTTTCGTGCCGCTCCTGCAATTTATTCTATATCTTTGGTTGTGTGTTTGAAAGACATTAAATGAATGATACAGCTTTTTGTGGCACTTTTCTATCCTTTTTTCTGTTTGACTTAATTGCACTTGGCTAAATGCATTGGTGACACTATTGACAGATAGAATCTGAGTCATTAAGTCGGTCAAATGAGCTTGATCAGATGCGAGAGAAATTGGAACATCGCAAACTGTTGATGGGGAAGATGTCTATGCGTTCCAAAGTTGTAAAGGAGAAGGTAAGAAAGCAAGAGGAAAAACTCAGTGGTGAAATTAGATCTCTTTTGGTTGGTGGAAGTTCTCTTTCTGTGGCCAACAAACACATGCAGGTAATGTTTGACTATGTAACTTGGCTTTCTTCACCAGCTTTATTAACTCAAATGAATTTACATTGGTCCTTAATTTTTGACTATCTAACTCGCGACTGTATAAGTTTATTTGTACTTTTATGCAAGTAGATGACTAAGCATGCGGTAAATTATGTCTGTAAAGTCCTCTATAAACCTGCAGTATATGTTGACCAATTAGATACCCTAGTGAAATGATAATAAATCATTCTAACAGGGGTTTAATATTTTATACAAGTATAGTTTTAGCCACCATTTTTCATCCATCCCTAGATTCTTTTCCCTATTTACCTTTCCAGAGATTTGATCTGACGGAAACTGTTCAGTTTATTCAGTGTAGTGACTAATATCTGAAGAGCACTTCTGTAGATGCCATCTTGAGTAGGCTGATGGATGTGTTCTATATATTTGCTTGAAAACAATGAGTGACGTGTAAATTGCAACTGGCGAAAAATCCAGATTCCCAATGGAAACAAGTTATGCTTTCTTATGTCAGTATCTACTAGAGTCTAAGAAGGCAAAAGATTTGTGAGATACATTCAATGCATAAAAAAAATTAATATATGCTTAATGTGTTGAAGACTTGAAGCTCACTGTGATCACACAGATAGTTTTCTTGCTTTCTGTTTAACAGTTGAGGACTTAGTTTCTCTATATGTAGTCATTATTTGAATTTATGTGCGGCTAAGATCCTAAAATACTATTATTCTTCGTTCTTCATTCTATATTTCCTACTTTGCTTTCACTTGTGGAATGGATTAAATATATGTTTAGCAAATATAATTACTTATCTGATCTGAAATGTAAATCTGTTCCACTGCAGGACTCAAGTAGGTCACTTGCTGGGGAAAAAGGTTATGGTTATTTGAAAAATTTGCAGAAATCATTGAGATTGCGGCAACAGTTTATGGTCTCCCAGGTCACTTTGCTATATCCAGTTAAAGTTGTGGTCAGAAAAGCTTCTGAACAAGAGGTTGAATCATTTCGCAGTAGTATTAAGTCAGGTAATTGTTGATAAGAATTAAGATAGCTTATTAACTGTAAAATGAAGTGAATATGCTTCAAGGTAATTGATCTCACATTTATTCAGGGAGAGAATATTATTCAGTAATACTATAAAACTGCAAATGAACAATAACTCTGTAGTAAAATCATGAATTAGTGACTTGGTTAGAGAGTTAAAATCAAGTCAAAATTAATTGTTTTTGGGGTCTGAGATATACAGAGTCTATAAGCCATAGGTCCATATAACTTCTGAACTTGTTAGAAAAAAAGTTATTGGCTCTTAATTTTGACTGCAAATATGCATTAACACAATGAATTAGTCAATTAAATTATAATAACCAATTTGGTATATAAAAATCTAAGGCAGCAAAACTAAGCACACCCGTCAAGATAATAATTCAGAGTCAGACACCCAATATTTATCCCCCAAAGTATGTGTATTCCTTCTTTCTTTATCGTACGAAACTAAGCAAGTATCATTACAAAATTGTAAAATCAACTGACTATCTGGTACCTTATACCTATACTCATACACGAACGCCTTCTCGACAGTTTTTGGATCTTCCTATTAATATTTGCATATCCAACAATTATGTGTTCTGGGTCATTTGAGCAAGTCCAAGCTGCACGGTTTCTCATTTTGGTAAACTAGTAAATGTTTCCCATTGTCTGAGCGTGGTTATTGAAAGTTTGCTTCTGTGTCATTTTTCCCTCTTCAAAATAAGTACAACAGAAAGACTGCAGTTTTTGTTCTAAAAGAATTAATGGAGTGGAGGGCAAATCAGGGATAGAACAATTTGTATTTGAGTTTACTTTGTCTGTGCAACAGTATCAGTAGTTGAAGAAACAGATAAGATATGTGACTAGGGGATGTCTTTTAGATCATCAGCCTGGGTTAGGTCAAATGGAGAAATCGGATTATGTATGCCAGTAAATATAATAGCATCTGTTGTTTTTTTTGGTTTTCAACCTTGTTTGTGAGGTCCAGGAGTGTGTATTTGCTGCCTTGTCATCTTTTAAAATGATCCACCTAAAAGCCAAGACCAGTATTGGGTTTCATTATCTAACTGAAAAATATTTGAGCAATTTTGAGTATATCTGATTTTTTGTGATGTAAATATTGACATATGCAACACCAGTTGTATGGACATATATGCAGAGACAAAATAATCATATTGTTGCTTTGCATTGATGATTTACTTGGTTTTGTTTCATATAGACCTTTAATATCTATGTTCTAATGTGATTGGTAGTCATCACGATTTATGCACATAGTGTATTTTGTAGATGATGTACACTATTATAATGCACCTGATTCAAACTTGGAGTTAGTAGGTGTTACCTCTTGATCTGCTTCATATATGTGAAGGATCTTAAGTTTTGTAATCATAATATTTTTGTGCTGTTTTATTCGTCTTCTGACAGGTGTTCCGGATGGATCAAAACCTCTCGATCAGGGCACATTGACTATCTCAGGGTTACACCTCACTGTGGTCTCTTTTACGAAGATGAGTTTTTTTACTGACAAGAAGGAGGTTCGGCGTTCGTCAACTGCCCTTGGATATGTAGCTCACGTATGTACTTTCCATATTTGAAACATGAATTTGGATTACTACTTGCTGAACTGTTGTTCTACATGTATGCAACAATGAGCAGTATTTATCCATTTATGTATCTGTAGGGTTGATCTCAGACTGGAAAGCTTTATGTAGTTTATGCATATGCTGTCAATCTGCGAGTGCACTTATTTCTAAGTTAATACGTCTTGATCAAAATGGGCTGTTACTATGCAGGCTGTGTCTCTTATTGCTTCATATTTGCAAGTCCCTCTGCGTTATCCATTACGCTTGGGAGGTTCTCGATCATATATTCGTGATCATTCTCCATCAGTTGAACATTCAGCATCCAGTACATCCTTAGATACAGTAATTTCCACGAGCTCAAAGCCTGTAGAATTTCCTTTATTCATCGAAGGTCAAGACTCAACAAGAGCAGCTTACGCTGTGTTCCTGCTAAACAAGGTATGTTCATTACTAGATTCTTGCACTAGTCACACATAACTTCAATAACTTGTAGATATTTGGTGCATTATGTATATACACCTTTTCAATAAACAAACAGTTTTCATTGAATATTTAAAGTACCCTTGAATTTAGGTCACTATAATGACCTTAATTGATGATGTCTTTTAATATTGATATGACTTAATTCGTTCACTAATGTTGTTGTATTACTGTTCGAGACACATCTGGAATCAACTTTCTTACTGAAGTAGGCAAGAACAACTCTTACTATCGATCAAAGTATGATACTACTGAATAATTGTTCGAGGACTGCCAGCGACCTTTTTTTTGTTCTGCAGTGCAAATTTCTGCTGTCTAATTTGTTATCATAGGGCGTGTTATTACTCATTTGTAAATTTGATTGCAGGATTTAGAGCAGCTCTTGAATTTTATTGGCGTTAAGAGCTTAGGACCTCGCCATATATTAGCAAATCTAAAGGAGCTTACGCGAACAATTCTTTCCCGGGAGTACATAGATATGTGAAGTGAACTGTAAGTTTCTGTAAATGGATTACTTGTATTCTGCAAGGGTGTTGTTTTTTGGCCGAGCACCCAAAAATCTTGGTCCATTTTCCAAATCAGTGCCAATTATATTTCATGTGATTCATGGCTTGGATGGAACCTTTTTTATCCGATTTTTTCCATTGATTTTCGAAAATAGACTATATGGAGTAGTTTTTAACAGGCATTTTTATGAATCAATTTTCACTGAATTCTTCTCTCTTTCCCTGACTGCATTACTGTTTATTATGGATATGCAGCTGAGTAGATCACTTTGTATCTTTGTATAATGGTATGTGTGTGTGTGCGAGAGAGAGATAATGGTTCAACAACTTTGTTAAATGATTAAAGATTTGTGATAATAATTTAGGAAAGGACATAGCTTAGGTATCCTCCACAATCACATGATATATGATGGACCAGTGCTTGTACTCTCAACATCATGTGCCCCAACACAATCTTATGGTTTTTAGTTGTTAAACTTACACCATTGTCATTTCTTGCAAGTAAAAGCATTCAATAATTGCTTGATAAGTCATCATGTATGCAGTATATGTCTTCTATGTCTTCACAATAAACCAATGAATCACAAAAGCAATTTAATTTTAGTGATTGCTGCGTTATCAGGAGGAATGATAATAGTATCTCGGAAAGTACATTTGATGTCACGCACTCCCTTGGTCGCATTATAACTGAATCATTTGATCTTTATAAAAATTAACAAATTTATCAAATTCGGGCATATTTAAGTTTATTTAAACACTATAAAAAAGTTGTGTTTGTATGTTATTCTATGACATTAGCTGCGATCTCAGTGCAAAATTAATTTTGTTATTTTGACCAAAATTCAGACTATTATTTCATATATTTATATATTTTCTTTGTCTCGATGTATTATTTTTATACAAAAATGAAGAAAATTGTGTTTAATGAAAAACATAATAAAATACAAATAAATAAAATAAAGAAATGAGAATAAAGTTATAATGAAGTATTTTAAAATATAAGTATTTGAGTTTATCATAATTATACTTCTTCTGTTTCTTAAAAATAGAAATTTGTGGAATGACGTAAGTTTTAATGTAAAATTGGTAAAATAAAATAGAGATAGAAAGAAATAGATGGTAAGATCTTATGAAAAAAGAACTTTTCTAAAATAAAACGTTTATATTTTTAAAAATATGATTAAAAAAGAAGAGTTTTTTTTTCAAAACAGGAAGGTGTATCATTTTTGTATGCTTAAATTTTCAACGTCTAGCGCATGCCAAAGCCACGTGACCACAACAAATCCACCTGGCAACCAAACTTCGTTCGTCCCTAATCTCTCTCTCTCTAAAACACAAACACACACAGTTACACACACAAACACACACAGGGGAACACGCCGAACTAAATGAATGCGACGCATTCACGAAGAACGTCCCGTCTGCAGTGATCAGAGAAACCTTTTTCTCCAATCTTAAAAAACTAATCCGACGCAATTCAACCCATTTCTCACCAAATCATCACTGGATCGCGAATCGCTGACGAATTCGGTTTGATTATGGTGAAGAAAGGGGTGCCTGACTGGCTCAACAGCTCCCTCTGGTCGACACCCAATCCGCCGCCGTCGCCGCCTCCCAACGACTCCGTGAAGCCATCACCTGCCCCAGTGGTCGAGCCACCGCCTCCAGTGCCCCCACCGGAGCCTCCAGCTGCTTCTTCTGTTGCCAGTGCTGCGAAGACGGAAATCAGGGATCCGCTGAGTAGCACTTACTGTAGTAATAGTAGTGTTTCTCACAGCGACGAAGAAAATGGAAGCTCCTCGGCCAATTCTACAGTGTCAGGTGGCGGAGCGGCTGTGGCACCTGCCCCGGCGCTTCCTGCTGCGGAAGTTATCTTTAGGCAGACTCAGCTTCTACAAGAGGTCTTTATTCTTTCTCCTCTCTATCGAATGCTGCTTAAATGATAGTGCATATTTTACAAAGTTAAAACTTACGCGATATCATGTGGATTTCAACCAGTTTGAAGGAGAATTACTGGCCGATGTTCATCTAAGAGTATCAAGTTAAACCTAACCATAATTCATCTGCTCCTAAAAATATGAAACTCCTTAATGTTGTTTATAGGATTTCCTCGATCTATATGACCAAATTGTTACGGTTGTATTTATAAATTCTAAGAGTTATAGCTCGGAATATTTCAGAATCCAAAAGAATTATCAGTTCAACTGCTTAGTTATGTATAAGGCACATGACCTTTGTTAGCACAATGTCGAGATGCTTGGCATAGTCGTGATAAATACACAATGTTTTCCTGACGAGGAGACACTGGGATGGTTCTTGTTCCCTTTGTCTGCACCCATGGTCATCTCTTACATAGAAAACCTTGTAGTATGATTCATGACCTTGATATGAAGATCAACAGAGTTCTACTCTATAGAAGATGGAGAGGGTGTTTTCCTCTGTGCAAAGATAGTGACCCTAGGGCTAGGGTATCGTGGGTAATATCTATGGTTCTTCTATTTGCAAACAAATATATACTTTAATTTGGCATCTGGCAGCCTACTTATTTTGAGTATATTAGGCATGTTTTGTTATTTGGACTCTGTGTCTCTTTATCTATCTGCAGTACATACATTCACATAAAAAGTGGAGAATTGTATTCAAGAATGATATGACTCGGTTGACAATGTGAAATATTTGTCTTCTCGGTCAAGTTGCAGAATGTAATGAACATTATTAGTACTTAGCAGTACTATATTGGAGAACCCATCTCTCTGGCACTATGACTTTGTTGTTTGTTGTCCTAATTTTTTTTCTCCAGTCTTTATGAGCTCCATTGTTATTTTGTGTATTTTTGTGTGATACTTTGCGTCTTTCTTAACCTCAGCTGTCAAGGAAGGTTATAATTATGGGAGAACTGAGGAGGTTAGCATCAGAAGGCATACCTGATGGAGCTGGAATTCGCTCAATTGTGTGGAAGGTATGAGGTGTAAGTTAGAATGATATTGATATCTGTGCCTGTTCTACACTTGGTTCCTACTTGCCTAACTATGAGTTACCTATTGTATATCAGGATTCCCATTTCTATTACTTTTTGACTTGCATTGTTTATTTTGTAGTATCAATTCAAGGAGGAGTTTCTTTAGTTCAGAATATGTTTTGGCATTGTTGTAGTGACCTCTTGCCGTGTTTGATAATGTGGCACTTAGTCCTTCGCCTACTTTGTATTATTATTTGTGATTGGAAGCTCGTAGCACTGAACAAGGAGGGTCTTTATTTCTTGTGATTACTGGAGACATATCCGAGCATTAATTTTTGGTTCTTGATGATGTGTAGCTGTTTTTTGTTTTAATTCTTTAACCTGATTTAGAACTTTTGATATAGCTAACTTATGAATTTTCCTTTTATTTTTTCAGCTATTGTTGGGGTATCTACCTCCTGATCACTCTCTTTGGCCTTCAGAGTTGGCCAAGAAACGTTCTCAATATAAACATTTCAAAGAGGAGTTATTAATCAGTCCTGTAAGTTCATGAAGATTTGGATAATATGTAAACACGATGATGCCGATTTCACTAGTGCAGTGTCTGTGAAATTGGAAAAAGGACCCATAATCTTTTTATTTCATCTGCTGTGTTAGACTGTTAGTCGTGCTTTGTGTATATTAAGTTTTGTATGTCTTATTTGTTTTTAGTCCCGTAGCCCATAGTAAGTTATTGCAAAGAAACAATACCATGTGGCCGATTTTATAATCTGATATCTTAAAAACAATGTTTCAGTTTTTTCTAATTTTCCTTACTTCAGTTGGATAATGTTTTTTAAATTCCTTGACAGGTGAAATGAACTAGCCATATATGACATGTTTGTATCGACCTTTGAATTGTAGCTACTTTTCTTTATCCGGTTGGGCTAATGTATTTGAAATCCCTTGACAGTTGAAATAAACTAGTCATCTATGACATGACATTTTGTGCTTGTGGATCGCTCTTATTGTTCAGTGACAAACAAGAAATTTTAATTTTATATGAAAATTATGAAGTACAAGTAAATGGGTGACTACATATCTACACCACTTAAACATTAATCTACATAATTGTTTTCAACTTCTGATAATATTGTTGACAGAAAAATCCTGGAACTCTTTAGTTTTGCTAATGCTCTTTGCTAAATCAATCTTTGTCAAACTTCAAAGGCTTGGATTGCTTTATGTTTTTCCACCCATCTTCCAATTATTGGAATTTTCTGAATGTTTTCGTGGCTAGTCAGTCAGATATTACAAGGAGGCTGGAAAAATCAAGTCATGAGAAAAATGAACCTGATGGCAGCCCGGGTTTCCTCTCAAGATCAGAAATAACTCATGGAGAGCATCCCTTGAGTCTTGGACAAAGCAGCATATGGAATCAATTCTTTCAGGTACCTTTAATTCTTTCCAAAGAGTCATGTATCACTGATAGTGATATTATATTTTATGTAAGCCAGGTCCTATTTGCTTTAAATTAAGTTAAATTTGCCCCACTTTTATAACATTAATGGAATGTGCTATCAATCTTAACACCAACATTTGACCATTTGGCTGGAATACATATGCTTTGTAGGATGCTGAAATCTTGGAACAAATTGACAGAGATGTCAACCGTACTCATCCGGGCATAAACTTTTTCTCTGGGGACTCAGCTTTTGCTAAATCCAACCAAGTAAGCTCAAGTTATACTCTGTATTTTGTTCTTGTTGTTGACATCTTGAACTTATTTCACTTGCTTATGTGATCTTGCTTTCAGGAGGCTTTAAGGAAGATTTTAATTGTATTCGCAAAACTCAATCCTGGAATAAGATATGTACAAGGGATGAATGAACTCTTAGCGCCTTTATACTACGTGTTCAAAAATGATCCCAAGGAGGAATATGCGGTATGTTACTTTCTTGGATAGCTCTTGCTTGTTATGATGATGAAGTGCTACTTTAACCTATTAGTTTAGAATGAGATGCAATCTTCTTGTCTTTAAGTAAATTATTCTACCAACTAGAAAACAAATTATTCCATTTCATATAATTTAGAATTTTTAGCTGTTAGAAGCCCCTGTAAGCTCTCCTTTCATCTATGCTAATTGGATATTGATGAAAATTTTATGGTACTTGGATACTGGCATAAATCTTGCCCTTTTTTCATCAAATTAAGCTTGTGGTTACCTATCCAATGACTAACCTATCTACACTGTTGCTCCATCCTCTCAAAAGAATAAGTACAATGAGATGATCATGTAACCAAAATCTCAAATCTCAATATCTGAGATAAGTTTCTTTGTTTGTAACATTGTGCATGCTTTTAATGATGGAGTT
Source organism: Salvia splendens (assembly GCF_004379255.2). Lineage (NCBI taxonomy): Eukaryota > Viridiplantae > Streptophyta > Magnoliopsida > Lamiales > Lamiaceae > Salvia > Salvia splendens. The sequence goes on along the minus strand of NC_056036.1, from coordinate 3,048,360 downwards.
TTGTATTGTTATTTTGTTTTCTTTAGCAATTAATACTTCCTTTTACCAAGTTCTGCAGGCTTCTGCTGAAGCAGATACTTTCTTCTGTTTCGTGGAGTTGATAGGCGGATTCCGGGACAATTTTGTTCAGCAGCTTGATAATAGTGTTGTGGGGATTCGTTCCACCATTACAAGATTATCACAGCTTTTAAAGGAGCATGATGAAGAACTATGGCGCCATCTTGAGATGACAACAAAAGTGAGAAATTATATCTCTACTTTGTTATTGCATGGAAAAACTATTAGGTTTCCCTTTTTAAATTCATTTGTATGTATTTGCAGGTCAATCCCCAATTTTATGCCTTTCGGTGGATAACCCTCCTTTTGACCCAAGAGTTCAATTTTCCTGACATTCTCTTAATCTGGGACACGCTTCTGAGTGACCCTGAAGGTCCTCAGGTAGGTCACTTTCTTATACGAATATTACATTTGCAGATTTCCGGTAATGTTAGCTACTCTAAACAATTTTGTTATTACTACAATTTTTTTTTGTTGTGGGTGGGGGGGGGGGGTGTGTATATTTAATAGGTCTTCTGATTATTGTGTGCAAGTGTTTGCTTATGTTGAGCCACAGATGGTATGTCAGTTGGCTGACCTTCCATGATACTACATGTTTGAAGCTGATACATATAGCTGATGTCTTGTTTGACTAATGATTTTCTTGGGATTGATATAGAGGTGATGCTAAGCAATTTCCAAATTGTAGGAAACACTACTCCGAGTTTGTTGTGCAATGCTGATTATTGTGCGTAAGCGTCTGCTTGCTGGTGACTTTACATCTAATCTAAAGTTGCTCCAAAACTACCCATCAACAAACATCAGCCATCTCCTCTACGTTGCCAGCAAGCTTCGAGTTTGCCCAGCAGGCTGAAATAGTTACCCTTTACTTGGCATACTGATCTGTGTGTCGTCATGTTTCAGTTATAGAACTCCATTTGTTGTTATTTTACCTGATATTTATTGTAAGAAAGTTTAGATGTAAATGTCATTTGATTTGACCCCATGAAGATGCTTTGTTTCTTTGTATTAACCTATTTTGTAGCGCTACCAGCAGGAAAGGAAATGTTTGTGCAAGTTCTGGATTTTGATAGATTTAAAAAGAAAGTTTTTGTTAGTATCATTCAACTCAAATAGGTGTTGCACTATAATTTTGTGTACTTGCTCCTTTTCCGTATCCATATTCATTGTACTCTAGTGTAATGTGTCGTTGCTGCCTATACTCCCTCCATTCATAAAAAATGTTTTACTCCCTCAATTCATAAAAAAATGTCTAATTTATAAACGACAATCCTTTCATAAAAAATGTCTTACTCCCTCAATTCATAAAAAAATGTCTAATATATAAACGACAAGAGTTTTCATGTTCACTTGGTAAATATAAGATATATATTAGTACTAAAAAAATATTGATCAAGTGAAAGAGGGAAAAAAGACGTGTGGAAAAATAAGACCATATATATTAGTACTAAAAAAATATTGATAAAGTGTAAGAGGGAAAAAAGACGTGTGGAAAAATAAGATCATTTTTTTGGAAGGACAATTTACTAAGCACGTTTTAATGTTATTTTGATGGATAAATCAAAATAGAAAAATAAAAATAAAATTATTTTCTTTGTGGACGGTAGTGTATTAAATAGTAAGTCTTAATGTAATTTTATAGATAGTTTATATTGCTGTATTAATGTTTTTTTCCATTTGTAATTTAATTAAACATTTTTGCTCTAATTGTTGTATTTATATCGTAATTTTTTTTAATTTACTGATTGTATGGAGTACTAATTTGTATCAATTTCTATTTTTGAAAATTTTACTCGAATAGTGGCATGAATGTAGTAATGAAAGACGACCAATTAATTATCTAAAATTAAGTTATGTGGAGTGCATAAAAATATTACTAATATTTTATTTATAAATTTTATACTACTATCTAAACTAATTGAAAATTTGAGATAGAATTAGTAATTTGATAGTAAATCGGTAACAAAATTGATGCAATTATAAAATTACTAACATTACTCAAGCTCATGAAATACTAGTATTCACTTATTAATCCACAATTTTTTCACAAAGTGTGAATCGGACCTATAAAAGTAGGTATTTTGCTCCCGCCTCCCTGAAATTGGAACTCCGTCGCTACTCTTCCACCTACAATGTACGGACAAAGACCGCCCTTCCGCCCTGGCGGCGGCGGCCGTGGCGCATCACAACCACCGCAGCAACAGCAGCAGCAAATCCAGCTGAACCCTAATTTATTCCCGAACCCCAATCTCTTCATGCTCCAGCAAAACCCCAATTTATTGCCTCAATTTAATCCCTTTCTCCAAAACCCTAACGGCTTTTCCCAGTTTCAACATCAGTTTCAGAACATGAATATCCCTGTTCAACCGAATCACGAACATACTAGTTTTCAAGCGCCCCCTCAAAATGAATATTACTACAATAGCAATAGCAATAACAATAACAACTTTCCGCAACAGCACGTTAAGGTGCAAAACGAGATTGCTGAGAAAGTTGATAAGGCGGCGAGGAGCGCTTGGAACGACCTTTTGAAGTCGAAGGAGAACGTCTCGGCGTGGAAAGTTTCGCAGGCAGCCTTGTTGGCTGTGAAAGCCGAGTCCTGGGGAAGTTTGGGGTTTCCAATGCAGCAAGTGCCTTCGCTGAAGAGCATCCTGGTTACAGAAGGGAAGGTAAGCAAATTATACTTTTACTGGAATCACAACCTCCAATACTTTATATTCTGTTTTTGGTGTAACTGAAATGGAGTAATCAATCTTTCATGGTGGTGTAAATATCCTTGCTCGACACCTCTTTTTATTTGCTAAGTTGTGTTAGTTATGAGAAATATAGTTGTGAATTACAAGAGATTATTTTGTTTTCTCTGTTGCAACATTCTCAATTACTTATACCGCACTATAGTATCCGCCACTTTATTTCAGCTTTAAGCAGGTATAAAGTTCATAATTTGATATCTGTTGTTATTTTTTTTATAGATCAATGCATTCATACACTGTTTTGTAGCGGCTAGAAAAATTACTTCATTGTTTGATTTGGAAGTGGCAGTCTGTGAGAGTGAGGGCGTAAAAAATTTTGAAGAGCTGGAATTGGGTCCTTTGGTGAAGCACCCACTTGCTGTGCATTATTTTTCCCTGACTTCTAAAGTGACTGAAGTTTACACAATAAGAACTGAAGAAATAATATCTCACCTTTGTGAGTTTATTGATACTCACAAAAAGAAAAGTATTAAAGTCGATATCTTTTTGGATTTTATTTGTAAGAAGCAATCTGCCAGTGGCTGGGAAAACCTTGGTGTGCGGGTCCAGGATTTCAGGTAACCTTTTTTTTGTTCAATAACTTATCTAGAGCATAATAATAAATAATCATAGAGCGCTCGTATAATTTAGGACCCGTTTCTACAACTGTCATGTACAGTGTTGGAAATTTTAGTGCATCCGCTATACTTTTGTGGTGGATTTGGAATTTTTCCTAAAATTTATATCTATATCTATATCTATACAAGGATCCCGTCTATCACAAATTTCGTATGCTTTTATTGGATAATATTGTGTTGTAACTCATGTCGTGGTGGGACTGGTGGAGACTAGGGATGTTAATGAGGAGAAAGCCTGTGTTTTTATAGAATATCACATTGTTTGCAAATATTGGTATGTATGCAAGGTTGTAGAATGCTTATTGAGACAGTGGTTTAATGCATGTTAGATTTAGGGTTGCATGATCTGTTTCTAACTACAAAGATTTAAAAGCCATTGATAAGATTGTTGGTTGCAGATTATTATATTAGTTATTAATTGTTTGTTATATTAGTTATTTCACATTTGTGTCTGTTTCTTTAAGGAGTCTTGTTTGTTATAGTCAGATTTTATCCATTAGAGTTGAGTCAGATTAGTAGTTATTTTAATTGGGGTTCAAGTTCAACCAATTCATTATTTATAGGGCTATGCTTTCCTACGTTTTATTCATTCAACAAATATACTTAAGGTTCAACAAATACGTTGTGGCCTTCTGTTATGTTCTTTTCCAACATCAATCACTTTTCCTAAAAAAAGTTATTCGTTGGTGCACCATAATTCCCACTTAATGAAAAAACTGGGATGCATTTTGACGTCTAGCCATGACAGATTTGGACGTGTTCTGAGCTTGTTTCCCAGCCTTGTGGACATGGTTATTTCAAGCGGTGGAGCAGTTGATAGAGATAGTTGGTTGCTGTTTATTAAATGTTATTGATTGTTCTTTATTAGTTAGTTGTTTCATTTGGGAGTCTGATTCTTTAAGGAGTCAAGTTTGTTAATGGTTTGTTAGAGTTGGCTTTTATCTATTAGAGCTAGAGCCTTATTAGCAGTGTTGTTAGGGTCGCGGGTCGGTCCGGGGCGCTGAGGCTGGACCCCGGGTCGCGGGGCGATGGGGCGCTGGGGCGAGGGACCCACGAATCGGGGCGCAAAATTATTTATTATTTATATATTAGTAATAATAATGATTAAATATAATTCACTAATATATAAATAATTATACTTACATAATAGGAAGAAAAAAAATTAAATTTCAATGTTTATATTGGCTAAAAAATAATTATTAAAGGAATTATAGTCTATTTAGTTGTTTTGATAATTAAAATGAATTTTATAATTAATTTATTTTGAGGAAAGTTGAAAAGTTGGCAGTAATAATAAATTAATATTATAGAATAGTGGAAAAGTAAAAGCTGAACGAGTAGTGGTAAAAAGAGGCGGTGGTGTGTGAATAGGTTTTATCAAATGAAGTTTCATTGTATTAAAATATTAATAAAAAGAAAGGATCAGCTTCCTCTCTCTTCCTCTCTCTTTACACAGAAATTTCGTCGCTCCACCGTCGCTCCACCGTCGCCTCAGCCGCCCCAACCGCCCCAGCCCGCCCCAGTCGCGCCCCAGCCCGCCCCATGAATATCGTTCGGCCCAGGGTGGCTGGGGCGACTACAGCCGCGCCCTGACCGCCCCACGCCCCAAGCGCGCCCCAAGCGCGATTTTCACAACACTGCTTATTAGGAATTCTTTTTGTTAGGTTTTATTCAGCTTATTATTTTATAGGGCTATGTTTCCAGTGTTACATTCATTTAGAAACATATCACTGTTAAGCAAATGCAATGTGGCCTCTCCAGAGGAGAGTTCCTTCGTTTCAGTTGATGCATTATACATTGGAAGAGTGTGATTTGGTTAATTTCTATGTGAGCCTTGAGATTTCTCATACTTGCTGTAGTTGTTATTTTCTTAATAAAATTTCTTTTTCCTATAGACTGGTAAGTTTTGTTATGATGTACGTTGTGAACGCCTGAACGACTAGAAACACAGTGCTATCGATCCAGAACTTAAAAAATGTGGTGGTGCTTCTCTGAGGATTGAGGCAACATAGTTGTTGTTTTTCCTTGTTGTTTTATGTAAAATAACGCAGTATGTGCAATGATTACCATGTTTTTTTGGTTTATTCTGTTTAAGTAAGTTATACTTCCTGTGTCTCAGGTTATATGTTAATCATATAAAGCACGCAAAAGAATCCGAAGATGTTGTACTAGAGAAATGTTATGAGAAAATCAGAAAGCAAGATGGGAAATGCAGCAAGAAGCGTCCACTTTTTTTAAAACAAAAGAAGGAAATGGATGACCATTTTGACACAATCTCCCAGCGTCTGCAGTCCTTTTCATCGGAAGCCCAGTTTTCTGGGAAACACATAAGATTTTTGTCATCAAGTTCAGAGGATGATGATAGTGAAGCAAATCAGTGTGAAGATAACCAGAATCAGAAGAATGTAGACAGCAGTTGTAATTTGTCGCAGCCAAATGGTAGAGCGGAGCGTGTTGGCAGCTGCCCTTATCCATCAGCAATTGAAGAAATGAAAAGGCTGGGCTTGAAAAGTGAAGTGGAGTCCACCTCTTATACACCCAGTGGTGGTGTAAGGTGTGATAGGGACAATAACCACTCCCGTAGGAAGAGAAGATATGAAAATTTGAGTTCAAGCACTTTGTTACCTCGCAAGTTGCCTAAAAAGGAGAAATTTGATGCAGATGTCAAGCTTAAGGGCTCTGATGATAATAGTTTGAGTGGTGATTCACTTTCTATTGAATCATTAAGGACATTTGTTACTACCTGGAAAGAGGCATGCCGAGAGAATAATGCAGATGAGGTAATATCTTGATCTTTAATGGAGATGCACAGCTTAGTGGAGCTGCATGCATACACTTCTAGTATTAGCCTCTTTCTAAATTTTTTATCCTTGAACTTTCTTTTTTGGCAACAGATGGCATTAAATATATGTGTGGAGTAGCTTCACTGTTAAATTATAAAGTAAAGCTGTAGTAAGGCTTTTTATCCTACTTAAGGGCTGATGAAGAATGTTACTTTTGGCATCTTGCATGACCATCTTGCTCAATTAGCTACTCGGTTTTTGAAATTAGGCTTGGGTATTTAGATGTCTTGTATGTTCCATTTTTTAGTTTTTGAGCACTTGTTTATGTTAGATTCACTTGAATCAGAAGTTTTCTGACCAGATAGACATTAAGTATTAAATTTGCTTTTGAGTCTCGGGCTGACGACTTTCACGATTAAAACTAGCATTGTGCAACGCTAGGCAGTGGGCTGACTCTATCTTTGTGCTTCATTTTTCATTGCTTATAAGGTTCTCGAAAGGATGCTTCAATTTTACAACGTAAGGAGAAAGAGGAAAGTGAAGGAAATGTTTGCATCATATCCATTCATTGGATTGCTCAATGCTGCTGTAAGTATATGGGATTTTGTAGTAATTTATTGGAGTATCAAATTTCCTTAGGTCCCAGACCACTTTTCTAAATATGCTTTTGGCTTACTCATATCTGGCTGTTACAGGTGGCATGCATGAAATTGGGATTATGGGATAATATGTATGATACTTTCCTGAACTTTGGCCAGCAAGAAATAGACAATAAACAAGATGAGAGTTCAGATGATTACATAAACATTGATGTCCAATCATCTAAGAAGGATGTTGCTGCTCCAGCACCTGTGATTGTTACACATAAACAAAGTGAGTAAAGCATTAGTAGTCCTGAATTTTTAAAATGATCATGGAGCTAGCTGCTTACCCTTTCCTTCCTGGCCTCCTGCGTGCTAGTGTTTTTCTTTTTCACGAATTTGATATAATCGAAAGCAGCAATAGAATTTGAATAGAAATTTCATGTTCAGATTGCTATGAAGTATTGGCTGCATCATTATAGTTATAAAACTTCAACTACTAATCAAACCATTGCTCTCATGCTAATAAAAAAAAATTTCCTTTCCAACACAGCTGTGCTTAACTTTAGTCAGGCAGTGCTATACTGAATTGTATTGTGGCATGGATATCAGGTGTCCTATAACCTATAACCTCTGGAAGGCATAGTATAGTGTACTTGGTCTGGTCAATTGCATTTTCTGCATAACCCACCTCTGTTTTTTCTCAGTTTGTGCATTTTATGACAGGAAATGTATTTTTGAGTAATCTGATGCATAGAATCTCTAATTATTTTGAATGTACTGCTTTAGTCATCTATTTATCTAATTTATGTGCAATGTGAAAACTGAAATATGATCTCCACCTCTGTTTTTTTGTTGATATCCTGTTTTCTCACCTCTCCCTCTCCTATTTTAATTTCTACAGATATTGCAGTTGAAGATATTGCTAAGAAAATTTCTGGGTATCTTGAGGATGATGTTTTGCCCCGTAAAAGTCCCGAAGAAAATAGATTTCATTTGTTGAGGAAACTCTGCAACTGTGAGTATTGGCTAATTGAACAATATTCTGTGGACAAGTTTGAATCACTTGGTTATGGAGAATATTTTGTGTTTCTGGAGAAATATTCACACCTGCTTCCTGATGCATTACACAAGTGCATACTAGGTGGTTCATCAAAAAATGTTTCTTTGGAGGCTCACATACTGCCTATTCAATTGGATATGTTGCTATCACAAGCTTTAGATAGCTTTCAGGAAAATGAAACTGTGAACATCCATTATGTTTCTGAATTGCTGGCTAGGCAGTTTCCTTTAGTATGCTTCGAACTAGGGAATAGTCATATCAAGGAAAACTTTCTGGATATCATACAGGAAAGGAGGTGCAACTTAACTTCACATTCTGTATTGTTTTCTATACCATTATCAAGACCAACCTATATGGGAAATTCATCAGCCGATGATGAGAAGGATAACACAGTAAAAAGTGGAATTATTGCTCCTGTTACTAGCCGAGATGCCATTGAGGTCATGCTGAAGGCCCCTATGCTGGCTGATTTGAAATTGTGGTCGCATTGGGATACTTTATTTGCTCCCCATCTTGGTTCAATTGTGAAGTGGTTGCTAAAGGAGGTTAACTCCAAAGAGTTGCTTTGTTTGGTTACCAAGGATGGCAAAGTAATTCGTTTGGACCATTCAGCTACTGTGGACACTTTTTTAAAAGTTTTCATTGAAGAATCTTCTTTTGAAACAGCAGTTCAGTTGTTGTCCTTATTTGCAATATATGGTGGTGAACAGAGTATTCCTCTATCACTTCTGAAGTGCCATGCACAGAAAGCCTTTGAAGTTGTTACCAATAATTATTTAGAGAAGATACTTGATAATGAAAATTCACACATGCATGGAAATCAATCTTTTGATCAGCATATAGTCATGGAAAGTACATCAAGTAATTTAGACAGAAAGTTTTTGAATAATAGGAGTATAATGAATAGGGCAGCTCCAGTTTTGTCAAGGTTTGTACTTGAATGTTTGAGTTATCTGCCAGTTGAGTTTTGCAGTACAGTAGCTGATATATTGATTTCTGGGTTACAATCTTTTGTGAATAATGCTCCTGCAGCTATCTTGGCTGAATGCAAGCAAATAGAGCATCGTCTTATTCTTCATGAAGTTGGTCTGTCTCTTGGATTGTTGGAATGGGTAAATGACTACCAATCCTTTTGTTCTTCTACTACACATGGACTACCCCCCACACCATCATACTTAGATGTGGTCAATTCGGAGCCCAATAGATTATCAATGGTTGGTCAAGGTGATCTGAACGTGCATGTTGCTTCTTCAGGTGAAATGCTGGTTTCCAGTGAGGCAGATCTTGGAAAAGATAAACCAGCCAGTGATATGACTGATTATGCTAACCTTTTAGGATGCACTAGTAATTATTCAGAGGAAATATCAAGGCCTGATAATCACAACGACACAGATCCAGCAAAATTTATTGAATCTATTAGGCAGGAGGAATTTGGTTTAAATCAATGTCTTTCAGCTACTGAAAGTAGCATGCTGGAAAAGCAGCATGCTCGATTGGGCAGAGCTCTCCATTGTCTATCACAAGAGCTGTACTCTCAAGATTCTCACTTTATCTTAGAGCTGGTATGGACATGTTCCCGAACATCTTAACTGTATTTTCGAGCTTGTATAAGAGTTTTCTTCCTGCTATCAAACCTGTTATTTGTTGCTACTTGCTACTTCATTTACTGAAGAAAAAATAAAATTGCAGTACTAACCTTATCAATAGTAATTTATTACACCCAGTAACACTGATAAGAACAAAAATTACCGGATATAGAATAGTGGAAACTGTGGATATGATTCTATGAAGAACAAGTGAAATATTTAGATGCATAACTTTTCACTTGAAGAGATGCTTTTATCATTGATGACAATTTTATATATTTATTCTTGACATTTTTCTATCTGATTTGTATATAGGTACAAAATGCTGATGATAATATTTATCCCGAAAATGTGGAACCCACTCTAACATTCATTCTGGAGGAGAAAGGCATTGTTGTGTTGAATAATGAACACGGTTTTTCATTCAATAACATCAGGGCCCTTTGTGATGTTGGAAATTCAACAAAAAAAGGCGTTAACACTGGATACATTGGAAAGAAAGGCATCGGATTCAAATCAGTATTCCGGGTACCATTAACTTGAGTTTCTGTTATCTCGCAAGTGTTCTTTGTTGCATTATATTCTGATGTGTTATGATGATTTAAACACATATGGCTCATGCGGTTTACCAACATTTTCCTGCTGCATAAATATGCAATGATTATTCTTTCCTGGAATGCTGTGACAAGATATTTTAGTACACTTCACATGACTATTGGTTCAAATTCCTTCAATTATTTCTCTCCTATATAAAACAAATGTGACATCATTGTCAAACATATTTATCTAGATTACCCTTCATTATGCAAAATTAATCTTTGCTGTTAAACGCCCATCTTTCTGTTTACTATATGCTGCATTATCTTCTAGAGTCTTTAAAGCCCTCAGCTCTAAGACATTTCTGAATACTACTAGCTGAGATTGAAGATTGACAAAAATATGGAACTGGTTATTGTGCTAGGTTCTGCCTTGATGTAGTTCTGTCAGGCTGATTAAAAGTCATTTTGTGCATGTGATTGTGAGTCAGAAATCCATTACTGGTACTAGAGAAACCCATTGTTTCTTGTCATGTATAAACAGAGAAGTGTTAGTACGAGTTATTATATGCCAGCCCTCAGACTTCAGTATACCATAGTTTTATTTTTTGTTCTTCTCAAATTTCAGGTTACTGATGCTCCAGAAATTCATTCAAATGGTTTTCATATAAAATTTGACATTACTGGAGGCCAGATTGGGTTTGTTCTGCCAACAGTAATCCCTCCTTGTGATGTTGACTTTTATACCAGATTGGCATTGGCAGGTTCTGACCGCCTTGATCGAAACTCTTGGAAAACATGCATTGTGCTACCTTTCAGATCAAGCTTGCTGGAGGGATTTGGCATGAACAACATTTTATCTATGTTCTCGGATCTTCATCCTTCTTTGTTGTTATTTCTTCATCGGCTACAATGCATTAAGTTTAAAAACTTAGTTGATGATTCATTCATTGTTATGAGGAAAGAAGTTATTGGGAATGGCATAGTAGAGGTTACCCTTGGTAATAATAGGATGACGTGGTTTGTAGCATCCAAGAAATTAGTGGCTGATACCATTCGTTCTGATGTGCAAACGACAGAAATTTCTGTTGCTTTTACATTAAAGGAGACAAGCGAAGAAGGATATGCCCCAGTTCTGAATCAGCAGCCAGTTTTTTCGTTTCTTCCTCTCAGGACATATGGACTTAAGTTTATTCTCCAAGGTGATTTTGTTTTGCCTTCTTCTAGAGAAGAAGTTGATGGTAGCAGTCCATGGAACCAGTGGTTACTATCCGAATTCCCTGATTTATTTGTTAGTGCTGTGAGGTCTTTTTGTTCTCTTCCTTGTTATGAGAACAGTCCAGCAAAAGCTATTACGGTATTTATGAGCTTTGTTCCTCTTGTGGGTGAAGTACATGGGTTCTTTTCTAGTCTACCACGGAGGATAATTTCTAAATTGCGCATGTCAAATTGCTTGCTTCTGGAAAGCAATGAGAAATGGGTTCCTCCTTGCAAGGTAATGAGGAATTGGTCTGACCAGACACGTTCTTTATTATCTGATAGTTTGCTTCACGAGCATCTTGGTCTAGGATTCTTGAATAAGGATATTGTTCTCTCTGATTCATTAGCTAAGGCTCTGGGGGTTGAGGATTGTGGACCCACTATTTTGCTTAAGTTCATTTCTTCATTGTGCCGCTCAGAAGATAAATTAAAGTCGATGGGTTTTGGTTGGTTAGCATCTTGGCTCAGCACCATTTATGTGATGCCATCTCAGCCTTTTATGCAAACTTCCTCAAGTAATGAGACTGAATCTAATTTCATATCTGATCTTCAGAAAACTCCATTCATCCCTCTTTCAGATGGTAAATACAGCTCTCTGAATGAGGGCATTATTTGGTTGCATTGTGACTCTGTCGACCAAGGTATTAGTGATCAATATCTTCTTGAGACATTTCCAAAATTGTTTGCCAAACTGCGGATTGTGAATCCAGGACTCCTGGCTGCAGCTTCCACCATTGATGGTTCATGCTCTGACGCATCAATTATGGAGAATGCTGCAAGGATGCTTTATAAAATCGGAGTCCAGCGACTGTGCATTCATGACATTGTAAAGTTGCAGATTCTGCCAGCCATATACGATGATAAAATTGCAGTGGGACAGGAAGAATTGATGACAGAGTACCTTGCCTTTGTCATGTTCCATTTACAATCAAGTTGTACTACCTGTTGCCTAGAAAGGGATAGCATTATTGCAGAGTTGCACAAGAAGGCCATGATCCTGACAAATTTTGGATTCAAGCGATGTAGTGAGGTGGCTATCCATTTCAATCAGGAGTATGGAAATTCTGTTGATGTGGACAAGCTAATAAATGGAACTGATATTAAATGGTACAAAATAGATGTTGCCTATGTAAGACATCCAATCACCAAATCCATCTCTGGAGGAGTGTTGAAATGGAGGAGATTTTTCCAGGAAATTGGAGTAACTGATTTTGTTCAAGTAGTTGATGTTTGTAAGAGTGTTCCTGAAATGTCTCCTATTTGTTTTATGGATGAAGAGAAAGCTACAGAGATGTCCGTTGATTCAGTTGCTAACAACTGGGAATCTCAGGAGTTGTTTCACATAGTGTCCTGGATTTCTTCTCGAGATGATCGGGAAAAGTCTGGATACCTCTTAGAGATTCTTGATAAATTATGGGATGAATATTACAGCGATAAGGCTACTGGTTATCACAATGATACAACTGGGGAACGCAAATCATTCAAATCCTCTATTGTATGTACACTCCAAAATATCCCATGGATAGCATCAAATATCAGCAACAAACTTCACTACCCTAAAGATCTCTTTGATGATTGTGTGGCGGTAAATTCTATTTTTGGTCGTAATGCTCCTTGTACTATTCGAAAGGTTAGTCAATGTTTAAAAATTTTAGGTGCTTCATGTTTCAATCAGGATTTTGAAGTTTGAGGTGTGTATATTAACGCATTACCTGTTCTTGTTTGCAGTTTGAGCTTAAGTGTTCATTTTAGCATCTCTTATCTCATCTCTCTATGCTCTGAAACTATATTGTCCAAAGTTTTGTGCCTGGTATAAGTTGTTTTGCTTGACTGTGTATGGTACCTGGCATATTGTATTAAACATTCACATTGTTACTTATAAAATGCTTCCACATTTTGCCCATCTTTGGTTTAAATGAATGTACAAGTCTATTTACTTTATTTCAAGTCCATTTTATAATTGTTAGCATCTTGAACTCCATAATAACTACCGATTTAAAATGTTGCCAAATAATTATGTGCTGGTTGTTAGCTAGTAACCTTTGGAATTTTATCCTTGTACAAATAACTGTTTCTGGTTTTATGCTTAACTTTTCTTGAATGTCTCAGCTTCATATAGTTTTCTGTTCAGCTTTACAATTGCCCTTTCCAAATTATAGTTCTTCTGATAGTACTTCTGGAATTTTCTATTGTACTCTTCAATCTTAAAGAGATATTGTTATGCCTTCCATCAAAAACTGTGTGTGGAGGGTCTAGGATGTGAATTTATCAACCAATGTTTGGTTTGCATAAGACCTAGGGAAAATATTACGGAAAATTTTGGCTTATATGATTTTGATATGTTGCTTCTAATATGTACTATAGTAGAATGAAATTCATATTCATTAAGTGTTTCTAACTTGACGATCCACCTGAAAAGTGTATTTGTGTGAAACAGTATGTTCTATAAGTGAAAGTACTGAAAGTTTTTCCATTTGAAACAGGTGAAAAGTACAAAGTTGCTCACTGATATTGGATTAAAAACTGAAGTTACCCTTGATGATGCTCTATCCGTTCTTAGACTTTGGAGACAGTCTGGATCTCATTTAAATGCTAGGTGTATTTTCAGTAACCAGTCTACCATGATCAGTAGTTGTTAAAACTTCTCATTTACTTCACTACTCCTACTAAAGTTAATACTAATATGCTTTCTTTTAGAATGAACCAGTGACCTAGTCTTTCCTATCCTAATCTATGAACTTAATTAACCATCACTGCTAATAATCTCTGATAGTAGATTTTGTTTTCATCAGCAGTGCTTAATAACACTACCTATCTTCTTCTTTAATTGAGTACTTTCTGATCTATACCATGGATATTCAAGTCAGACCCGTAAACGATTTTTGACATGGATTGCATGACCTAGATTGCCAGTCATTTTCAACCTGGATCGATTGGGTGAATAAGTGTTTCGAATTGTTGACATGACTTATTAGGCTGAAAGTACGGCGATCTGAGATTATGATGCGATATATTTTTGCAGTACAATGCTTGCTTTCAGAATATGATGTGCATTTATTACTTTAGGTTCAATCTTCAGAACAGTATGCAATTTTGACCAATTAAAAGAACATCTTGTTACTTGAGTTGACATAAGAATTTAATAACCCAACTGTGGCTATCAACCTTGGCCCAAATGGTACACAATCTGAGTGGACCCCTACTGTGAAGCGTGTTGCTCATATACCTGTACTGACCCTATGACCTGAATCGTGTACCATTTTTGACAATGATAATTAGTCTAACATAGTAATCCAGCTAGCATAATATGTGAAATCTTACTCAATTTTTATAGGCAAATCTACGCCATGAGAGATAATCAATAATTTTAGTGGTAAAGTTATCCGTAGTAATGATAAAAATTGGACTAGACTGTCATCTGCCATTAGTTGGTTATGTAGGCTAAATGACTCTTTAGAAAGGACTTCTAGTACTTGTGTTTGATAATGGTTTCCAATCAGAGTGTCTTGCATATTAATTTGTTCTCTCTTGTTTTGCCAGTGTCTCACAGATGTCCAACTTCTATGCATACCTCTGGAAGGAAATGACTCATTCAAAGAAGAAAGTTATAGAGGAATTACATTCTGGGCCTTTTATTTTTGTTCCTGATACATGTAGCTATTTGAATGAAGATGCTTTACCTGGTTCTCTTATGTCTCCTCGGGATGTTTACTGGCATGATACTATTGGTTCCGTAGACCTAATAAAATCAGATCACCCTGAATGTGTTTCAGCATTTGCAAGTTCTAAGATAAAAATGTTGCAAAACTTGTACCCACATCTTCATGATTTTTTTGTGAATGAATGTGGAGTGGATGCGAGTCCTCCCTTTAGCAGCTACCTTCAGATTTTGCTGGAGTTATCTGCTATTGCTTTGCCGCATCAGGCTGCAAAGCAGGTAAGTGATTCTCAAATTAGATTTTGGATATTTTATGTAACCTAGGAATCTTAGCTTATTTTTTATGAATATGATATAGGTTTTTGAGGTGTTCTTAATCTGGGATGATGCATTGAGATCTGGATCAATGACGTCCGAAGATGTTCAATTCCTGAAAGAAAATCTCCTGAAAAAGGAATATGCTGTGCTTCCTACTAGACAAGATAAATGGGTTTCTCTACACTCGTCATTTGGTATAGTCTGTTGGTCTGATGATGATAATCTACGAAGAGAATTCAAACATCGTGAAGGTGTTGACTTCCTGTATTTTGAGAAGTCCACTCTAAGGGCTCAGTCAGATGCTTCTGGGGAAGACAATCAGATACTTCTGGGGAAGGTCTCAGTTGCCATGCAAAGACTAGGAATTCCTGTCCTCTCTAAGGTTCTCTCTTCCCCCCTCCCTCTCTCTCTCTCTCTATGTATATTTGTGTGTGTATATATGGTAGATCTAGTCTTAACACTTACTTGGGTAAGAAGCTACTAAAGATTTTGAGTGGAGTGGGCAGTAAAAATGGCCTCTATTTTCCTAATTAATGTTTTGGCAATTAATGCCCCAAAAAATTTGTAGCTTATCTAATGCTTGTCTTTACCCAAAATACCTTTGCTATCAGAACAGATTCTGCGCATACAGAGGAATGATTGGCTAACTATCCTAACATACTTTCTTAATCCATATTAGGGTGGATAACTTGCAAGTTCTTGACATTATTGAACTTGACACTTGCAACTAGACCAACTTATAGTAATGTTGATCAATTGTCCTAAATTATGTCCTCATTACCAATATGTGGACTATAACAATAGAATTACTACTTTTCATTCAGTAAGGATTTTTTTGTTTTCTTCAACGGCTAGCCCTGTATTTTTGTCAAACAATTAGTGTTATTAATTTATATTATATATATAGATGTATTTATTTCCAACTATGACTTCCATTAATATTGTATTACTTTAAAAGCTTATAAATGGAACTTGAAGTTAGGCCTTTTATCTCTTTTGCTAGTTTTGGCCTTGTTGGGCTATTTCTGTCATTCACAAGTATAATCTCTTTAATTGTTTGAAAATTTGAGCATTTACTTAATTAATTATAGTTTAAAGTACAAAGCAACAGCCCAAGTAAGATTCTGTAAATATCATAAGTTCTCTAATGCTTTTGCTATTTGAGATATCTTCATTTTCTATATCCTCTGTTGGTTTTCATATTTTATTGCTTATCCTATTGTTTTTATCTAATAGTAATTCTATAGTAATTCTTTATTCAAACTGTTTTTTATTTGAATTTTTTGAATTTGTGATTTCCATGTGCATATTTTTTTGCTTTTAGCATTTTTTGTACTTGATGCTCATTTACTTTTTATTGAAACTTTTAAACTAAATATTCTAAGATGAAATAGGTTGCCTCAGTATTTGTTTGATTAATTGACATTTCACTATTTCAGTTGCTTATAAGTTTCTCCCTGGAATGATCATTCTCTCTTTGATTTCACTCTATCCTAATTTATTTGTATAGTACTCCTTCCATCAACAAAAGTGCGGTGTTTCAATTTTTGTACACATCCCCTTATATTTTTAAATCTCATTGACACTCAAAATTTACCCAAAACAACACTTATAATTAATCAACACAACCTTTCTCCACTCAAAACACATGTTCCAACTATTTGCCCATGCCCTCCAGTCCACACCAAACTTATTGTTGACATATGGACTATTTGGTATTGATTTATCTATTAGTCCCATCACTTGCATAATATATGTGGGACCGTTGGACCTTTTTTCTGGTTTGTTGAATTTTCCAATTACTGTTTGTTGAAGTTTTATGTTTGCTGCATAGTATATAGTATTGTTTTTTGAATTAATTTCCATTCACTTTTTGCTGTTTAATTTTTATGCAAACATACATAATTTCAATTTATATTATTTGCTCAAGTCTTTTCAGGTAATACTCATTTCGGATTGCCATTTCATTAAAATTTTATTTTTGATGTTTGATGTGAAGTTATACGTATAATTTTGAATCTTTTACACTTCAAATATGATTTGTTACTTCCCTTCTGACAAACCGTATTGAAGGCGTCCCTACTTTGATTCAATAGTTACTTCTGTTTTTTTGTTGTGTATTTTGACACGTAGTAATTACATGTGCTTACAGTTTCACTAAGGTGTAAGAAAAGATTCTTCTTAAGATCTTGTTATATTATAAACAAGCTGTCCATTTTGAAAAGCCTCAATAAGAAAGGCTAGGAACGCGCAAGGTGGTAGTTCACCAATTTTGAACAGCCAGAGGAAACATTAGCAAACTTAATAGTATTAAATCATTACCCTTTCCCTCTTGTTCTATATCTACAGATCAAGGCATATAGAAAACTTGAGTAAACTTATATAGAAAACATTAGCAAACTTATTTCTATTACTATTTCCATTTTGGTATGTGGCTATATGCACATCATCTACCTTTCAGGTGTCTGGTTTTATTTTATACGTATGTCCTATGAAGTGGACATATCTTAGCCTATCTTGTCATCCTTTGGATCTTATATATTCTCCATAAAGTTACAACCATGTAGAAGGTGGTTATAATTCCCATGGATAAACCAATATATTGTTTATTGCATGCATAGCTATGATGTTTATTTTGGACTTTGTCATAGTTACTTTTTCATACTTGTTGAGGAAACAATAAAAACTTTATTTTGTACAGGATTTATAATAGTTACTACGTAACTAACTTACTAGTAGCAACTAAATAATTCAATTTATTCCCTTCATTAAGAATTTTTTTGCCAGCAAGTGCTTCATTTCCTCTACTCTAAACTTGCTTTTAATATGTTGTAGCCTAACTTATTATACTTTATGAAATTTAATAAATTACATCCAGTAAGTTTTAAAATGTAATTATATGGTGTATTCTCATTAATTGTCGAAAAGAAAAGTGTAGAATTGCTATTTTCTTAGCTGTGTGTGCCTAGAGTTTTTAATAATTTTACTTACACAAATTCCTGATCTATCTTTGCAGAAAATTTACTTTTTTTCACGTTTTAAGTTTTCTTCTGTTGTGAAAAGTTTGCACTATGCTGATGTTAACTAAATCGTCTGCCATTGTAACTAAATCGTCCATGGAATGTGCTCCATACATCTAAGTTCTTTTTATTTGTCATTATTGTCTCCATGCAAGTTGGTTTGTAAAACTCAGACCAATAGACTGCAGATCTTTTCTTTGTCATTCTTAGTGACATGAACATTCTTTCTTTTGCAGATTATAACCCGTGAGGCTATTGCCTATGGTTCAGAAGATAGTAGTTCCATTTCGTTGCTGGTGAACTGGGTTCTTCCATATGCTCAGCGCTACATCTTCAATGCACACCCGGACAAATATTTTCAACTTAAGCAATCTTCTTTTGAGAATCTCAAACATCTGAAGATTGTTGTTGTTGAAAAGTTGTTCTATCGGTATAAGATAAATAAATCTGACATTGCATCAAAGAAAAGACACCAGTGCAACTGCCTTCTGCAGGTACTTAATGACTGAGATGCATCCTCAGTCATGTTGATTTGAGTTTTGATCTCTCACTTCTTTTTTCATTATATTGCAGGAAAACATTTTATACTGCTGTCGGGAATCAGATTCACACTCAATATTTCTAGAGTTGTCTTGTTTACTATTTGATGGAACCCCCGAATTGCACTTTGCAAATTTCCTTCATATGATGAAGACCATGGCTGAATCAGGTGCGACAGAGGAGCAAACAGAATCGTTCATTTTGAACAGCCAGAAGATGCCAAAGCTCCCTGATGAGGAATATACCTGGTCTCTTCAATCTGTCTCATCGTTGATGG
Organism: Salvia splendens; assembly: GCF_004379255.2. Taxonomy (NCBI): domain Eukaryota; kingdom Viridiplantae; phylum Streptophyta; class Magnoliopsida; order Lamiales; family Lamiaceae; genus Salvia; species Salvia splendens. Next base: position 3,029,311 of record NC_056036.1, on the reverse strand, counting down.
AAAGTAATGCTGCGTCTTCCGACTCTGTAAAGGTTCAGGATTTGAGCAATTTACCATCCAAACGCAAACATGGCATCAAGTCCTCAAACTGGCCACCTGCTAATTGGAAAACCGCACCTGGTTTTGAGTCTGTTGATACATCTAGGTTGACAAAACCATGGCCCAGCACTGTGCAAATCCAAGCGGGGAATATTGCACGAGAAGATTGTAGAACAGCAGATATTTGTTTTAATGATGTTAGCAGTGAATTTAACATTGATGTTAATTCAACAACTCAGGGAGCAGTTCAAGTTGAGACAGAGGTTCCAGAACCGCAGTCTAATCTTCCGAGCAACTTGGTGCCATCTAACGTTAACGTTGTCATGGATTCTATTGATCTCGATTCCTTTGATACCAAGGATGTCGGGCCATCTGTTTGTAGCGAGAAAGATCCGGCACTTAGTCAGCAGGCATTGCTCACAGGGAGATTGGGAGAGCTCGTGGCTTTCAAATATTTCATGGGGGAAGAAGTTGGTGAGCGGTCTGTGAAATGGGTGAACGAAGCTAATGAAACTGGACTGCCTTACGATATTGTATTGGAGGGCGATGACAGCACTACCGAATATATCGAAGTAAAAGCGACCAGATATGGAAGAAAGAATTGGTTTCTCATATCTCTTAGAGAGTGGCAATTTGCAATCGAGAAAGGTGAATCTTTCAGCATTGCACATGTTGTCTTGGCAGAAAATAATATGGCAAAAGTCACGGTATACCAAAATCCAGCCAGATTGTGCCAACTGGGTAATTTGAGGTTGGCAGTTGTGGTACCAAAACAGTGAGTTGTTTGTAGGGGTTTCCAAACGGGTAGCGGGTGTGTAATATGTCCCGACCGGATACATGTGTAATGCTCAAACGATGAAAAGTGAAAAGTATTGAAAATGTGTTTTTCTATTTCTTGATCTATATATTTTGACAAAATCACTCAACTCCAACAAGATCTGGAAAAAGAAATTTGAGCAAAAAAGAAATTTGAGCGCATAACCATTGAAGTTTTATGTATGAATTTTAATCAAGTATTGTAATAGTAGTATTTAGTTGTAAGTTTATCAATTGTTGAATTTTCAAATACATATACAAATGATAAAAGTTAGTAAACTGAGGTGTGGCTAGAACGAGGTTGGCTTTAGAGCATCCACTATAGGGGCGGCCGCGCCTACCTATAGCGTGGGAAGCGTCCGCACTGGGGTGGACGCATTTTTTGGGGCGGAAGGCCCATCGGCGAGAAGGCGTCGAGGACGCGCTTGTCATCGGCGCGCAAGTAGAGGCCGGACACTTTTTTTTAAAAATTATTTTTGAAAATTTTATTATAAATACCACTCCTCCACACACATCTTCACACACACTTCACACTCCATCCATTCATCCACTCTCAAAATTTTCACAAATGCATGGTGGAAACGATGATAATTTTAATTAGAATTGAATTAAAATATACAAAAAATAAAATAAAATAAAAAGTGGCTAAAAAAAGTATCCATTATTGCTGCGGACAATTTTTTTTGTGGGCGCGGACGAATAAGAAGTGGTTATAGACAAAAAAAAGTGGCGGGACTATTGTAAATGTCCACCTTATAGTGGATGCTCTTATACTGATGTTGCAGCCGAAGTGTTAATATCTAGGATGTCATTAACGTTGTGTGATTCAAGAATGCTATTCAAATTTCAACTTTGTCAATTTCTTTAGTTGTGTCATGATAAAGAACAAAAGTAAAGGTCGATCTCTTTCGCATGTTGAATTATTTTTGAAAATATTTTTTTTTCAGCCATGAATAATTATATGTTACGTCAAAAGTTAAATTTTGACAATTTAGTCGACAATTATAATGATAATAATGGTATTTGGATTATACAGTTAATATTGTGTTTTTAAAATTTACGAACCAATATATTATTACTATCATATTTTTACTATTATTATAATTTTTTGATACATAGTTAAGTAGGGGAGTGATCAATTGCTAACTCATCATTTAATTGCTAACTACAACTAATTTAAGACCATAAAATTTTAAAAAACTGCGGTCTACAATTTGCCACGTGTAATTTTCGTTTTTATTAATTATATCGAAAAAGATACAAAAAACTATCAAATTAGGGTTTTGGATGAAAATGTCAATATAGTGTTTCGAAAATATCAACACAGTGCTTTGAGAATGTCAACACAATGCTTTGAGAATGTTAACACATTGCTTATATTGACATTCTACATGTATTATATTGACATATTTTATATACTATGTTGACATTTTTGCTGTACGAAAAAATTGAAGATTTTGGAAATTTTTTTCCAAATTTTGACATCGGAACATATGCAAGTGAGATCTCGTTAGAATCCTTATGAAATTATCTTTAATTTGATATATGTTGTGCGAAAAAATAATTTAAATCGAAAAAGTTATATGCGTTATAAAGTTATGAAATATTTTTCAAAAGTTAGTTACAACTAATTTGTTGTAAATTGACCTTAATATCTTTATTGACGTTTTTTGTTGATCGTATTGACATTTCGGGGCAGATGAACCGGTCTGTGCAGGTTACGTAGCTCAGCCAAGGGATCATCGTATGCCTGCATTCCGAAACGAGCACCAAGCGCCACGATGTAGGAGTTCCAGTCGTGAGTCGTCGCTGGCCCTTGCAAATTCATGTAGCCCCGATGCCATTGTAGGGCTTTTCCTTCAAGGTGCGCAGCTGCCACCTTCACCCGCTCACGATCTGCGACCTTGGCTACCTCAAAGAAGAATTCCGCACGCATCACCCACCCCTCGAATTCCGTAGCGTGTTGACCTCCCCAACTCCTCTTGAAATCCCCCCGGGAGAACGACCGTGCCCTAGCTACCTTCTCCTTCCCCACCTTCTGTTTTCCCATAGTAAGGACCGCCATCGCCTGCAAAATCTCCTCAATCTTACCCTCCGTACTCGCCTGCCTCTCTGCTACCTGACCCAGAGCTTCTCCTACCCTCCGATCAACCGCGTCCAACGTCCGCCGTTCGACCGTTTCCATTAGCTTCCTCTCCGATTCCGACAGCCTTGTTTGCGCCATGGTCCGGAAATCGAAGGCTCTAGATACCACTTGATAGGTACTCAGCCGTAGATTGAGCTAAGAACTCAGTATCCACGCACGCAATATGAAATAACGCACACAACGAAAGCAAATGGGACAAAATGGAGCTTTATTTGTTGGGTTGCGTTGCCGCTGATCTCACACACGTAATCGAGAAAATAAAGCACGCAAACGATATAACGTGGTTCGGTGATAAACCACCTACGTCCACGGAGAAGATGACCGGAATCTTATTGATGAACTCTTTACAATTACAATGAACTCACACTCACACTCTACCGCTCACAACCGCTCGCTATCCTGAGAATTAATCTCTCTGGGTGTGTGTGTATATGGTGTAATTCTGCTACTTCACTACTGAGCTCTATCGAGCTATTTATACAAGATGCAATCAAGAAATAAAATCCAACTAACTCTATTTCCCAAAGTTAGTTATAACCGCTACTCGGCTCAAAACCGAACTCTTCCTTCTCGGCTAGTTCCAGCTCAAAGCCGAGCTTCCTTCTCCTGCCTTCTTCTTCTCGGCTAGTTCCAGGCTAGTTCCAGCTCGGTAAGCCGAGCTTACCGAACTCCTTTCACCGAACTCCTTTCTAGCCGAACTCCTTTCTAGCCGAACTCCTTTCTAGCCGAGCTAGCTCAAAGCCGAGCTTCATTTCTTGATCTCTTCTTTGAGCTGCAGCTCGGCTCCAACACTCGATCAAATCAGTAGTTTGCACGGACACACTTTCACAAATCTCCACCTTGTCCTTGCAAAACTCCATCAATATCTAGATTCCCTTCTCAATCCTGTTCCATACTTCAACATTCCACAATTTCCACCAACTTCAAGCAATGCTTGAACTTCAAAGTTGGTAGTGACTTGGTTAACATGTCTGAGGCATTTTCTTCAGTGGGAACCTTCACCACATTGATCTTCCCACTCTGAATTTCGTCTCTGATGAAGTGCCTCCTTACATCGATATGTTTAGATCTCTCATGGAACATTTGGTGCTTGGCTAAGCATATGGCTGAATTGCTGTCACAATTAATCATTACTGCTCCCAGCTCTATCCCCAGATCTTGTAAGATTCCTTGTAGCCATTTTCCTTCCTTTGCGGCCTCTGTTAGTGCAATATATTCTGCCTCAGTTGTGGACAATGCGACCACCGGTTGTAGATTCGACTTCCAACTAATGGCTGTACCAAACAAAGTGAATATGTAGCCGCTTTGGGACTTCCTATTGTCCAAGTTGGCCGCATAATCAGAATCACAGTAGCCTACAAGAATCTCATCTTTCTCAGACCATGCTTTTCCACCAAATCTCAAACCAATCATAACAGATCCTCCCAAATATTTCAAGATCCATTTCAGAGCCATCCAGTGTTCTCTACCCGGATCAGCCATGTACCTGCTAGCCACGCTTATAGCATGAGCCACATCCGGCCTTGTACATATCATCAAGTACATTATGCTTCCCACTATATTCGCATATGGTATTGCACTCATTTCCCTTCTGATTTCATCGGTTTTAGGCGCCTGTTCTTTGCTCAACTTAAAATGGCCTGCTAATGGAGTAGAGACTGCCTTTGCATTTGTCACCTGATATTTCCTTATCACTTTCTTGATGTACTCAGCTTGCACAAGCCTCAGTTCCTTCTTCTTCCTATTTCTGACAATGTCCATGCCTAGGATTCGTTTTGCCTCCCCAAGATCCTTCATCTCAAACTTTTGTTTAAGCTCATCTTTTACAATCTGCAATTCACTCAAGCTTGATCCAGCTAGTAGAATATCATCTACATACAGTAACAGGTAGGCTATTATCAAATCTCCACTTCTCTTGACATATACACAGCTATCAAAGCTGGATCTCTCAAACTCCATCAGCTCCATTTGCTCATGGAACTTCTTGTTCCACTGCCTACTGCTCTGCTTGAGCCCGTATAGGCTTTTCTTAAGTAAGCAAACCTTCTTTTCTTCTCCAGGCCTTTCAAAACCCTTAGGCTGCATCATATAGATCGTCTCCTCTAGATCCCCATGTAAAAAAGCTGTTTTTACATCGAGTTGATGCAGCTCCCAATCAAAATGAGCTGTCAAGGCCAATAAGATCCGAATGGAGGTGTGTTTTACCACTGGAGAGAACACCTCAGTGTAGTCAATACCTTCTACTTGTGTGAATCCTCTAGCTACCAACCTTGCCTTAAAACGTATGCTTTCAACTTCCCCAACTTCAACCTTCTTCTTAAATAGCCACTTGCAACTTATGAGTTTCTGAGTCCCTGGGTCATTCACCAAAATCCAAGTCCCATTTCTCAACAAGGACTCTATTTCTTCTTCCATGGCTCTGATCCACTTCAACCTCCACAGCCCAAAGTCATTTTTTGTAAAATAGGCCATGCTTCATCAAGATGGCCTTGCTTCATCAAGATGGCCTTTATCTTCAAAGATATTCCATAGGCCCTGCTTCATCAAGATGGCCTTTATCTTCAACCTCCACAGCCCAAAGTCATTTTTCCCGGTGAACTTCTCCACCTCATACTTAGCTGTAGACATTTCTCAAACAGACGGTGGGCAATCGCCAAGATCAGCTCAAGTACCGGAATTCTTGGACCCTAACTATCCCAGAAAGCAATCAAGAACTCCTTTGGGAAATTCCCACAGACGGCGCCACCTGTTGGGTTGCGTTGCCGCTGATCTCACACACGTAATCGAGAAAATAAAGCACGCAAACGATATAACGTGGTTCGGTGATAAACCACCTACGTCCACGGAGAAGATGACCGGAATCTTATTGATGAACTCTTTACAATTACAATGAACTCACACTCACACTCTACCGCTCACAACCGCTCGCTATCCTGAGAATTAATCTCTCTGGGTGTGTGTGTATATGGTGTAATTCTGCTACTTCACTACTGAGCTCTATCGAGCTATTTATACAAGATGCAATCAAGAAATAAAATCCAACTAACTCTATTTCCCAAAGTTAGTTATAACCGCTACTCGGCTCAAAACCGAACTCTTCCTTCTCGGCTAGTTCCAGCTCAAAGCCGAGCTTCCTTCTCCTGCCTTCTTCTTCTCGGCTAGTTCCAGGCTAGTTTCAGCTCGGTAAGCCGAGCTTACCGAACTCCTTTCACCGAACTCCTTTCTAGCCGAACTCCTTTCTAGCCGAACTCCTTTCTAGCCGAGCTAGCTCAAAGCCGAGCTTCATTTCTTGATCTCTTCTTTGAGCTGCAGCTCGGCTCCAACACTCGATCAAATCAGTAGTTTGCACGGACACACTTTCACATTATTGATAATATCTGATAGGAACTAGAACGATTACACTGAAAGGGAAATGAACACTGAAAACGAGAATGATACTCTACCTCGGATCAACAATCCTGTGGTCCCCCTCCTTTTATCAGCCGCTATCCACCTCATCATTCGGTTATCTCCGCTCTCCACACGCCACCACACTCCCACCACACGCCAATGCGAGATAATCACTTGTTCTTATTCATCACACATCCTACTCGCATGACTAGGTGCATGAGTCACCATCTACGTTGCACGCCGACGTCAGCTCCTCCGCCAAGCATGCAACATTCCCAAACCCCAATCTTTTCATCCCCAATTTATTGCCTCAATTTAACCCCTTTTTCCAGAACCCTAACACCTTCCTCCAGCTCCAACAGCTGTTTCAGAACTTGAATCTCCCTGTTCAACTGAATCACGAACATACTGCTTTTCAAGCGCCGTATCAGAATGAATATAATAACAATGACAGCAACAATAGCTTCCCGCAACAGCACGTTAAGGTTGAAAATGAGATGGCTGAGAAAGTTGATCAGGCGGCGAAGAGCGCTTGGAAGGACCTTTTGAAGTCGAAAGAGAATGTTTCGGCGTGGAGAGTTTCGCAGGCAGCCTTGTTGGCGGTGAATGCTGGTTCCTGGGAAAGTTTGGGGTTTCCGATGCAGGAAGGGCCTTCGCTGAAGAGCATCATGGTTACAGAAGAGAAGGTAAGCAAATTATACTTTTATTGGAATCACAAACCATTGACCTTTCAATAGTTTTTATTTCTGTTTTTAGTGTGCTACTGATTTGTAACTGAAATTTATTAAGGTTGATAGAGTAATCGATCTTTAGTACTCGACACTTCTGTTGCTTTGCTACTAATTTGTGTTGATTTGATTATGAGAAATATATTTGTGAATTACACGTAATTATTTGGTTTTATTTGCTGCAACATTATCAATTTATACCCTCTTTTTATTTCAGCTTAATGTTCATAATTTGATGCTGGTTTGTTATTTTTTTTAAAGATCAATGCATTCATACACTGCTTTGTAGCGGCTAGAAAAATTACTAAGTTGTATGATTTGGAAGTGGCAATATGTGAGAGTGAGGGCGTCAAAAAGTTTGAAGAGCTGGAATTGGGTCCTTTGGTGAAGCACCCACTTGCTGTGCATTATTTTTCTCTGACTTCTAAAGTTACTGAAGTTTACACAATAAGAACTAAAGAAATAATATCTTGCCTTTGTGAGTTTATTGATACTCATTTAAAGGAAAAGTATTAGGCCATCCGCATCCATGTCTCTTATCCGTCTCTTAACTGTCTCATCTCTTCATTATTCATGGGTCTCACTGTACTTTTCACTCCATCTTTTAACTAAGAGACAACACTTGTATCCCTCCATCTCTTAACCATCTCATCCCTTAACTATTCATTCAATTTTATTTTTTATTTTTATTTCCAACAAATTCAATTAATAAAAACACACTTCATTAAATAAAATAAAATTACAACTTAAAATTCTAAAAAAAACCACATTAATAAAATCCAAAAAAAAAATACATAATTTAAAACTCAAAGAAGCAGAAGAAAGAGTTGTCTAATAACGATCATGTGCGTCTACTGGTTGCCAAATTTTGCCCAAATATACTCCATTAGATCCACCTGGAGTTGGGCGTGGGCGGTAGAATCACGTGTCCTTACCCGAACAGACAGCCGCTCTTGCAAAAACGGATGCACTCCACTGCGAGGCGGACCACTTGAGGTAGAGCTTCCCGGGGTTACAGGGTCGAACCAATTTCCCGCCTCAGGTCCTTCGTCGGCGACAATCATGTTGTGCAAGATTATGCACGTATACATGATGTCGACCATATTCTCCATAAACCACGTACGAGCCGAGGCTTTGATAATGTTGAATCGAGCTTGAAGAACCCCGAACGCTCTCTCCACATCCTTGCGAGCAGCCTCTTGCTTCTGCGCAAAAAGAGCCTGTTTTTCGTTCATCGTCCTGTTGAACATCTTCACGAAGGTTGGCCACTTCGGATAGATGTCGTCGGCAAGATAGTACCCCATTTTATACTCGCAGTTGTTAGCGATGAAGTTGATGGCCGAAGCTTTACCATTCAAAACTTCGCTGAAGAGGTCGGATTGGATGAGCATGTTGACGTCGTTGTTTGATCCGAGGACCCCGAAATATGCATGTCAAATCCATAGCCGGTAGTCGGCAACGGCCTCGAGTATAATAGTGGGGTGGGTGCCTTTGTGGCCGCTCGTGTATGGCCCCTCCACGCCACAGGGCAATTCTTCCATTGCCAATGCATGCAATCGACGCTGCCAAGTATCCCGGTGAATCCGTGCACTTCTTCGTGAAGTCGGAGCAAAAACTGACAATCTGCGGTGCTTGGCTTCCGGATAAATTCGTCGGTGAAGGCTGCCCGGACGCCTTTGCAGAAGTTCATCAAACACAGTCTGCTAGTGCTTTCCCCAATGTGCAGGTATTCGTCGAATAAATCCGCCGTCTGTCCAGTAGCAAGCTGACAGATTGCTGCAGTACATTTCTGGAGCGTCGTGTGACTGGGACGGCCAACGGCGTTGAACACTTCTTAGAAGTACTCTTCCCGGGCTGCCAATGTATTTGCGATATGCATAAATAGCGGTTTCCGCATGCGGAAACGGCGACGGAAGTAGGTCTCTCCCCATACCGGGTTTTCACAGAAATAATCACGTACCAACCTTGCGGCTGCTTCCTCCCGGTTATGATGGAGGTAAATCCGGGATCACCTTTGAGGCGCCGCAGCTTCCTCCTCCTCCCTACATCGATCTTCCTCCATACGTCGATCTTCTTCTAGCAATTCTTCCATTATTCGACGAATTTGCTCAAATGGATCCATGAATGGATTAAATTTGGGAGAATAATAATGTTTTGAGATGAAGAATGTAGAGTGTTTGAATGAGAATAGAAAGTTTTTTTTATGGTGGATTAATTTGTGGGAATGATTTGATATTTATAGAAGTGATTGGGGGCTTAAAAAATATAAAAAAAATTAAAATTTGTAAAAAACGGCTATAAACAGCTAGTATATTTTTGAAATTGTTTTTTATTTTTTGAATTTTTCCTGAATTTAAAAAAAACAAAAAAAAACATTTTCAACGAAAAATAAAGACGCCCACTCGTGGGCCGGCGAGTGGGCGTCACGGACGAACCAACGCGCGTGGCGAGCCGTTTCGCGCGCTGCCTCTCCGCACCGAGACACGGGACGGGATGGGGACGAGACGGAGCCCGCATCGCTGTCTCCATGCGGTCTCGTCTTTCCGAGACGAGATAGAGCCCGCATCAAGACGCGATGCGGGTGCTCTTAGAGCATCCACTATAGGGGCGGCGCGCCAGCCGCCCCGGAAATGCCGAGGACACGGCTATCTATAGTGGGCGGGGTGTCCGCCACGTAGCAGACAAAATTTTCGGGGCGGTAGGGCGATCGACGACTAGGCGGTTAGGGCCGGATGATTTTTTTTCATTTTTTTTAAAATTCAATTTAATTTACCTATAAATACACCTCATTTCCCTCATTATTTTCACATCATTCCAACTCTTCACTCATACTTTCTCTTACTAAAATTTGTGGATTCCATTTGTATTAAAAATGGACGATTTGTGGAATGATGCGTGGAATTCTCTGATTCAAAAGGTGCAGAACCAAGCCGACGAGGAGGATGCGGCGCGCGGTGGAATTGGCGGAGGTCGCGATCCCTCGTGAGATTATTGCTCGTCGGACCATCCAACTAGACCATAGCGAAGCGCACCATCAGCCAATGACAGACTACTTTGTGGAGAACTCCCGTTATCCACCCGAGATTTTCCGTCGGCGTTTCAGAATGTCGCAACGGCTCTTCACCCATATAGCGACGAATTTGGCGGAGCGGTACAGGTGCTTCACCCTCCGGAGTGATTGTACTGGCTGGATCGGGCTGTCTACTTTTCAGAAATGCACCGCTGCAATTAGGCAGCTTGCCTATGCCGGACCGGCTGATATGTTCGACGAATACCTACAGATGGGTGAGACGACTAGCCTAACGGTGCTCAGGCAGTATTGTAAGGGGATCCGGGAAATCTTTGGTCCGGAGTTCCTATGAAAGCCAACCTCTGATGAGTGCCAGAGACTGCTAGATATACACGGTTCGGTGCACGGTTTCCAGGGATGTTAGGGAGCATCGATTGCATGCATTGAGAGTGGAAAAATAGCTCGGTGGCGTGGAAATGCCAGTTCACTACTGGTTTCAAAAGCAAAGGTCCATCGATGATTCTGGAAGCCGTTGCAGACTACCGCTTGCGGATATGGCATGCGTATTTCGGTGTTGTAGGTTCGAACAATGACATCAACGTTCTAAGATATTTTCAACTTAAGCAGTCTTCTTTTGAGAATCTCAAACGTCTGAAGATTGTTGTTGTTGAAAATTTGTTTTATCGGTATAAGATAAAAAAAATCTGACATTGCATCAAAGAAAAGATACCAGTGCAACTGCCTTCTGCAGGTACTTAATGAAGATGCATCCTCAGTTAGGGCCTTGTCGATTTGAGTTTTCATTTCTAACTCCTTTACCTGATTTTGCAGGAAAACATTTTATACTGCCGTCAGGAATCAGATTCACTCTCAATATTTCTGGAGTTATCTTGTTTATTATTTGATGGAACTCCTGAATTGCACTTTGCAAATTTCCTTCAAATGATCAAGACCATGGCTGAATCGGGTGCAACAGAGGAGCAAATAGAATCGTTCATTATGAATATCCAGAAGGTGCCAAAGCTCCCTGATGAGGAGGAATCCATCTGGTCTCTTCAATCTGCCTCATCATTGGTGGAAAATTATGCTGCACCCATAGCTTCTGGCTCTGGGAAGGTTGAGGGTTTGAGCAATTTACAATCCAAATGCAAACCAAATGAATTTAAAGTTGATGTTAATTCAACAGCTCCTGGAGCAGTTTTAGTTGGGGTAGAGGTTCCAGAACTCCAGCCTAATCTTCTGAGTAACTTGGAGGCATCCAACCTGAACGTAGTTGCGGATTCTCTTGATCTCGATTCCTCTGATACCACAGATGTTCGCCCCCCCAGTTTTTAGTGAGAAGGATCCGGCACTTGAGCAGGCATTGCTCACAGGGAGATTAGGGGAGCATGTGGCTTTCAAATATTTCATGGAGGGAGAAATTGGTGACCGTTCTGTGAAATGTGTGAACGAAACTAATGAAACTGGACTGCCTTACGATATTTTACTGGAGGGTGATCACAACACTACTGAATATATTGAAGTAAAAGCAACCAGATATGGTAGCAAGAATTGGTTTCTCATATCTATTAGAGAGTGGCAATTTGCCATTGAGAAAGGTGAATCTTTCAGCATTGCACATGTAGACGGTGTACAAAAACCCAGCCAGATTGTGTCAGCTGGGTAATCTGAGGTTGGCAGTTGTGGTTCCAAAGCAGTACAAATGTTCGTAGGGGTGTCCAAACGGGTGGTAGGTACTATCAGGTAATTCCAACCTGATATGTGATGCGGTTGGCAGTTTTGGTTCCAAAACAGTTGAGTTGTCTGTAGGTGTATCCAAATGGATAGTGAGTATCAGGCAATTCCTGAATCGATATGTGTAATGCTCAATCGATGAGAATTGAGAAGTAGACAGTTCGTGTTAGAGAAAATTTTGAAAATGTGTCTATTTCTTAATCCATATATGTTGTATATAGGGATTAAGAAATTTTCACCTCAATCAGCGATACATAGCATTAGCAATATGGTTTGGAATGTTTATTTGATGTCTTTGATGTTTGGAACAGATATTCAGATTGTGTTTTAAAATTAGATAACAAATTTAAAGGTTGGAACTTGAAAATACAAAACGGGTATTTTGAACTTTATCTGAAAACCCAATATCATAATAAAAATATAAAATAATTATTATCCCAAAATTCGAAAGAACAAATATGCTACCTCATAATATTCTACTTTTACAGTCACCGGAAAATCCAATCGACTAAGACTAGAAACTCTTCTTGTCACACGATATATGAAAATATGCTACCTCATAATATTCTACTTTTACAGTCAAAATTTAAATATCAACCATCTAAGTTTACTTCCAGCTATCATTTACATACATGTTTCAAAACAAAATTAAAGAGCAAAAAATGAATCTCAGTTTTTCCCAACCAGCACGCAACATACTCGCACTTTCTCACAATTAATATCCATTTCACTGTGCTTTTGGTTTTTGAATGTTCACGTAAGGGAACATACCCAAAAAGTGCTTTACTTTTGGATTCCACCCTCGTTGTTGAGCTCGGCAGAACATCAAAAACGTGTTGGCGAAGTACGAGTTGAAACCCATTAAAACATGCCACAAGGCATGACCCTGTGGATTGAAGTGCCACAGCGAAATATCCTTGCAGAAGAGGAGGTCGGCTAGCCAGCAGATGGTTGCCGTCACAAGAGTGGCCACATAGAGCTTTGCCAGCCGCTTAGCAGATTTGTCTTCTGTGTGAATGTAATACTTGTACATCCTGGGAATGCAAAGGAGACAAAGCAGTGCGTAGTGTACCTTGAAACCAAGGTTGAAGCGAACTTGTGAGTGTGCAACTGCGAATGCTGCGCCATAGAGAAACAAAAATGTGGGCATTGTACTTCGATAATGCCAGTCGGGAGAGTAGAGAATGTAGATGTAAAGGAGCATTTCCCACACCATAGGTGTTTCGTCCCCTTGCTGCTGCCTGAAGGAATTCAAAATAATGGGTTATAATAAAAAATAGTGCCAGATATATCAATACTAGATGCAGCTTAGATGAACTATTTCACAGAAACTGTCTGACTTGCATAACTACTTTGGATATACCCTACATTTGGATAAGATTAGCTAAGTAGGTACTCAAAACTATGACCATAACCTCATACTGTCTTAGCCCCTCTATATGAGACCAACTTCAAGCATGCTACAGAAATAGTCAATCAGCTTGCTTATAACAATTTGTAGCATAATTAAACTAAAAGCCATGTTACATCATAAGCCTCTCACTTGTCTAGTACACAGGACTCATATAAATTCTCTTTTATTTAAAATCGCAACTGACAATCCAAATTTCTAACATTTGAAATTTGTTCCAACAACAGGTTTCATTAATTGTATATGGTGTCCCCTAATGAACAAGCATTACTACACTCGACTCTCGACTATCATACAAAATGTAGAGACAGACGAGAAGCAGTATTGTCCACTACATGTCGCATGTTTAAAGATGATAGTAACACAGAAGGACATAAATCTGATTTCAAATAGGAAAGCAGAAAAGGCAAGGACACAATAAAAGAACTTACAGTCGCTGCAATGTGGCATGATATATCATGCTGCCAATGCCAAGTATCATATTTGATAGGTGAAGGACGCTGAACCTTTTCTCAAATCGATATTTCAGAGAATTAACAAGGCCAATTAGTGCTAGTAGGATGCATGGGACATTAGATATGGTGTTGAAAAATTCGGCAATATAGGATGAGTGGACATAATTCATCTCACACCACTCATGTGTGGATGTCACAGGGCCCCAAAAACTTGACAGATCTTCCATTTCTCAGTACTTAAGCGTGCTCAGACGTTACTATTTCTGAAATCCTACAGTGAAAATTTAATGTATTATCTGATCGAGTGTGCAGGACAGATAATGAGCCAACCAAGAAAGTGTAAAACTAAAAGAACCTTCATGATCAAATATAATACTATAAATCGATTCAGAGGTAATGATGGAAAAAATGCTTTAATTAGAAACGATATACTTTGACCATCTCAACGACATGTCAAATACAACTGAGCCATGAAAATCTGATTAAAACCTTTAATTTTGATACACTTCCAATAAAGCGAACAGCCTCGCTTAATGCCTTAATCTAATTTCAGAACTCCAGTAATTCCGGCTGGAAATAGAATTCTGAAACAATTTACACAAGTCAGAAATAGTAGAAGCAGCATGAACTAAATAACATGTTCGCTTTATTTGTGTAATTTTGACATATGCACACATACCAGCAACAGAGCATCTATGAGGTCTCAAGCATTAACACATTCAAGTAATCAACAGTACACCATTCTAGTATGACCTTAGGATCTACAGCAATATAGTGGATTACAGGGCACAATCAATAGTGTTTTACATTGGGATTGATCTTGAGAAAAGAAGTGATTTCTTCATGCAATCTTAACATGAACACTTTGAAAAGCACATATCCTTTTTACAGCCTTTCTTTTTCATAGAGCTTTCATAATCAAGGTGGGATAATCACTACTCAAGCCATTTCAGCATTTCTCCCATTTCATTGGGAAAATTTCACTTGGTTTGATAAATTTACTTCAGAGCTTGTTCACTAAAGAATAAAGGTATTTGACCAAATAAGCATGCTGCAGACAGGAGAAGGAATCACAAATACTAGACAAATAGAATCAAAAGAAAACTTGAGATCTTCAAGAGTGTCTATTCCATTTGTCTATGGAAAATTGGAAATTGAACCAAGGACCAACAGAAAGAGGGGGGGAAAGGATAAGAAATAGATCTGACAAACAAGATGCAATCATAGGTTAAATTAACCCGCTCTTACTTTAATAGCAATATTAGAAAATAGTGTAGAAATTGGCGATTTATGTAGAGTTCTGAAGTTGAGGAAAAGTGGCTCAAGTCACACATGGAGCTGAAAAACTCTACAAAATGTCAGAGCTCGGTGGTGTCATGTGGTGTCATCAACTACAGCATGAGGAACTACACACATGACCACATAACATCAATAGTATTTAGCAGAAATCTCAACTCTGTTTCTTATCTAAAAACCTATGCTGCTATGCATGGTTGCAGTTACTAAGTACTAGGCTGATCAATAGGCAATAATAGTACATCCTTCCTACAAGAGCTCTAAAATGCATCTAAACAGGACATCAGACTCAGCCACCTAGAATTTTTCACATTTTGGAAATGTAAACAAAAATCAACCTCCACATTCAATATAAATACCAGAATACTCCTACAAATGAAACAGTGAACATGAATAAATATGTTCAGAAGCAACAGATTAGCAGATGTAAAACGATAACAAATCAATAATGCTAAACTAACATCCACCTAACCGATCTCTAAATCAAATATTCAACAGCACGCAGATCATTGAAAAACATCCCAAACGAGGCATCGATCGTTCCTCTCAACAAACCGCCAACCATTTCCGAAAAGCAACTATCCATATCCAATAAATCATTAAAAAAATCATTATAATTAGCTTCCTCGATCGATCAAATACCTACACCGCTTAATTTTCCGCATTACCACCACAAACACGCGCACATGAAAATCGTCGATTCACAAAGCAAACTAACCTAAAAACTCAGATCTGCGGCAGCGGCCGCTGCGTTCACACAACGAATCCTTCGAAATTCGGCAGAAATAATACAGATATCACAGCTGCATATGTCTACGCGAATTGAAATACATAGCCGGATTTTTTTCTTCCTCCCTTTTAACTTATTTTGCAATTAGAAAATTATATTTAAGATTACTATGTTTAAATACTCGTTTTACTACAGTATATTCTTTTGTGCTGTATATATTTTTAGAGGTAATTACATGATGCATACAAAATGTTTTACATTTACTTCAATTTAATATAAAAAAGATTAAGTTTATATATTTCATACAAAAATTTACATTAGTGTTTTAAATTAATACATTCTGTTAAATATTTTAAACACTGTTAGTTAGTTTATAATTTATCCAACTTATAATCATAATAAAAGAATAATTAGAGATTTAATACAATTAATCACTCTAAAAAAATAATAGTCAATATCATTTCTTCCAGCAATTGATCGTGGTTTAAACAAAAATTTATCACTCAATATACGCTATTTTTATTGTATTCTTTATTGAACACAGTATAAAATAAGTCTATATTTCATCTTTACAAAATGACTAATTTGAGCTTCAAACAGTAAATAAGTCAATATTTAATTTTTACAAAAAAAATTCAATATCTTTTTAGTTGTATTCTCCATTGTTACATGATAAAGCTTCAACCATAAAATGCAATAATTTGATGGTGAAGAGTGATGATTTTTTTTTCTCTATGTTTTTCATTTTTGTGAGTAATAAAAATAACTGTGTTTGAAATAACTAATGAAAGTTTTAATTTAAAACTTTTTGATTAAATTTGAAATATTGATGAAACTTTTTGTATATGATGTAATCGGAAGTAACGATGTTAGTAGGGACTTAACAGAAAGCATTATTTTGGAACACTAAGTAAACTTTTTTTGTATGAAATATGTAAACTTAATACTTTTTGTACTAAATTGAAATAAATGTAAAACATTTTGTATGAAATATATAATTACCTCTTTGGGGTAATTTTTTACATTTCATAATATCAGCTAAATCAAATCTGATTTAAAAATAAAAGCGTAGTCTGAGAGTAACGTTGTCTTTAGAAATTTGAATGATAATTATTGAAATCACAAAAATTCTCAACTGTCTCAATTAAATTTTTATTAGTTTTTAGTTTTATTAGGTTCAAAATGACATTATGCTATTATTCACGCAATCACATTAATATACGTATGTGTTACTATTCATTCACATCACAAAAAATTTACATGTGTGGGCAACGTAGCCCCGCATTTACTCATATAAGATTATCATGAAAAATTGAAAATTCCACGATTTTTCATTCTAATTCGGAAGTGTGTAACTGACATTTGACCAAAATTTGTGATTTTATAGACAACCTAACTCTTTTATACTCCCTCTGTCCCAGTTAAGATGACCCATTTCGTTTTTCGCATGTTTTTGTAAAAATTATAATAAATAGTTAAAATGGAGGGAAAGTAAATTAAGAGAGAAAATAATATGGAAGAGACTCTCTTCTACATTAATCTCTCAGCTACTTTACTTTTCCTCAACTTTAACTATTTATTATGATTTTTACTAAACAAGTGTGCAAAACGAACTGTGTCATCTTTAATGGGACAGAGGGAGTAATATATTTCTAGTTCAAGGTTCCAACCTTGTAGGATATATTCTTTTTTATTTATCCATTACTTTTCATAATGAATTCATGAAGTTTCGTAGCAAAATTTATTGTATATTATGAAAACTTATTTTATACTGTAAGCTGACCTCTCTGCTATTCTCAAAATTATTACTACTATTATAATAAGAGAGGCACATCTAAGCAACCAAATGTATATACTACCCTTTTTAGTGAAATTCATAATATCATGTGATATGATGTGATATTCCCTCGTATAGATGAAGTATAGAATTTCGAATTTGTGCGATTCTAATTGATAATAACATAAATTGATACCACTATATCAGTTATCGTTTTCACACTTAGATAATAACATAACTTGATATGATGTGATATTCCCTCTTTACTGTGCATTGTGATCAATTATTCAGGCAATTAGTAAATATTAAAGTACTACCAATTTGTATATTGGAGAGTTGTGCATATTATTTTGCTTCTTTACACGTATCTACTTTATTCAGAAAATAAAGTTAGATTCCATGTTTAATTTGGAAGGAAGATGTAAAATGACTATTTTTATATTGTGTAATATTTTAGAATAGTTCCTATAATATGTAGAAATGTAGTATTTGTGATGAGTCATAAGTCATAACACCTTATTAGTCAGTGATTCATTTTTCGATATAAATTTACATTTAAGGTATTAAATAAATAGTAAATAAATTAAAAAATTTATTTCAATTAAAAAACTACACATTGTAATATACCGTCGTAATATGCAAATCGCATACATAAGGAGAGTGTTGTAATGACTCAATCTTGATCGATAAAATAGGTATTTCTTTGTTTACCATATATAATCCACTCTGGATCTAAACAAATTTAATCAATATAAGAAATAATTAATTAAAAAAGTTAGTATGGAGTATATAATAGTACTCCCTCGGTCCCAACTAAATTGAGACATAACTTTTGGACATGGAGATTAAGAAATTGAGTTAAAAAGTAGGAGAGGGGAATAAAGTAGAAAAGATAAAGAGAGAATAAAGTAGATGGAGGAATAAAGTAAGAATGATTGAATGTTTTATTTTTTTGTTAAAAATGGAAATGACTCAACTTAATTGGACATTCCAAAGAGGAATATGACTCAACTTAGTTGGGACGGGGGAGTATTAATTTTTATAAAATATAGTACTCCACTAGGATAATTTATTTATTAAAAAAATAAAAAATGACATAAGATTATAAGAAAATGGAAATTAGGTAGACTCAAGTTGAGAAATCAGTTGGAATGGCTGCTATAAGAAACTGGCAATCTGACTTCTCAGCAGAAGGATATATTTTAGAAAGTTTATCGAAAAATGGGCGATCACATTCACAGCGCCGCCGCGAAGCTGCCGATACAAGGGAAGCGGAACATCCTCATCACAAGCGCCTTGCCATATGTAAACAACGTCCCCCACCTCGGCAACATCATCGGAAGTAATTCCCGCTTCAATTTGCGTTTCTATATATATGTCGATTGCTTGCTGAAATAGTAATTTTGCGCCTCGGTTGAATTTCTCATGTTAAGTTCTGTTTGGGGAACTGATTTAGGTGTTCTGAGCGCCGATGTCTTTGCGCGGTACTGCCGGATGAGGGGCTATAACGTGGTCTATGTTTGTGGCACGGATGAATACGGCACTGCAACAGAGACTAAGGCAATGGAGGAGGGCTCTTCCCCCAAAGAGATCTGTGACAAGTAATTTGCTCATGTTTCGATACTACTATTTCATTATTTATTCGAGAATATGGAGTATTTTTTAAATGAAGTACGTAGATAAAATTAACCACGTACATTAGCTGTTGATGAATAAGTATAAATTAACTTAGAAGGAAGTACCTCTGTTTTACTAGAGAAAAACAAACAAACTTTTTGTGTGTGTGTTCTGTGAGAATTTGTTCTGATTCTTATGTGAAATTGCTAGCTATATTCGGAGAATCATTTCTTAATAGTGCGTTAGAGCTGGTTGTAAAGCTAAAGTAAGCGAGTGGTTTTATTATCTTTAACTCTGTTTATATCATAATATTGTCAAAGGATATGTCCACCACTATAGACTCACTGTCTTGCACCTTAGCCCTTTTTGCAGTTTGTTAATGTTGATAATATATGAAAAAGCCATTCAACTTCAATTCAGGAATAAAAGATATATTATTGAAATATGAAAACTACATGTAATATTGAAATCAGATTATTTAATTCTGTAAACTTAACCACAGCTTAACTCAAATAAAACTTTTACCGTATAAGATTAAATCCATGTGAAAATTGCAATAATGTTATTAACTTTGAATAAAAAACTAGATTTTTCTTGAAAAAAGTTGCGTTTTAGTTTTAAAAGACACACAGAACATTAGCTTGATCAAGTAGAAAGTGGATAATAATTGAAACAACTATAAGAATAAGAAGTTCTATCAAATTATATTTTCATAATGTGTTGAATTATAGTTTGTTACCTCTTATATTAGCCTATGTATGATGCATCATATAAGTGAGTCTTTTTACACCAGAACTAATAATGATATGACATAACATAATTCAGTTATCTGAATGCTTAAAGCGAATTATCACATGTTTTTATAACAATGTTTTATGGTAAGATGTGTATAGCTTTCTATTTGATCTGGTGCTGCACATTCCACTTTATTATGAAGTCGAATACAACATCAATACGTGATTGATCAATGGAAGTTGTATATAGTTAGGCATTTAGGCCTGTGCTGAATTTTTCTCTGACCCAACTTTTGTTGGTTGAGCAGATACCATGCCATTCATAAAGATGTATACAAGTGGTTCGGTATAAGCTTTGATGAGTTTGGCCGCACCTCAAGTCCTCAGCAGACAGAAGTCTGTCAAGATATTTTCAAGAAACTGTTGCAGAATAACTGGCTTTCTGAAAACATAATGCAACAGGTCCAATGTTATTGCCTAAACTATTTAGTTTCTGGCTCTGTACTTTTTCTGGTCATCAATTCCTGTTTGCATTTCAATTTCCCATTTTCTCATGGTTCGTCCATTAAATAGTTTTTCTCTCTTGCAGCTATACTGTGAAACATGTAAAAGATTCTTGGCAGATCGGCTTGTGGAAGGTTGTTGTCCGACACCAGGCTGTAACTATGATTCTGCGCGTGGAGACCAGTGTGAAAAGTGTGGGAAGCTTTTAAATCCTACAGAACTACTAGAGCCAAAGTGCAAGGTGTGGTCATATCTTATTGCCGTAGCTGTAAATTCATTGTCATAGATTATCTTAGGCAATCTAAGTTCTTTAATCACTCCTTATCTGACCAACTGCTTCACCCATTTCTAAATGGCTAGATTATGATAGAATGATGATTCATTTCCACTCAGGGGATTGTGATCAATTCTACTGTTCCACCTTCATAAACAGGTTTGCCGCAGCACTCCACACATTTGTGATACAAACCACATGTTTCTCGAGCTTCCTTTACTGAAGGACAAATTAGAAGAATATATAAACAGCATGTCAGTGATGGGAGGGTGGAGTCAAAATGCTATTCAAGCAACGCATGCTTGGCTCAGAGAAGGGTTGAAACCACGATGTATAACGAGAGATTTGAAATGGGGAGTTCCTGTCCCACATGAGAGATTTATGGATAAGGTAAAATCAGATGATGCAATGTATGGTGCAGCATAGATGGTTACAGAAGTAAAATGGTGTTATATTTCTGCTATAAATGACTGGTCTATTTACAATGTTACCATTAGGTATTCTATGTATGGTTTGATGCTCCAATCGGATACGTCTCGATCACTTCATGCTACACACCAGAATGGGAGAGGTGGTGGAAGAATCCTGAAGATGTTGAGCTTTACCAATTCATGGGCAAAGATAATGTTCCCTTTCACACAGTAAGTTGTCAAAATTGTAAACTTGCACTCTGGAGATATCCACTTTATAGAGATTCAGTTTTTCTGAGTCTACAATAAACTTTCACTTCCCATGAGGTTTCGATTATTCTTTTGGTAGCTTTTCTTATATTCTGCATACTTTCTAAAATTAGCGAGTATAATTTGATTTTCAGGTGATGTTTCCTTCCACTCTTATTGGAACAGGTGAAAACTGGACATTAATGAAAACCATAAGTGTTACAGAGTATTTGAACTATGAAACTGGTTAGTCAAAGACTCATATCACAGTAGTTCATAACGTAGCACTTAGCTTTCTCAGTACTGTGACAGTCTGGCCGTAAATCTTCACCTGGCTTAAACTGTTTTCCTGGTTTTAATGTCAGGAAAATTCTCGAAGAGCAAGGGTATCGGCGTGTTTGGAGACAATGCAAAAGACACAAATATCCCTGTAGAGGTGTGGAGATACTATCTGCTGACAAATAGGCCAGAGGTAGGTTCTACGCTACACACCTTTTCATCAATGGCCCATTCAAACATAAATATAAGCCATTATTATAAAAAAAAATGAAGAAGGATTTCTCTTTGGGCAACATTTCATCTTTAGGTATCGGATACACTATTCACATGGGCTGATTTGCAAGCAAAGCTTAACAGCGAGTTGCTGAATAATCTTGGAAATTTTGTCAACCGAGTCCTCAGTTTCATTGCAAAAGCCCCAGGTGGGTCAACTGTTTCTGTTTATCAATACAAAAAAACTTGGTCTTACATGTGATTCCTTGTTTTCTTTGCATAAACTTCTATTTGTGAATGTACTTAACTGATTTTCCATTACTAGATTTAAAAGCAGATCCAATTTGTAGGAATTTCCTTTGCATTGTTGAAGCTAGATTATATGCTCATTCATGAATGACACTATGGACAGCTTAAAAATTGAGATCTAGAGCCTTTGGTTTGATCCCAGTGTCTAACATGGAACTGGACAAGAATGCAGTTTCTTGTCTTAGGATGGATAACCAATAACGATCTGTTTTGTGTTTCATTCTTTGGTTCAGTTCTTTGTATTAGGTGCAGAGGCCCCTAATAGTTCGTGACTAAAGTACGCAGGTCGTGCATGTTGGATATTGGTTTACACGTATGGATTCCATGAGGTTGATGTGGAAGAGGCTAGTAAATACTAAAACCTGTGGGGTTGAGAAGGAAACAAGAGAAGTTTCAACAGTTCCCTTGAAGTTTCATCTTCTGAAACTCAGAAGTGCACACGTTTTCTTATCAGAAGCAGAATATTTTGGTGTGCTTTATTTTATCTAACCTAGAAAAAAATTGATTGTAGTGGCTAGTATTCACTTCTAGATTTTCGTTGAGTAGACCTCTTGCGTATGATTTCCGCGCCTACTAATATTCACCTCTGAAAGAGGTCCTTACACTTCCATTAGCACTTTCTAATAGTTTTTTTTACTAGTTCAGGTTCAGGATATGGTTCGATCATCCCCGATGCTCCAAATGCAGATACTCATCCACTGACTAAAGCATTGGGAGAGAAGATTGGTAATTTTGTGGAACAGTACATAGATGTAATGGAGAAGGTAAATGAAGGCACTAATGGTCTTATTTTGCTACTGAATATTAGCATGCCTTAACATTCTGGACCGCGTTTGGTGTAGGTGAAACTAAAGCAAGGCTTGAAGATTGCTATGACCATATCTGGTGTAGGAAATGCTTATCTGCAAGTATGAACATTGCCACGTTTTTTGTGATGATTTTGAACTCTTTGCTATTAGGTTGATCAGATGTTGAACATGCAGTTATCCTCGTGCAGGAAAGCCAGTTCTGGAAGCTCTACAGGGAGGATCGACCTTCTTGTTCCGTGGTCATGAAAACTTCACTCGGATTAGTGTATCTTCTTGCTTGCCTCTTGGAACCTTTCATGCCGTCCTTCTCCCTTGAGGTGAATTACTGCATTTGTGCTCATAAAGATATCCATCACCGTGGTGCTAACGCTAAACAAATATTTTCTGATACATAGGTGCTTAAGCAGCTCGATTTGCCACTTGAAACGCAATTTTCGCTCTCTGATGAAAACAGTGACGTTGAAAGGGCTAGAACGCCGTGGGTGATCCTACCTGCCGGTCATAAAATTGGTACCCCGACGCCATTGTTTAGAGAAATGGTATAGTTTGATTTTTCTACCTTTCTACCTGTAGTATGGTGTTGAATATCAATTGTTTGTGTTTATTAAATAAATAATATGATGCAGAGGGATGATGAAGTGGAGCTATTCAGACAGAGGTTTGCTGGAAGTCAAGCAGATAGGCTTGCTAGGGCCGAAGGAGAAACCAAAAAAATATCTCAAAAACTCAATGAGACTAAGATTTGAAGTATGCTGTCAAATTTGTTTTACAAACAAGTATAATTGGTCACTCTTGTGTGTTAAAATAGTGGATTATTTGTTTTTGTCTATATATTTTACATGGTGATCTGAAACAAAAAAGCAGATCAATATTAACAAAAAATCACGTACTATTATATTAACATGGTAAAACAAAGTGTTCCTTATATGACATTTGAATTTATGTAATGTTGTTCCATTACTCTTGAGTTGGGTGAAAAGATAATAAGTCGAGTCACTTAAAATGACACAAAAAGAGTATTTTTTTTCAAGTAAATGAAGCTTTATTACAAAAGAAATGGTAGTGGAGTACCTTTTGAAGATACTAGTACTACTATAAAAATGCCCACGAAACACACACTCATATTAATTGCTCAAATCAGACTTTAAGAGTGTTTGGCTGAATTTATAAACTATTTATAACTTATATACTATACTCTTAAAAAGTGTTTGACAAAATAATTTACTACTATTAAACAACTTAAAATTGTGTAAATAACACATTTTCATAATTAATAAATTCTTAAAATAAATTCTGTTAAACAAGCTTTACCAAGAAAACTTGAAATTAAACACAAAAAGGAGCCATATCACATATAACACGTTTTAACAAGCAGATAAATATTTTCTTAAAACTAAATGAGATTTTTACTAATTGTTGGTTGAGGAGGCTAGGCAACCAATCGAATGTGTGCGAACACATGTCATGTTATAGTACTATATCTGATGAAAGCATAAAGGTAAATATCAAGCACTTGCTTGGTCGACATTTATCATTTTTTTTAATTTTAATATCTGAAAATAACTATTGAAAAACATATTATACTTTAATTTTCAAAACAATTTATAGTACTATTAATGTATAGTATTTTTAAATAAATGAGTAATGTGGAGTTGGACCAAATCATACAAACAAATGGTGATCATAGTGTATATTCCATATATTTTGGTCTGAAATAACAGTTGCAGTGCGCAGTTAAACCCCAAATCAACTCCAAACTCCCTGCAAAACCCTAAACTCGCGATGGGGAAGAAGAAGAGCAAGCAGCAGCGAAGAATAGCGAATGGAGAGCAACAAATCAAGCAAGAGGAGATTCTGAAAACCCTGGGTGACTTCACAGACAAAGATAATTGGGACAAATTCTTCACACTCCGCGGCAGCGAAGATAACTTCGAATGGTACGCCGAGTGGCCGCAGCTCCGGAGCTTACTCACGGACAATCTCTCGTTCCCCGAGAAGCCTCCCAAGGAGGTGACTATCTTAGTGCCGGGTTGCGGGAACTCCAAGCTCTCGGAGCAGCTCTACGATGCCGGATTTCAGAGCATAATGAATATCGATTTCTCGAAAGTGGTTATTATGGATATGTTGAGGAGGAACGTGAGAGAGCGGCCGGATATGAAGTGGAGAGTTATGGATATGGCCGAGTTGCAGGTAATTGCAGCATGTTTTTGGCACATCTGTGAGTCATGTGTTAGTTTGTGAGTGATGTGCATCGACAGATTATGGATTAAGCTACATTGATTAAGTATTCGAGAGTTTGATTATAGAAGTTTGTGAGTAATTTGTTTGATCGTGAGCAATGTGTTTATGGATGCCAGTGCATTAACAAATTTGGTTCTGGATTAAGCTATGCCAATTGAGTTATCTAAGATTTGATTATGGAATAATCTCTATCAATTAAGTGATCTTATCTAATAATCTAATTGATGAACATATAAACACATTAATAGGGATATATTGCCAGAAAGAGCCTTACGTTTTCTTGATGTTCGCTTCACTTGTTTTTAAGTTTGATGGTGAGAGCTTCAATGCTGTTGTGGACAAAGGAGGCTTGGATGCTTTGATGGAGCCAAAGCTCGGTTCAAGATTAGGCATTCTCTACTTAAGCGAGGTATTGGATATTGATACTAAATTGACCTCCCTTGCATGATAGGCCAAAACGTTGATTTTATGTGTAATGCATTCTTAGGTAAAAAGGGTTCTGGAAACTGGAGGAAAATTCATTTGTCTCACCTTAGCAGAATCTCATGTCTTAGGTATGGTTCCTTTGAATATCACCTTTTCTTATGATGGGCTATGCCCTTGGACCTCTCTCTCATATTCCTCATAATTTTTTCCGCAGATTTACTTCTCCGTGAATTTCGATTTGGGTGGAAAATGAGTATCCATGCCATTTCTCATGGGCCACCATATGGAACCACCCCGGAACTGCAGACTTTTGTGGTAGTTGCTGAGAAAGATACTCCTACTTCAGTATCTGATTTATCATTGTTCTTGGGTGAATATTCTATTCAACGACATGGTAATCAGGTATATCACTTTCCATCTTATTATGAAACTCAATAGGATATATCCTATTGGCATGATTTTGGAATAAAAAAGACAATATACTTTCAATAAGAGTTCAAGTAATCTATTTTTAACTACTTTCAGTTAAGTTGTTATCTTGGACATTCTCTTTACTTAAGTCAAAATTTATTTTATCCATTATACACTGAAATATAAATTTGCCTTGTCAACATGGTTTAGGCTCGTAATCTATATGAAATGCTTGAAAAAGAAAGACATACTCGCACAAAATACTCCAACAACTCCGACATGTCGTACACAATGGAAGACTTGAGACTCGGGGCAAAAGGAAACATTTCAATGCTTGAACCTGGGCGTAGGATAAAGCTCATCTTAGGTGAACCTGGAGTATCCAATTTTTTCTATAATTGCATGCTTCTTGATGCTAAGCCAGACTCAGGACAATTTGTCTATCCCTATGGTGTATTCATTGTTCCCCAAGTAAGTCTCTTTTCACCAATGCATATTATATTGTTCCACAAGATATAGTCGCTACTGTGTTTCGTATCTGTCATTTTACAGACAATTGGATATTCTTTTGTCATTTGCTTGCATTAATTATTAGAGGGCTTTCCTAGTATGTAAATCAAATATCGACAAAGCAACTCATTTTAGGGGTTATAAAGTGTGGTTGTATGACAAGTTTTAGAACAACTTTTAAGTTTGAACTATTAAGAGATAATGTTGAGGTCTGTTTCATCTGAACCAACTTCCAAGTTGAGATCTATACGTATTAACTTTTGTTTCTTCTTTTTGCCATGCCATCGTAATTTGATCTTGTCCCTTTTTCTACCATAATTCAGTTGTTGTGGCCTACTTTTGTTATATACAGTATTTGTTTTAATCAAGCTGGTGTGTGATGTGACCGAACTTTATATTTAAGTTAAGAGCTCATGACTGGCTTTACACATCAGAAGAAGGGCAGTGGCTTATTGTTGTAAGTGCAAAGGCTGCTAGGTTGTGCATGGTAAGCCTTCTTGTCACTAATAAATTTAGTTTATTATTCCTGTATGCAATTTCTATTTTGTTTCTAATAATTAAATTTTCCGCATTGACTTTAGGTTTTTCTGGATTCTAGTAATTCCATTTTTCCCATGCAGTCCATCCAGGTTAATATCTTACTTTATTTGACATGTTAGAATGGTTTCGTTTTCTTGCTGAAAGTATGATAACATCTTATATTTTGTTATGATAACATCTTATATTTTGTTATGATAACATCTTATATTTTGTTTTTCCTTATTTTAGTCGGACCTTTCTCCTTTAGTCAAGCAGTTGGCTCCAAACTACGGTGACAATGACAATGACTTTCAAATTCCGTATGTATCCATTAGTTATTACTTATCTATTAGTAGAATGTCCATGATCAGATCATTTGAATAACATTCCCTGAGTTCCTGTGTCCTTCTTGGATATACAATATATCTATATGTTTGTATGTGTGTGGGGGGTGGAAGTTGTCAGTGCACGTGCCTTAGATATTCAAATGTTATTTTTTTTTCACTTGCTAGATTTTTTTGGTTTCCTTTGTTCTCTTTTCTTTTGGCAGGTTTATGGCTGCAGGTGATGGAATTAAGAAGCGAGATATTGTGCACCAGGTTAGATAACTGCCATCTTTTATTTTATATTGCAAGATGTGTTTGATAATAAATACGGAGTGTATTTTTAGGAAGACTTGTTTCAGATTCCCAAGTTCATATTTTGTCTCTTAGACCTTAGTGCCCCTTCCTTGGTTGTGCTGAGTTTTCATTATGATATTAATATGTTGGACACAAATTCTTTGCTATTTCTTGTCCCAATCAACTTCTTTGATGATTAAATATCACCCAACCATTTGCTTCTGATTTTTTGTCTTTTTGTTAATGTAGGTTGAATCTGACTTGACTGGTCTAATCATCGTGGATGATGTGATCTATGAAGCTATTAATAAAGATGATCCTTATAAAGGTCATAAGTATCGCCGTCTCATTTTTGAAAGATCTGAGAATCTGGTGCAATCTGAAGCTCTTTTATCGTCAAAATTTGACTCTCACTCATCTAGGACTCCTGGTGAGGATCTGATCTCCCTATGTGTGCGTGTTTGTACAGTACATTCTATACAGCTACAAATATGCATTTTTAATTTGCTGACCCATGTGTTCTGTCTTATTTTGGGCAGCTTTAAGTAGTGAAGCGGAAGTTATTCACAACCACTTAGCTAGTCCATACCACAATGGGATTATTTCAGGAATAATGTTGATCTCTTCACATTTGAGCATAGCTACCTCATTTGGAGGCCTGGTGAGCGATTTCCTCACTTGCAAAAGACCGATGTGCATTAAATTCTGTCTGGCTTAAGAAGGCCATGCTTTAGTATGCTTTGCTTTCTTATCAATGTCTAGATTAGTATTCAAAATGAATATTTTTTTATATTGTTATATTATCACTTTGCCTTTGAACCGTCCATAAATTTTGTTGTGTGGTTGTAGTTTTTGAATAACTGGACTTAAGGAAACTCTTCCATGCTTTCTAGGTAAAAACAGCGGTTCTTGGTCTTGGGGCGGGACTGCTTCCTATGTTCATGAAGAAAAATCTACCCACCCTCCAGATTGAGGTTTAGTTAAATTCTGATACTTTACATTCCTGATTATTTTGCTATCTCGCCCTTATACAAATTCTTATTTTCATAGGTTATCGAGTTAGATCCAGTGGTATTGGATGTTGCTAGAGATTTTTTTGGTTTTGAAGAGGATGAGCGCTTGAAGGTAACACTATTTTTGAAAATAAATCCCGAATTGAAATTGTAGGGGGTTAAGATGCTTGGCAACTTCTTATTTAAGTTCATGAAAATATATGCATTACTTATAGTACTTGTTATTTTAAACTACAAACATAATGTTACATAAAAGAGATGCATATGGTTTAAATTCGACTGCAGGCATTTTAAAAATCTTCAATCCATTTTATGTTCCTTTGTAGGTACATGTTACAGATGGAATTAAATTTGTCAAGGAGATAGCAGATTCTAAGGTTGAGGGAGGTAAAGTTACATCAACTATCTGTGAAAATAGAGAAAACTGTGCTTAACTAACCATAATGTATTATATAATCGCATTGTACTGTCCAGAAGAAAAAAGCCTCAGAAAAATTGACATTCTCGTAGTCGATGTCGACTCATCAGACACAAGGTAATGTAGATATCTTAACCGGCCATTCATCATCTTCATCTTCATCTTCTTCCTTAATTTTCTCAATGCGTCTATGACAATCTTATCCAGTTCTGGTTTGACATGCCCTGAAGCGGATTTTGTCGAAGAATATTTTCTGTTGGCTGCAAAAGAATCACTTTCTGAGCAAGGTTTATTCATAATCAATCTGGTCTCGAGATCCTCTACCATGAAAGATGCAGTGTATACGCGCCTGAAAAAGGCAAGAACTATAGTGATGTAGAAAATAGTGTGATTCCGATTCAAGCTAATTGCACCATCATGTTAATTTTGATACGTTTTTCAGTTTCTTCTCGTTGCAATTTGCAGGTATTCAGCAACATCTTTTGCCTCAAGATCGAAGAAGATGTCAACGAAGTACTTTTTGCGCTCAAGACCGACTTCGCCATTGAAGAGCAGCATCTCTCAGAAGCTCGTAATGCAGTTGCCAGATATTCAGAAGAGGCAAAGGAGTGGGGCGAAAAAGTCGTGCATCTCTCAAAATCGATCGAGCTACTGAGTTAATGAAGGAGGAGATGGAAGTTGTACAAATATTTTGTTTTCCTTCTACATATACATGTATGTAATACATGTATACTAGTATAACTTTCTTAATTTATTTTATATAACAAAACTGTCAGTTTGCAGATAAAAGATGTTTCAGGACAGTTATTTGCCTTTTGCATTTTTGTTTTATTTGAACAGAAATAGGACTAAGACTTTGGTAAGCAGAAAATGTTTAGAGACATCCAATTATAATAAAACTCAAACTATCAAGAAACAACATACCTTCTTGCATTTCTCCTAATATCTGCAAACAAAACGCTAAAAACAAATAAAGTACAGAGGCAATATTGAAAATTATGAAGTAAAGTGATTCAAGTGCTTTCTGGTTGAAATTATTTTCGACAATTGTTATTCAACCGAAAAAAATGAGGAATGAATTATTGTATGCTACACTATATCAGATGAAAAGAGTTTCCAGGTGAAAAAAAAAGTGAAAAAAAAGCGCAAAAAATATAAACTAAAAGCTATAATACAGACATCTGATTCAGTTCCTCAAGCTCCTTCGAACAGCAGATAAAAAGACACTCTGTAGGTCGGTTCAATCGAGGCGCTAACCATCAACAATGAACTGATCTTCTTGGTTATCATCCCCCTCGACCCGTGCATCACCATGAACCATACCATTCACATGGTGCATGTTCTGTATCATCTGCGACATATAATGGCTACTCGCTCCAGCATGATCAGAGAGTGCCGAGGGATGGCCAGTCCACTGTGAAACAATTCCAATCAACTGACTGGTAAGATTCTGTTGCTCGTGGATTATCCTCGCCTGAATCTGGCCTATTTCAGCTCGGTGTTGACTCAACGTCTCATCCATCCTCTTCTTCCATTCTGATCTCCTCCGGTTCATCCTCTCCTCCCATTCCCTCTGGTTCCTTAACTCCTCATCTCTTCTTCTTCTCTCTCGCTCTTCATTCTCCCTCTCCATAGCTTCACATTCTTGAATCCACTTTCTCCTTAACTTGTCCCTATTGTTCTCCCTAACTTCTCGATCCTTCTCCATTTCTTCCCACTTCCTCTCACGCTCTTTCTCCATCTCCATCCGGAGCTGGTCCCTTCTTTGCCTCTCCCTCTCTCTCTCCACCTCACGCTGCTCACTCCGAGCTTCCATCTCCTTCAAGCTCCCCAGCTGGTTAAAAAGGAAACCCCACGCTTTCTTCTCCATCCCTTTCAACACCTTCCTCTTCTTCCTCATATCCGGCTCTATAGCTTCACATACAAATCTCGCACCAGCATCTTCCCTCATACAAGTATCACTCTTACTCCCTCCGTTGTAATTGTCTTCCCCCTCCTCCCCATCATAATCAAACTCCAAATCCATCACCCCGTTCTCAACTCCATCAATCCCAGCCACAAAACCCCCTTCCCCCACCTCCCCTAGCTGCCCGAATGGGATGATATCATCCCCTTCATAACAATCATTCCCCCCTCCAACCCCATCATTGCTTGCAAACACAAGTGGCACATCCCCAAACACCTCCTTATACCTAAGAAAGTTGGACCAATGTGTAACCCCTTCCATCCAATCAAACTCATCCTCGCCCGACCCCCTAATCGAAGACTCTGGCCTCTTGATCTTCTGCTTAACTAGGGCATACTGATGCCTCATATTCTGCACCTTCGTAGACACATCTTTCCAACTCCATTGCCACGGATACGACACCGGGTCTCGGACATGGTGCACAGAATTCACATGTAAAGCAATAGGCCTATATTTCTTCTCCCTAGTTTTCATCTTAGATAAAGTCCCATCACAAGTCATATCGCCATACTTATCTATTAGAGTCCTCTCCTCTGCCTCAGTCCATTTCTTCCTTCTTGGCTGAGGCGTCATCACTCTATCCCACTACACTACACCCAACTAAAACTACTACAAAGCTCAATTTCATCAAATAAAAAAACTAAAAAAACCCATAAAATCATTTGCATAACAACAAGAGCCCAGATCAAGATTCCTCACAGCGAGAGGGAAAAATGGTTGCTTGACCCCACTGTGTGAAAAAAACGTGTTTAAATGTGCGTGCTCCGCCGTCAAGAATCACGGGAAGTTGCTAAGAAAAACTTACCTTTAGTTGAGATGGGGAGCGATTTGGAGGGGCGGAGGTGAACGGACGGAGAGGACAGGAGAATTATTGGGAAAGTTTTTGCTAAATTTTTGTCGATGAGTGTGAAAGTGAAAGTATATTCATCAGGGACTGGAAGGGAATTTTTGGTGTTCATTGGGTGCAAATGTGAAAATATTGGTCAGTGTCGAAAAAACTCTCTAAAATTTTGATTTGTCCTTTGAAAAATCAATATTAAATATATTGAAATTCAGATTTATTTGCATTTATTCTATGATTATTAATTTTGATGAAATTGTATCTATGGTAGTTTGAAAATCAAAATTTAAACGTCATCGTCCATGATTAAGCAATTTATTCATAAACAGAACGAATTCATTGGGTTTGTGAACATCAACAATATACTATTAAAATAGAGGGACGGATCTGGATCATAGGTTTTTTTTTATAATTTGGCCAATATATATTTAAATTTCATCCTGAACTCAAACTTGACTGCAAGTTTGTAAAACACTTCTATATCTAATTAAAGAATTACTAATATTAATACATTTAACTTCAGGTTTCTCCTTGAATTACCCAAAAAACACATTACTTTCCATTAAGTTAAAAAATTACTAATTCATAATACATAAAAAGTTAAAGTTGTTATTTATTGTTTCTCTTTCTACTTTCATCCATACAAAATGGTTTAGACTCTCAAAAGCTCAATGTTTGCTCCATTTATTCTCTGCCCGACCCACCTAGCTCCACTCCTGACCCTGTGGTTCGGCAATGGCCAAGCTCCTGCAGGCAGCGACTTGGCCTATGCGGGCTCCGTCGCTGCCCACCACCACTTTGTATGTTGCACATCAAAATTGTGGATACATGAAACTAGAACTGCACTACTTAAATTAGAATGGACAGGAGGAGCGCCAAGCCACCTATGCTACAAAAATATACAGGTCGATTATTGTATCTCTCCATGACATGCGAGACCGGTGGGGCAGCACAACATCGATGCCTTGTACCTACAAGATCAAATAGGTCAGACGAAAGGGCTGGGAAAGATTAGTGGTGGCATGTCATGGGGAAAATAAGATACCATACCCGGCCATATCAAGAGGCAGATGCCGAGGATAACTCTGGCAATGACTGGCTCTCTTCAACCAGCAGTTAACGAGTGAGAATCAATAAGGAATCACATATGGCAGAGCACAAACATCAGCTGATTTGATATGTACAGCTTCAGACCATACTTGCAGCTCCTCCTTGACCCCAGCTGGTTCTAACTTGGGCTTATTTGGATGACCATTTTTGCTTAATAACCATTCTTGGCCATCTTCCTCGGACCAGTCTCCCACTGTGGGAACTGCTAAGATCCGACTTAGATACTTGGAATCGGGATGTGGAGGCCTCCTTGATGCTTCAGCAGCATGGTCCTTCATCTTATGCATTTTGGGAGGCTCGTTTACATTGCTAGGAGCAGGATCTGGCGTCTTTGGAGGTACAAAAATTTGATGGTTGAGCTTGTTAACACCAGAAGGATGATTAGCTTTAGATGGAGATGGTTTCTTGGCTTCATTTATACCATTGTTCAACTGGCCACCGTGATCCGACCAAACTTTGTTTGGAATATTATGCATAAAAGAAGAGAATTTAGTGGATATTCTTCCATTCTCTGTTGGGGAAAGCCTTTGAACTTTATTAGGCCTAATTTCACCATCTGTAAATTAAGCAGCAGTGATTAATTTAAACAAAAAAGGTAAATCACATATGCAATTACAAACATGTGCATTAGATAGAATCCAAACAATTATTCTCATTTCCTAACATAGTGAAATAAAATAATGAGCATTGACTAAAAGAACTCACCATGAAGAAAACCATTAGTGTCCATGTCTTTCCGCTTCTTGATACTCGCTTCATTAGTAGCAGCACCGACAACATCCTCGTGCAAATTTTCATTTTTACTAAAAGTAGCATCAACAAGATATTTTTTTCCTGAATTTTGGGATTCGCTTTTCTTGCTTTCTATGTTTGCATTAGCCACCTCCTTTTTCTTCTCCTTCTCCTTCTCCTTGTGTTTATCCTTTCTATGGCTTTTCTTATCCCTGTCTTTCTGTTTGTCTCCCTGCTTATTATTACCCCATGCTTCCTTGTACTTCTCTTTCTCCTCCAACCTTGAGTCATTTTGTACTTCCAGTGGTCTAGGAATCCCTTCATTTTTACTTTTGCCAACTCCGAGGTTTAGGACTGTCGCCTTTCCAGTAAACACGCCATTGCATCCTTGCAACTCAACTTTCTTAACATGGAAGCTCTTATCTCCATCGTTATTCCTAGGTGCTGCCCCTTGATCCCTTATGCCCACATTGGCAACTCTCTGAAGAAACTGGCTCCCTCCACCCTTCTCCTCATCTTGGATCCACCTGTTCAGTTCCTGTACTGATCTTGCTCCATTGATTGCTTGGGAAGGCAAGATGCTCTGTGAAGGCTTCTTTCCATTTTGACCCTGCAATAAGGGGGAACATTTC
This sequence comes from Salvia splendens, assembly GCF_004379255.2. Lineage (NCBI taxonomy): Eukaryota > Viridiplantae > Streptophyta > Magnoliopsida > Lamiales > Lamiaceae > Salvia > Salvia splendens. The sequence goes on along the minus strand of NC_056036.1, from coordinate 2,994,942 downwards.
CCTTCATCCTCAAAACGGCTATGTTTGTTGTTCCCTTCAGGTTGGAGGTTCTCTCCACTTCTTTCCTCAAGCTTCCTAGAAACAGTTGATTCTTCCGAGACACTACTTTTATCTTTATCCTTTCCCCGGTCATCTTTCTCCCTTTTCTTATCCCTGTGTTTTTCTTTTTTGTCCTTGTGCTTCCCTTTGCGGTCTTTCTTGTCTCTGTATTTTTCCTTTCCATCCTTCTCCTTCTTTTCCTTGTCTTTCTTCCTCTCATCTTTTTTCTCCTTTTTCTCTTTGTACTCTTTGGGTTTAGCCTGGAACCAAAAATCATAAGCATAATAGTAACAATCTCTATGAGACTTCACATTACGCAGTGGCTACCAAAGGATAACAATGAAACTTATTAATACAAGAGAGAGTTATTCCAAAAGCAATCTCAAATTTAATTCTATGCTCTTCCAGGTGTAAAATAAATTTTTTACGAATTATATCTAAAACACAGAGGGAATCATAAAGAATGGATGTCCTTTCAACTTTTTCTACTCTTATCTGTTCTGGCTGAGTAAAAGTATAGTGGGAAGGAGAAATGAATAGCCAAATCATCAAATCAATAAAATTTATTGGAATACTAAGACCAGTTGTCATTTCCATTTCAACAACACGAAAATCAGATTCTATTTCTGAAAATTGGCGCCCACGAGAAGGCACATTGCATTGATAACAAAAGAACATTATTGTGGAGTGTATATGTGATCGTCGAGCATAAATGAAACAGCTCATCCTCCCAATAACAGGGGCCGCTATTATATGTGCATACTGAGCTACTCAAGAAAATGAGCTAGGAGAAAAGGAGACAATTCCCTAAATTTGAATTCAAATATTGCAAGATAGAAAACACATCAATCCGAGAATAAAATATGAGAAAATATAATATAAATGGTTGGTCATTTGCAATGTTTGGAACACAATCAAATTTACATGGAGTATCGTTTATACTCAAGTCAGACTTACATCAGATATCAGATTATAGTTTATGAGGTTGTATCAATCTAACAACTAAACTAAATCACTGATGTATTTATCCAGTTGTATATTTACATTGTGATACTATTTACTACTCACTCACTGATCAAAACCTAGACCTTAAGCTATATGAAGCCTGAGATTAAATTTACCTTACACAATCTGTTCTAGATCATTATATATAAAATTCCCAATCATAACCGTTGAAGCTCGTTCTCACCATAAAATGTGATTAGGTAAATGGAAGTGATACACAACGCCTTAGTTTTGAAGTTACTTTGATGCCCCTTTAAGAATAGCCAAAAAAAAGATCATGTTCAGGATCCTACTCCTAAATTCAGCATTGATTTATTCCTTATTATAACATCATTAAATCAACACCTACTTTCACTTATGTCTCAACAAGATAATGGTGTCTTCGCAGAGTTGGGTTTCAACAAAAAAAAAACGAGTCAGCACAACTATCAGACATGATGTCCGATTTTACACTGCGTCAGCTAATTACTGTAAAATTGAATGCAAGGGGATGGAGCATTCACTACCCAGAAAGAGAGCATCGTCCTCGTTATCAAACATAACAATATTTTCGGATAACATGCGTTTTCCACCACTAATGAACTAAGAACTATCTCACAGACTCATTATAACTTCGCAGCAAAGAGAAACGAAGTAATAGCGCAATAAATGATAATCAATTCAGCTGCATTTAAAAAATATATAACTAAATTTCCAAGCATGATACGAAAAACACCCAAGGACATCCACATACACAGCCGCCTTAATAAAGAAATGTTATCATATCAGTAAACATCATAAGAAAACACCGAAAGAGATGATGAATGAACAGACCTCTTTAAGCAGAACCACGTCTTCTGGTAGATGCTTTCTTTCATATCCCGGTGGAGGAAATGGAAAGCAGCGAGACATTGGACGCCTTCCCGCAACAAACAAAATAGCTACAGCTAAGAAAATTATAGTCTTGAATTACTTCCCACGTGTAGTTGAGTTCCAATATGGGAACAGACCCGCGTTTAAATTTCTGTCCATTAACCATGTCCCCCACACATTGATTTCTAGATTAGAGACCTTCCATATGACTTCTCTTTCAACTGATCCAACCACCAAACAATGATAATCAAGATCAAGCTCAAACCCGCGCAGATTACCCTTGAGCTTCAACACAAACGCCTCTAAGCGACGAACAGAAAATGACTGAAAACTATATATAACCAAAATCACAGCCAACGCAGGAGCAGCAGCAAATTAGTTGGCAAAATTCTTGCTAATCCACCATAAACTTAACACTTTTGACTTAGCTTGTTTCTGAGAAAAATGGAAGGCAATCAGCTAAAAGATCAAGTTATGGCAGCTTACTAAGTAAATGGAAGCTGATGATCATGGCCTTCACCTCGTCAACCTTTAAGTCAAAATCCAAAATTCGATCCCAAATAAATCTCGAAATCTTAGTACCAATTTCAATGAGGGTTACTCTATCTGTGAAAACAATCTGCCTCCATAGCCCCTTGGAAGAAATATCACACTGAAAATTAATTCTTGACGTCTATACAATCAAATCAAACTCCCAATCTCCAGAGTGAGCTGTTCCAGCCAGAATCCAGCACAAATATCCAGAATATGCGAATTCAAATCCCTATTCCAGCCAGAATTCAGCTCGAAGCAATCTGATCAAATCGAAAACCCTAGAAAAACTCAGGCTTCGGCAAACCAATACCCAATCCCAAAAACCCCAAATTTCCAAATGAGCAAAGAGCGCGTTTGAGTTCACTTGATCAAGAGGAGAATCAATTCTGCAAGAGAAACGACAATCGAAAACACAACACTTTTCAGCTGAATACAAGCAGATGATATGCTTTCTGTCAATACAATTTACTTCACGGTTCCTCAATTACGAAAACCCGAAATCAAAAGTATCGACATTTAGCTCAATAAGCACCTCAATATTCAAGTCGAGTTCAATTTGATTCCCACTAGAAAACGAAGAGCATTTGCAGAAATGCCACAAGATCTCAGCTTTCCTTCTTTCACAATATTTCCCAATCTCAATCAATCAGGCTAACAGTTCACCTTCATCTCCAGATATACGGAGCACATGGAAGGGGCGTGTGTATATGGTTATGCAAGCTAGTTTCCTCTGTGAGAGAATTGAGAAGGGGGGAGAGAACATGGAGAGTTATTAAAATGATGTACTCATTTATTATTTGGATATATACGTATGATTTTTAGAGAGAGAGAGAGAGAGAGAGAGAGAGAGGAGAAAGACATCCCTGTATGCGCCATGTGCGTGTGTGCGCGTCTCCACGGGACAAGGCTCGCTGCACCCACATACCGGTGTCCGTGCCACGTGTACATCAATATTGATTATTTTTTTTTGTTTTGGAAATGAAATGGTTACCAATTTATTGTAGTATACGTATGTAAGTTGGTAGAGGATATGAGTTTCCGGAATGTGTATTGACGTGCTATTGTGGAAATAAGATGTTTGAACTTCAAACTGTTGAGTATGTTGTGCTCTTAAAGTTTTTATTGCTCAATGTTGTAGATGTCATAATAGAAGAATAAGCATGGAGTAGAATAGAATTTCGTACTTATCATTGTAGTTGATGTATTTTTTTAAGTACATAGATTAAAAGGAACGACTGTTTTATATTAAAACATAAAAAAACAATAATGAACTAGATAACTGAGAAGAATATAAAAACATTAAAATAAATAATTGAATTTTTTTTTTTGGCTATTGGAAGTGTCCACCTTATAGCTGCGGACAATTTTTTTGTGGGCGCGGGCAAATAAACTGCGGCTGTGGACAAAAAAGGGGCGGGGCTATTGGGGTTGTCCGCCTATAGTGGATACCCTAAGAGTGTCCACTATAAGGCGAACACTTCCAATAGCTCCGCCCCCCTTTTTTGTCCACAGCCCGAGTTTATTTGTCCGCGCCCACAAAAAAAGTTGTCTGCCCCTATAGGTGGACACTTCCAATACCCCCAATTTTTTCATTTATTTTAATTCAATTATAATTAAAATTATCGGATTATACGTAATTAGAAAAAAAACGGCTATAAGTGAAGAAATTAAACACTAAATTTTCGTCGTATTAAAGTACTGAAAAAATTATACAACGAAAATTTAATCTATTGAAAATCACAATGGTGTTCACACTACGCCACCTCCCCTACGTGCCCAAACTTCTTCAATCAAATCGGCCTGAAGTGTGGTATGTGTTGTGCTCCTGCGCATATCAGTAAAATGTTGGAGCAAATATTCATTGCTCCGTGGTACGCCAATCTGGATCGGCGTGGAGGGAACACCGTTACTTGTACTTGCGCCATCTTCCGGTGCCCAGCGCTCTGCAGCAAATCCTTCTTCTTCTATTATCATATTATGCAATATGATACATGCTAACATAATATTCGCGACATCATCTACGTGCCAAACTCGTGCCGGGCACCGTATAATGGCCCATCGCGCTTGGAGGACACCAAAAGCTCGCTCAACATCCTTCCTAGCAACCTCTTGTTTTCGCGCAAAATATTGTTTCTTCGGTCCAACCGGTTGGTGAATTGTCTTGACGAATACGGGCCACCGAGGATATATCTCATCTGCCAAATAGAATCCCCTACTGTACTACGTGCCGTTGGCTACGAAGCTGATTTCTGGACCTTCCCTCCGGTACTCATCATTGAAGAGATGTGATGACTGAAGAACATTGATGTCATTGTTTGAACCTGCAACACCGAAATACGCATGTCAGATCCGCAAACGGTAGTCAGCAACGGCTTCTAGAATCATCGATGGACCTTTGCTTTTGAAACCAGTAGTGAACTGGCCTTTCCACGCCACCGGGCAGCTTCTCACTCCCAATGCATGCAATCTATGCTTCCTAACATTCCTGGGAAACCGTGAACCGAACCATGCATATCTAGCAGTCTTTGGCACTCATCAGGGGTGGGCTTTCGTAGGAACTCCCGACCAAATATTTCCCGGATCCCCTTACAAAACTGCCTGAGAACCGTTAGGCTAGTCGTCTCACCCATCTGTAGGTATTCGCCGAACATATTAGCTGGTCCGGCATAGGCAAGCTGCAGGATTGCAGCGGTGCACTTCTGAAGAGTAGACAGCCAGATCCGGCCAGTGCAGTCACTCCGGAGGGTGAAGCACCGGTACCGCTCCACCAAATTCGTCGCTATATGGTTGAAAAGTCGTTGCGACATTCTGAATCACCGACGGAAAATCTCGGGTGGATAACGGGGGTTATCCGCAAATTAGTCCACCATTAGACGCTGGTGTGCTCCGCTACGGTCTCGTTGGATGGTCCGCCGACGAGTAATCGCACGAGGGATCGCTGCCTCCGCCGCGCGCGCCGCATCCTCCTCGTCGGTCTGGTGCTGCACCTCTTGAATCAGGGAATTCCACATGTCAATCCACAAATTTTAGTGAGAGAAAGTATGAGTAAAGAGTTGGAATGGTGTGAAAATAATGAAAGGAATGTGGTGTATTTATAGGTAAATTAAATTGAATTAAAAAAACAAAAAAAATCTTTCTCCTCGGAACCGCCGCACCTCGCACCGCCCCACTATAGGCCAGCCCGCCTATCGCCTCGGGGCGGTCGGTCCGGCGCGTCCTCGCACAAAACTCGCCGGAGGGCCTTCCGCCCAAAAATGGCTTCCGCCCCGGGGCGGTCGGTCCCTCCACTATAGCAAGGCGGGGCGGCCGGCGCGCCGCCCCTATAGTGAACACCTTAATGGCCTATTCGGTGTTTGCTAATTGGCCATAATTGAGGTAAAACATGGGAAATCACGTCGTTCGGTGTTCCTTAGTAATAAATGCTCGGCCCTCGATTTTGGTGGATGGCCCGCACTATTGACCATTAAAGAAAAGAATTCAATTCTTGAGGAGGACATGGTTTTTCTTTTCTGCATTCGAAGATGCACCTAGAATTACACCATGTTTTTTTGGTAGGAAATTAAAGTTGTAAAGGAAAATGATTATTAGGATTTTGATTTCTAGGATTGTGATTTCTAGGATTTTGATTTCTGAGATTTATGATTCCTCGTAAAATGATTACGTGGAATATGATTGATGAAAAATATGATTACTGTGTTTGGAAACATATAGGATTTTAAAATTATAATTTTCAGTTATTGAAATAATTTGATGAATAAAAACCGTAAAATATATAATAAAATACTCTTATTAACTGAACTATTATTTTACATTAAAATTAAAATATAAATTATAAAAATAAACAATAAATAATCTATATAATCAGCTTAACAAAACTAAAATAACACACTTAATCAAAATAATCTTCAAATGTTACGGGGGCATAATTGATTTTTTTATATAAAATATTCATCATAATCAAATTCGTGGCTATACAGATGATTAGAATTAATAAAATTTAGCAGATATAAAATTCATTTCTAAATAATCAAACCCGTGTCCACGTAGATGATTAGAATTAATAAAATTTAGCATAAATAAAATAGTTATGGAGTGGAAGAAAAGAGATATTTGATGAGTAGTGGAAGAAACCGCTTTTTCAAGTTACCGGAAAAAGAATACCTAGGTTTAGAAGAGGAAAAAAATACTTGAATTTCTACATAACTTTTCTTGATTTTAGGAATTAGTTTCCTTTCCTTATTTTCTTATAATTTTACCAAGGAATTTAATTATTAGAGATCATATTACTTTCCACATTTTCAACAAACACAAGAATTTTACAATTGAGAATTAGATTATTTTCCAAACACACAATCCATGTCAAACAAACATGGCATAGAGGCAAAATCTCCTTTAGAGCATCCTTAACGCTAAGGGACCGGGCCGCACCTGGGTCCCGGCCCGCGTCACCAGCGATGGAGGAGAGGAAGTTCCGGTCCCGGGGCCGCAGTCGCGGCCTGAGGACTCGCCCGGGGTCCGGCCTGGCCGGCGTTTGAGGTGCTCTTTTTCCGATCCCGGGCCCAATTTCAGGTTTCTTTTGCATTTGGAAGAGGAAGGAGGGGGAAGGGGAGGGGGAGAGGAAGAAGAGGGAGGAAGAGGAAGAAGAGGGCGACGATGGTTTCTTTTGCATTTGCACCCCCAATTTTCTCATTTTTTTTTGCATTTTGAAGAAGGATAAAGAGGGGCGAGAGGAAGGGGAAGAAGAGTAATTTTTTTTGCATTTTTTTTATGTTCTAATTTAATATTTTAGTTTATAATTTATTAATTTTGAATTAAAAATGAATTTCTCATGTTATAATTGTTTAACGTTTTTTATTTTACGCGTAAAATAGATGGTAAATTGTGAATAATGCAATTTAATAGATGTGGCTCGAGATGAGGCCTGCAGGGTTAGAGCAGTTGTGACATGAGACTCAAATTTAGATGAATGGTGACGTGGAGGGGACTTGGGACCTGAATTGGGGACGGGGTTAAGGATGCTCTTATATATCCTACTCCTTCTCTCTCCCCACTGACAACCGTCTCTTTCCTCTTGCTTTCTCATCCGAATTTGTGGAGCTTCACGTGATTCAACAAATATCTTTTTTCTCCCAATTTACTCCAAAGCTTGAGGCTTTCTCATCCTGATGTATCACTGCGTTTAATCATGTAAAAATGAAGCTAATTTTTTCGCCCAAATCATGTTCTTGCTAGAGTGATTTGTTGCTCTCGACGGATTCTCGAAGGCTTTGCTACATCGACTGCTGCTCCTAAATCTCCGTCGGCTCAGCGTCACGTGCGGCGGCAAATCGAACTGTTTTTTATATAACTGTATTTGAGCTCGGAGAGCGCCTTGAGTTGGTCGAAGACGGCGTGCCGGCCCACTGGATCGCGTCGCCCTTGTAGGGGAACTGCACCATTTGGAGCTCGGCGTAGGTGGTGGAGATGGTGGCGAAGAGCTTCGCGACAAATGCTTCCATGGCGGCGCGGTTTTTGTACTCCTCCATGGCGTCCTCTGCGTCTTCCTTCTCGAATTGATGCGACTCGCAGCATCAGAGCTTTTCCTGATGGAAGAAGATGCGGAAGCCTGGGTTGTAGGAGCGGTTTTTGGAGCTCGATTTGAGACTGGTTACTCTTGAAAACGTTTTGGTGATTTTGCTGCGGGGCCGTGTTGGTTCCATTACGAGATTTGTTCAGAGAATTTGGCTGAATTGATCAATTCATGGAAAATGGGAGAAGAAGATGAAATTGTATTTGGATTTGGCTAAAGGTGATGTTGGGCTGTTGGGGGTGAGCTTGCACCGAAAATTAGAGCCGCTTGACACCGTAGAAGGCATAAATGACCACGGCGAATGATGAAGGGAATGCTGAGTTCTGGCTTCAAAAGAAACAGCTCCGAAGAAGGAGAAGGAAGGAAGAAAGAGGAAGGGTCTTTTGGTCCACACACAAATATAGAAAAACATTTTGCATAAGAAATGTCAAATAAGGGTGTCCACAATGGTGGCCCTTGAAGGCCACCATTCGTGGCTCTCATGTGGCCCTCCGCAATGGTAAATTAACAAAATTAACAAAATTAACAAGGGCCACCAAATGTGGTCGTCTATAAAAAAAATTAATTTGTTTTTTTTTTATTGTTATTTTTAATTTAACTATGTTAAATTTTAGTAGACTAGTAATTTGGGAAATAAACATAATTTAATAAAGTTACGAATTAGAGTCAAATTTTCGTCGTACTATTGATAGGGGAAAATTCTACAACGAAATTTTTTAAAAAACACAACATAAAAAGATAAAAAAACGCCACCGCTTCCTACTCGGTGGCGTCATCGGAATCCGGCACATCTTCTTCACCACCTTCTAGTGGTTGAAATAATGCAAACGTAGATTATATTAAATAAAAAAATATTAAATAAACTTAAAGGGTATTACTATTAATTATTATATGGTGGAGTAGTTAAAATTAACCATTTTTCCTCTGCTCAAAATCATTTTAAAATTTTGAATTTACTTAACTTTCTCGATTTAATTTATTTTTTTGTAAAAAATATATCAATAAATGCATCAAACCATCAATATCAATATAATGAAGGTACAATAACAATAAAAGTTTGTTGATATTTTCTAGTATGAGATTTTTATATCACTGTATTGATATTTGTACACTATATTAATATAAAAATTCGTGAAAATTATTATATGTTATAACGGATTGACTGAGCTTTGATCTCATAAATTCATTTTAAGATCTAATAGTGTAGAATTGGTCATAGTTGTGGATTGAATACTATATGCATTTTAACCCGGCAATGGAGTAATATGACTAACCAAAATAAAACTACTACCGTTAATAATAATAATAATAACATAATTAAACAAATGAATAACTAATACGGCGTACAACAAAGGCAATGGAACCCTAACCGCAGGAAAAATAACTGTAGTGGAGATATTTTCGTAGTTTCAGTTTCAATCTGATTAATATAATCCTTAAACCCTTCACTTGATAGCAGTAGCCGCTCTGAAAAACCCTTCTATTCAAAGAGGTATCTTTCTTCTGAATTCTCAGACTAAATATTTTTCTGATAGCTTTTTCTTAGATCTATTCATTTCTGCACGTGTTAATCTTGATATGCGTCAGAGATCTTTGTTTTTAGTTACAGAACATAAAACTTTCTTTTAGTTTTTCTTCCTCTGGGAAGTGTGAATTTTTTAATATTTTTTTCGATTTATGTCATTTGTTTATCTATGTCAAGGTGCGATTTATGTATTTTGTATGCCATGAGTGATCTGTGTGATGATATGATGCCTAGAACATACTCTAATTTTCACCAGATGTTGTTTACTTTTTGTAGGGTTCGCGATATAAGGAAGAGGTGAAATGTTTTATGCTCGTGATTTGTGCTTTTATAGCAATTTGTTTCTTGTTTTTTGACAGATTGGTGCTTGAATCAGTTTATCTTGAGTGATCTGTTTATGACTAGAATTGGATTGTCATTGCTTCTTGATTAGTTACAATATTATTTTTAAACCGATGTACATGTTTGTTGAGATATTTGACTTTATAGTTGTTTAATTCAGCTTCTAACGCATATGGCTTGCTTCAACAAAGTTGGAACCATGCTAAGGCAGAGCATATCTGCCTCTAGTGCATTGAGTGGACAACCCTCGATGTTTAATGCTATACGCCTCATGTCCACCAACCTTTTCATCGGAGGTTTTTCTTTCTGAAATTTCACATTTATAGCTTTGTTTTTGTGTGACATGTATTTGTGTTATGATCTCATATTCATGTCCTGTGTCTTCCTTTGATAGGGCTTTCTTATCAAACTGATGATCAGTCTCTCAGAGATGCTTTTTCTAGCTTCGGAGAAGTTGACTCTGGTGAGTCGAATAGAGTAGCTGTTATTTCCTATTTGTATACATTCCCAAGTTTGTTGAAAGGCGTGTTGCAGTACCAAGTATCTTGATGTCTATATGCTCATAAGATCTTGTTCAGCTTGTTCTTCTCGAATCTTACGATGAGACCTATTCGTTTTAGTTTTGTCTGTGCATCTGCGGATATAAAATGGCAACACTGTCCCTAACTTAAATGAACGCTGACAATGATGTGTCTGTTTGGCTTGTTTAAATCCATATTCCATGTGATATAGGCAGATGTTGTAGGTCACTGTCTCTGTTAGTTGGAGCATTAGATAAAGTGTTTAATGGACTAAAATATAGAGTAGTGTAACTTTTTGCTTGACGTAGTTTCTTCCTTCTATATATCGACTTAGCTGTCTGTATGCAGTAAGAATTATCGTTGACAGAGAGACTGGAAGATCGAGAGGGTTTGGTTTCGTAAATTTCACTTGTGAAGAGGCTGCTAACTCAGCCATATCAGCAATGGATGGACAGGTTAGATTCTGAGTGCTAGGAGTAACTGCTAAGCAATCTTTACAGCATTCGTTTTGCATTGACTCTAACATTGTCTGATTCACGTGTTGTCACTTCCCTGTAGGAACTGAATGGCAGGAACATCCGCGTAAGCCAGGCCACAGAGAGACCTCCTCGCAGTAACTATGGCGGCGGTGGTGGTGGTTATGGAGGCAACAACTTTGGCCGTGGTGGTGGTGGTTATGGAGGAGGGTACGGCAACAGAGATGAGAGTTACTAGTCTACATATTGCTTGCTTCGTTATTTTTGGCACTACTAGTTTAGTAATCAAGTTACAAACTTGCACTGTTTTTCCCTCACGGTGTTCCTTTACTTTATTCAAATTGTAATAAATGGAGGATAATTTTTAGTTTGCTTTGCTTCTCAGTTTTCCTCTACCATTTTACTGCAGCTTCTTTCTGTCACGTTGAGCACTAAAATGTCACTCCCTTCGTCTCACAATAAGAGTCTTATTTTACCATTTTATTTCATCCCAGAATAAGAGTCCTCCATAAATGGTAAGTCGATCTCATATTCTACCAATTTATTTCACTAACATATTATAATAAAACTAATGACTACATGTAAGACTTTTCGTGTGATATGAAATTAGATTACCAAAATTATAGTTATAAGAACAGGATGTTATAATAAAAACAATATTCATTAGTGGGAAACTTTACACGTCAAATTTTGATTAACTTCAACTTCGTAGGAACATAAGGAAATTTGATGACCTTGGAATACAACTTTGGCACATCATATATTGCCTGTTCAGATTCTTTTAGTTATTTTGGACATACATGATTCAAAATCAGAAGAGCCTAATAGTTGAACTCAAAGGGAAGACACACAAATCGAAAACAGGGAAACTTAAAAATGGGGAGTTAATGCATCACATCAGTCTTTGTACTTCATCTCTGACATGAGGAAGCCGGGCATCTCGAATGAAGAGGAGAATTTCTCGACATCAGCCTTGAGCTCTTCGATGTCTTTGTTGTTCACTAGGCCCTTGTTGAAGTCTTTCAGTAGTTTACCGTGCTCCTTCTGGATCTTCAGTGTCACGGTCACAGCCCGGTGGAGAAATTCAGCAATCTGCTCAAAGTCTTTCTCGACTAAACCTCTCGATGTCATGGCAGGAGCACCTGCAAGATACCCAAAAAATTCACTCATCAGTAACAGCGGAAACTAAGACAAAGAAACTAAGCTCCCATTCGAATAATACAATATTGATACGTACCAATGCGAACACCTCCAGGAGCCAAGGCACTGCTGTCACCAAACACGGCATTCTTGTTAACAGTAATGTTGCACAGATCACAGAGTTTCTCAACTTTGTTTCCTGCAAAAGAACAGCCAGACGTAAGTTTCAACATAAACAAAAGAGCTCAACAATCACTTGTGTCTTACAAACAAACTAGTTTCAGATCCCGTACCAGTTAGCCCAAGAGGACGGAGATCCCACAGAACCAAGTGGTTCTCGGTTCCACCAGTGACGAGATTGTATCCTTTGCTGATCAGATAATTCCCGAGAGCCACTGCGTTCGCCCTGACTTGCTTTGCATACACCTTGAAACCAGGGGTCATGACCTGCTTTAGGGCCACAGCAAGGGCACCAATTTGGTGGTTATGGGGGCCACCCTGAAGGGATGGGAAGACGGCGAAATTGATCTTATCCTCAAAGTCGTAAACTGCACCCTCAGGCTGCCCCTTTTTGGCTGGCTTCGGACCCTTCCTGTAGAATATCATGCCCGCCCTTGGACCCCTCAGACTCTTGTGGGTGGTGGTCGTTACCAAGTCGCAGTACTCAAACGGATCAGCCGCTTCCTATAACAATCAACCATAGCAGTGAGAATCAACAATACTAACAAAAAGACTTGAGGCAAGAGCACGAAATAAAATTAACATGCAGATCCAAACTCCATCACCAGTTGTAATTAACAGCATTATGCAGATTCTATTACTCTAAATCAAACATACATGCAACTGAAGCACCAATGAAAGTGCGCAGATATCAGATTCCACAGCACAAAACGCAAATGTATATGCATTATGCAGAGCAAATTGAAGAGTAAAGTTATGAACAACTAAGTCAGATCGAGATCGAATGTTTACGCACCTGAGCAGCAACGAGGCCGCTAATGTGCGCCATATCGCAGAGCAGAAGCGCGCCGCACTTATCAGCAACCGATCTGAACCTCTTGTAATCCCAATCCCTAGGGTAAGCACTCCCTCCGCAGATAATCAACTTAGGCCTGAAGTCAAGCGCCTTCTCCTCCAACCTATCGTAATCAATGTACCCGGTCTTCGAATCAACCTTGTACGGCAAGCTCTCGAAGTAGATCGAGGTGGCGCTGATCTTCTTACCGCCAGAGGTGTAGTACCCGTGCGTGAGATGGCCGCCAGATGGCAGATCCAGCCCCATGATCCGGTCGTGCGGGTTGAGAACCGCCGTGTAGGCGGCGAAGTTCGCCGGGGAGCCGCTGTAGGGCTGGACATTGACGCCCCAACTGGCCGGGTCGAGGCGGTAGGCCTGGAGGGCGCGCGAGCGGGTGAGGTTCTCGATCTGGTCGATGTACTCGTTTCCGCCGTAGTAGCGGTTGCCAGGCATGCCCTCGGAGTACTTGTTGGTGAGCGCACTGCCGAGAGCTTCAATCACGGCGAAGGAGGTGAAATTCTCGGAGGCGATGAGCTCGATGCCGCGGCACTGGCGGCGCTTCTCCTTCTCGATGAGGTCGTGGATCTCGGGATCCACGGCGGCGAGAGGAGTGTTTCCCCATTCCGATACGGCGTCCATGATTGGAATCGGAGGTGATGGAATGGAGGTGTGGAGGTGGTGAGGTGGTGAGGTTGGATCTGGTTTAATAAATTAGGAATTTGGGGTTGGTGAATGTGTTGCGACAATTATACCCTTGCGGTGGTGGGAGGGCGTATTAGTAATTTAGTTAATGTTGCTGATAATTCACCATGATTAATTAACACATTGTGTTAACGTCAAGTGTAAGATGACCAACTCCCTGGATAAAAAGGCATTGAAAACAGTGAAAAAAATAAATATTTCCTGTTGAATTATGATAGACTTACGACTCAGTAAAATTAGTAAAATAAATTTTAATGTAAAATTAGTAAAATTGAAAAAAATAAGCAAGTAGTATATTTTAATTAATGAAAAAAAGAGAATTATTCTTTTTAGGTGGAGTGGAAATTAAATTAAGCTTTGCAATTTGAATTATCAATTGATGGATAGGCAGCCTATAGCTCGGGATGAATTAATATATATTTTAATGGTTAAAATGTATTTTCTTCCAGGTCTAAAAATGGTAGTTGTATAAGAGCATCCTCATCGTTGCTCGATGGGGCGGACGGCGTCCGTGCCGACGGCACGGCGCTGCTCGATAATAAGAGCACGTCCATGCCGCTGAGCAGGTCGACGTGACAGCCTCCTATTGGCCAACGGCAATGCCGTTGGCTTTTTCTATTTTATTTTTTTTTAATTTTAATTTTAAAAATCGTTTTTAAATAAAAAATATTTTCCCACTTCCTATTAAATTATATCCGTTTTCTCCCCACTTTTACTTCATTTTTCATTTTTTCCCTCAAAATTCACATTTTTCATCTATAAATACCCTCATTTCCACACAAAAAATTTCACACAACACTATACAATTCTCAATCTTTCACTCTTGCAAAAAATAATATCCAGCTCCGGCGATCACCCCTCCGACTCCCGCGAATGGAACCACGAATGGTTCAACCCAACACCATTCCCTCATCCGGATACGGAATTCTCGCCCCCTCCTCAAACCCAAGGTTCTCAAATTTTGGGTGGCTACGGCATTATCCAGTGGACGAGCAAGATGCCACCGATGGGCAATACGGGTGGGCACCCGAATAAGGATCGGGAGGGAGCGGCGGCTCCCAAACTCCGGAGGACAACCCCAGCGATCCTCCTCATCTACCTCGTAGTGTTCCTACTCATAGTCGTGGCAGTGACCCTCACGTCCGCAGCGCGTACACTCCTCCGGAGATGGAGAAGATGTTCAAAGCCTATTTGAAAATATCTGAAGATCCGGAAACCGGCACGAACCAAACCGGGGAGAGGTTTTGGTGGCGCGTCTCTCGCCGGTACAATGCCAACCGACCGGAGGGACCATCGAGCGCAACGAGAGTATGGTGCGCAATGCCATCTTCAGAGTCAACGAAGAAATTCAAAAGTTTCAGGGGTATTACCTCCAGGAACAGCGGTCGGCAGTGAGCGGCATGAGAGAGGCCGACATCATCATTGCCACCATGTCGACCTACCATTCCATGCATTACAAACCATTCAAGCACCTCGGCGTTTGGCAGCAGGTGCGAAGAAATCCGAAGTATAGGGGAGACTTATCATTCTCCCCCAGCTCCTCCAGCAAACGGTCGAGGTCGTTATCCCTATCCGACGGCGGCTTCGATGAGGTGGCTAGCCAGCTTGCCGGAGCTAACTTGGGTAGCCCCGACGCCGTTACGAGTAGTTCCCAACGCCGGCCGCAAGGAAGGAAGAAGGCGACGGCCAACCGCCGTCGCGCCGAGACTCCATTTGCCCCCGCTCCCGCTCCCTTAATGCCACCTCAACCCCCCACCAACTCGTTGTGGACCCTTTTAGCTCAACTCAATTTGGCTGATAGGTCTCGGATGACTCCCGAGTAACTTGATTCACATTTGGCAATGATACGGGGTCTCCGAAAAACATTGGGGATAGGGCCAGAGGACTAGTCTTCCACGGGGGTATTTTTAATTATGTAATTTTTATTTTTTTGGATTTTAATTATGTAATTTTTATTTTTTAGGATTTTAATTATGCAATTTTTAATTTTTATGACTTTAATTATGTAATTTTTAATTTTTAGGATTTTAATTATGTACTTTTTAATTTTTTTTGTAATTTGTAATAGTATTACGGGTATTTTCAATGTATTTTATTTAAATTGAATAATAGAATGGTGGGACCCTTGAGCATGTCCTTGCGGAAAAGCATGGATGTGGGTGTTGTACTCTTGTGGAAGAGTAGGGAGTAAAAATGAATAAAAGTGGGTCCGGGATGCTCTAATTATTGGAAAAATAATAAAATGGAAATCGAGCTGCTATTAATTTGATAAAATCTAAAATATAAGAGAGATCCTGTAGATGTCGCCATGATGTCAACATATAGTATATGATTTTTATAGTTCTACTAAATTTCCTTATGGCAAACAATAATTTACTTTTGGGATTAAAATATGTGAAATAAGAATTCAAAAGTTTGGTGTTGTTTTTAAAATTCTAATCAAATTGAAGAAAATGCCATGTGATATTTTCTCAATGGGTCCTTTT
Source organism: Salvia splendens (assembly GCF_004379255.2). NCBI lineage: Eukaryota > Viridiplantae > Streptophyta > Magnoliopsida > Lamiales > Lamiaceae > Salvia > Salvia splendens. The sequence goes on along the minus strand of NC_056036.1, from coordinate 2,978,736 downwards.
CCCATTGGAGTCCCGACATTTACTAAATCCCACCAAACACACCAAATATGAAAAATATGTTGTCTTCTAAATTCATTTTTCTTCTTAGACAATATCCTATAAAATTGGTAACCTTACCCATCCCTAAATAAAATTAGTGCAATCGTGTTATGACAAAATATAGCAATTGTGTAATCAAGATAAACAGAAACTAACGTAAAGATGACACAGATTTACGTGGTTCGCCAATTGGCTACATCCACGGGCAGGAATGAAGAACAAATTTTATTCAGAGTGTTTTCAGATTATGGCTACAGATTTCAGATTGGATCTAAGATCACGATCACAGAATTATGTGCTCTACTCACATATAAATAGGCACACATGATATCCTATCCTAATTTGGAAACATAGTCATATCCCAATTAGGAAACAAATTCAAGGCATACTAACAAATCTCCACCTTGACTTAAATCCTCCTTCCAAATGCATCATCATAATACCAAACAAACAAACTTCTTCATCCTTGCCTCAAATTTGCCCTCCACGGGCAACTAACAGCTCATGACATTAAGCATTACGCAAATCCAACAAAATTTTGTTCAAATTTTCCAGATGATCCCAAAGGGGCATACCTTCCTGCATGCGTAATCGAAACAGACGTTGCTTCAGGAGCAACTTGTTAGTTAGAGACTTCGTCATGTATAGACTCTCCAACTTCGTCCAAAGGGCAGTAGCAGTCTCCTGATCAGCAACTTCGATGATAACATCGTCAGATAGGCACACCATGATGGTCGAGTGAGCCTTTTAGTCTAAGGTTGTCCACTACTCATCACCCTCCATTGCCTTCTTTGTTTTGAGCGGCATCCACAAACCCTGCTGCTTCAGCAGGGATCGCATCTTGATCTGCCATAAGCAAAAACTATTTCTCCCGGTGAATTTGTCGACCTTCACGTTCAGAGCAGACATCTTGATCGATTAACACAGAAACCCTAACAGATGCGGAATTCAAAACTCTAGTCCGAAAACCAGGCTCTGATACCAGTTTGTTATGACAAAATAAGACAATTGTGTAATCAAGATAAACAGAAACGAACGTAAAGATGACACAGATTTACGTGGTTCGCCAATTGGCTACATCCACGGGCAGGAATAGAGAACAAATTTTATTCCGAGTGTTTTCATATTATGGTTACAGATTTCAGATTGGATCTAAAATCACGATCACAGAATTATGTGCTCTATTCACATATAAATAGGCACACATGAGATCTTATCATATTTCGGAAATATAGTCATATCTCAATTAGGAAGCATAATCCTATTCTAATTAGGAAACAAATTCAAAGCATATTAACAAGTGATGACAAATAAACCTATCATGATTCATGACCAATGATGACTACTCCTACAAGACATGTTTTAGATATTTCAGCACCAGTAATGATAGAAGATTTCCTTACCTTAAAAAAAATAAAATCATACTATAATCAACAATAGTGGTGAAGCCCGACTTACCAACTTCGTGGTTTATTCTGAATTTATATATTGCTAATCAAATTATTACCATCTTGGTTCGCAACTATCTCATTTACTATTTTTTGATAAACATACAAAATATAATTCTCTCCATTCGATTTATATGTCTAATTTTGATCCAGCATTGATTTTAAGAATGAATGAAAAAATTAGTGAAACATTACTCATGTTTTTACATATTAATTTTAAATTCAAATATTAATAAAACAAGTTAATGAATATGAAATTCATTTATCAAAAATAGTGCTAAGAAATAAAATAAAATATTTAATAATGAACACTCAATATTATGAGTAGCAATAGGAGACATTTAATCGATTTTCAACTAGAGTAATCTTGAAAATATAAGTTGTTTTTGTGACAATCCATTTTGAATTCATTTTTATTACTAATATTCAATCGAAAAATCCTACCTGTATGACATAATTGTATCGGCATAACTAATAGTAGTATTCAATAGTTTAGGCGTTAAAGTGAAAAAAGAAACACAGAGGGACTAAACCCGAATAAACAAAAGTATAGGGGTATAAACAAATACCTCATTTTTGTCACCTAGCAGTAGCGCAGGCGCAGCTCTTTATAACCCCTCACACTCCATCATCTCCTTCGTCCACTTCTCTACTCCAAAACCCTCATTTCTCAGATCTGAAACCTCCGCAGCCATGGCTCTCCAAATCGAGAAGACCACCTCCGGCCGCGAGTACAAGGTCAAGGACATGTCCCAGGCCGACTTCGGCCGCCTCGAGATCGAGCTCGCCGAGGTCGAGATGCCCGGCCTCATGTCCTGCCGCACCGAATTCGGCCCCTCCCAGCCTTTCAAGGGTGCCAGGATCACCGGATCCCTCCACATGACCATCCAGACCGCCGTCCTCATCGAAACCCTCACCGCCCTCGGCGCCGAGGTCAGATGGTGCTCCTGCAACATCTTCTCCACCCAGGACCACGCCGCCGCCGCCATCGCCCGCGACAGCGCCGCTGTCTTCGCCTGGAAGGGGGAGACCTTACAGGAGTACTGGTGGTGCACCGAGCGCGCCCTAGACTGGGGCCCCGGCGGCGGTCCGGATCTGATTGTTGACGACGGTGGCGACACCACGCTGCTGATTCACGAGGGCGTGAAGGCGGAGCTGGAGTATGAGAAGACGGGGAAGCTGCCGGATCCGAGCTCGACTGACAACGCCGAGTTTCAGATCGTGCTGACGCTGATCAGAGATGGCTTGAAGGGAGATCCGACGAAGTACAGGAAGATGAATGAGAGATTGGTTGGTGTTTCGGAGGAGACGACGACTGGTGTGAAGAGGTTGTATCAGATGCAGGCTAATGGCACTCTGCTTTTCCCTGCCATTAATGTCAATGACTCTGTCACCAAGAGCAAGGTATTCAATTTTTTGATTTGGTTTCTTTTGATGTATGATTGCTTTGATTGTGATTGGTTTTGTTGAGGATATTTGGTGGTCCTTTGTCAACGATTGTCGATCTACCTGTTTATTTATGCCTAATTGGTAATTAGGGTTTATCAACCATAATTAGGGCTTATGCACCGGATTGTGCCTCTTTGGATGCTTATGAATACTCAACTGTTACTACCTAATTAACACTGCTTGTTGTCAAAGCCGATTCAATTAATGTGTTTCCTTAGATTTAGGATCATGTTTTTATTTTGTTACTTGATATTGATTTCTCCTTAATTTTCTATGTTATCTCTTAATATAAGATTTGTCTTGATTTAGGTTAATTATTGCCCGATTTAGCCAAGAACTTTCACATATTCAAATTTCTGCATTTTCATTCCCTCTGATTATCTTTGTTGATTCTGCCATAACCAGTTTGACAACCTCTACGGGTGCCGCCACTCGCTACCTGATGGTCTGATGAGGGCAACCGATGTCATGATCGCCGGAAAGGTTGGCGTCGTGTGTGGTTACGGAGATGTGGGAAAGGGCTGTGCTGCCGCCCTGAAACAGGGCGGTGCTCGTGTGGTTGTGACTGAGATCGATCCCATCTGCGCTCTCCAAGCCCTCATGGAAGGCTTCGAAGTCCTAACCCTTGAGGACGTGGTCTCCACCGCCGACATCTTCGTCACCACCACTGGCAACAAGGACATCATCATGCTCGAGCACATGAGGAAGATGAAGAACAACGCCATCGTCTGCAACATCGGCCACTTTGACAACGAGATCGACATGCAGGGACTCGAGAACTTCCCAGGCGTGAAGAGGGTCACCATCAAGCCCCAGACCGACAGGTGGATCTTTCCAGACACCAAGACCGGGATCATCGTCCTGGCTGAGGGCAGGCTGATGAACCTGGGATGCGCCACGGGGCACCCCAGCTTCGTCATGTCGTGCTCCTTCACCAACCAGGTCATTGCCCAGCTCGAGCTGTGGAACGAGAGGAGCTCCGGGAAGTACGAGAAGAAGGTGTACGTGCTGCCCAAGCACCTCGACGAGAAGGTGGCCGCCCTCCATCTCGGGAAGCTTGGTGCCAAGCTCACGAAGCTGAGCAAGGGGCAGGCCGACTACATTAGTGTGCCGGTTGAGGGGCCTTACAAGCCTTTGCAATACAGGTACTAAAAGGGACAAGAAGTTGCAACCCAGAGAAAAGAAGATCCCTTATTATCATTATTGTTGTTTTTGATTGTCTCTTAGATTTTGTGGTTTTAATGTTTTTTGTTTGAGGTGTTTGCTGCCGCAGCAGTTACCATTTTCCATGTTGGAATTTGCTTTTATGGCCAAAATAACTTGAGGATTTTCTTTTCTTATTCTGTCCCTGTTTATCGCTTTTTTTCTCTCTCTGTTTAGATATTTTAATTTGGGAAGATATAGTTGGGATAGTAGTCAATTATTGAAAATCAGCAAGTAGCACAAGGATATAATTAAATGCATGTGACCAACTATATATGTGAGCATTTAAAAAGGGCTACTAAAGTGTACCCTACGCTATTTGAGACACAAATTTGCATATTTCCTATTTAATGAAAGTCTACTATAAATTTCGGTATCATTACGTAACTCTATTAATTATTCTGAGTTAATATTGTAACTGCGACTTTCTTGCGAAAATGATAGACATCAAATGGTTTGATTTTGATTTTGATTTTGATTTTGATTTTTATTTGTTCAACTTTTTTTAAAGCTCACAATTGAAATATCGTTCAAATGAGAAAATTGCAGTTGGTTCGACGTAAAAAGCCAAACTAGTTTTAATTGGTCGAAATTTATGAACTAGGAGTACTATTAGGGTAGGCATTGGTCATACTCATAGTGGGTTCCTAGCTCTAGATACCATTTATCGATTTATGCGTGTCATCCTTGCGCAGGGGCCATGCTAATCTTCTATTTATCGTTCCAATTTTATCGGATGTCATGTCCCCGAAGGGACAGCTAGCTCTAGGTACCAACTAACTCGAGATTTATACTCCATATTTATAATACTAGTGCAGTACTTATTGATCCTTGAAAATTCAAATTGCCACAACGATTGGTTATGTAATGTTATTTTTGTTTTTTTTAAACGATATAACTATATAAGCCTCTTAAAAGTGAAATCATCTTTAATCTTTGGATCAATTTAAATAAAGTGTTCTATTATTTTGGTCGTGTTACCAGTGAATACTTCATGATAATGAGATCATCCGTTCCATAAATAATGATTCATTTCATTTGCACATGACTATTTAAGTGAGTAATAAATATTTATTCAAAGCTGTTTGAATAATATAAAAATTCCGAATAGCGATGGATCAAAATACATGACACATAGGAAGAAAAGAGTACATATATGGCATGAATGATGTAATAGTAGTAGTACTAGTATTTTTTATGTAACAAGATTTCTTACGATATTATGAATCATAATTGATTTTTATTCCAAAAATTGAAGTTAGGTATAATTTTAAATTGTGAATGAATCATAAGTAAAAGTGAAATTAAATGATAGAATAAATACACACTCTACTTTCTATTGGGTGGAATAAATCATACTCCTGTAATTAATAGGAGTATTTATAAAATATGGAGTACAATTTAAGAAAAAAGATAAAATGCAATATAAATTAAAAGGTTATTATAATTAATCTATGGTGTGATTCCTTCCGATCTCATCGATGGTCCAGTGAAGTGACGACGGTTGACGATGTTCTACTCATCAACAATGTACTACTATTTTCTCAAACTACTTTCCTCAACAATGGTAGGTCTAATCTAATTGTGGCACAGTGACTTCCAAATGTTTGACAAAAGTCTGCAACCAAAAAAAGTAAAAAAAACCCTTGCTTTCTTCTTCCCTTGTGAGTTGTGTGGGTCACTCTCGCTCTCATGGTCAGTAGTAGTAGGTGCACACTCATAAATGACCAAAACCAAATCAATCTCAAACCCCACCATTTTCACCACTGTTACCAAAAAAAACCTCTCAATCACAAAATGCCCAAACCTCAGCCGCAATCCTTGTGCGCAATTCTCCTGCTGCATTTCCTGCTCTGCTCCTCAATTCCAGATCCAAAATCCGGCGAATTTGCCAAGACCGTTTGCGCCGGAAAGATCGGCGAGTGCGCGGCGGGGGAGGAGGTGATGGATTCAGAGAGCAATCGGAGGGCATTGCAGATACGGCGGAGATACATCAGCTACGACACACTGAGACGAGACATGGTGCCGTGCGATCGGCCAGGAGCTTCGTATTACAACTGCAAGGCCGCCGGCGTCGCCAATTCCTACGGCAGAGGCTGCGAGATCATCACGAGATGCGCCAGGGGAGATTGATGGAGCTCGATTTTTTTTTGTTTTTTTTGCAGAGCTCTGTTTCTGGTAAAAAAAATTTACCGACTTGCTTATGTTTGGGAACATATTATATAAATGTCATTTGATTTCAGAATTTTGTCAAATGCAAGTTTATTGAAATTTAGTATAACTAGACTGCTTTTTATACAACGAGTGTATATTGGTTTGATTACATGGCTAATTATTGATGCTTTATTCTTATGAAAGCTATTGATTTCTATGATACTAGAACTATTTGTAAATGACATGTTTCAAATTTAATATTTTCACCATCTATATATATTTACCTATTTTTCAGGCCCAAAAATGTAGTAATGACTAAATAAGTGTGTAATTTGAAAAAGAAATAAGCCAAGATACTTGGAGATAGCTGAAAAAGAAAAGACAAGAGTGTTGCTCTCAAACATCCTCCTCCACCGCCGTTGCCGCCACTCATTCACCGCCTTCTGTACAAAATGTATAAGCTCATTGCGCCCTTCAAATAAAAAGAACAAAGTCTATATTTCATGATAAATACATTATTCAAACAAAATATATGTGATTATTGTTTCTTGTTATTACAAAGAGTTTGAAACTTGTATAAATAAGTAACAAAAAGTTTCTTTTGTGCTTCACTTTACTTAATATATTTTGCCAATTGTATATAGATAACGCTAACTTTTTGCTCACATGATGTAAAAAATGTTTCATGTTAGTTCAAAATGCTTTTTTATTATTATTATTATTTTTTTTTTTTTTTATTATTATTATTATTATTTCATGCTGGTATAAAAAGTTTTATTGTTGTTTCATACTATTTTGCATATTGTGTAAGTAAAAAGTTAACTACCTTTGGACATATATAAGATGGAATTAAAATATGCTCCATCTGTCCGTGAATATGAGTCCCGTTTTTTCATTTTGTCCCATTCGTGAATAGGAGTCCCGGTTCATAATTACAATAAATGGTAAAGAGACCCCACGTTCCACTAACTCACTTCACTCACAGTATCATTTAAAATTTATACTCCCTCCGTCCAACAAAAATATGCACTCTTTTATTTTTAGTCCGTCCCACAAGAATACGCACTTTCTAGTTTTGGAACTTTTTTTTATCTCTAATGAGGTGGGACCCATTCTCCACCGGAGCGGATCTCCTACTCCATCATTCCTGCACCATTCCTACTCCACACTCACAACAAAATAAAATAATCTCATCATCACTTACATGTTTATAAGATTATTTTATTTTGTTGTGAGTGTTGGGGTACGAATGGTGCAAGAATGGTGGAGTAGGAGATCTGCTCCGATTCTCCACTAACAATATTTTATTTTACTTTTTCTCTCTTCCTCTCTCTTACTTTACCAATTTTGCATTAAAACCTGTGCCGAACCCAAAATGCATATTCTTTGGGGACGGATGGTGTATATACAAGTGAGGCTCGTATTCCACTAACTTTCTTCCACCCACTTTTCTTAATATTTCTTAAAACGTGCCGGATAGGAATGGACTCCTATTTGCGGACGGAGGGAATACCCATCAAATTGAAACGTGAAAGAAACTTTTTGTACAATCATTTATAAAAGTCCGCAGGGGCAGAGCGCAGTTGGTTCCGGAGGGGCAGATTTGTATGATTAGCCAAGGATCAAATCTCACTACTGTCGTGTACTTGCAACACCTCTTAGGCACAAGTGTGAGGCCTTGGGAGGTGGGCTTTTGGCCCTCCCCTTAATGGTTCACTGCGTACTATGATTTAACACCCCTCACAATACTGTCGGATCGGGATGTGTGGGGCCGGTTGAGGTTTCAACCTTTTTGTATAATCATTTATAAAATTTTCAAAATATTTTATAAATATAGAGCAATGATAAAACATGAATGAATTAATGGTTTAATTGTTGAATTATGCCATTCATTTGCGTTGGCATGTCCATTGTCAACTTTGAAGATTAAAGAATTCCTTTAATTGTATACACGTACAGTTTTCTACAAAAACTGCTCCTATTTCCGTTCCTCCCAAAATTCAGTCAACTACATAGTCAATCAGAATTCCCAATTAATGGATGGAGGAGCTTCCGGCGGCGGCGGCCCGGCGCCTTTCCTGCTGAAGACGTATGAGATGGTGGACGACTCTTCAACAGATGCGATCGTATCATGGAGCGGGGGCACGAAGAGCTTCGTCGTCTGGAATCCACCGGAATTCGCCCGCGTCCTCCTCCCTTCCTACTTCAAGCACAACAATTTCTCTAGCTTCATCCGCCAGCTCAACACATACGTATGTTTCTCGATCAATTCGGCTGTTGTGGTTCAGTTTTTCCATTTAATTATTCAATTAGGGTTTCAGTTTTTAACTCTTACTGTTTTAGATATCAAAATTGTAACTTATTTGAATTTCGATGATAATGTTTGTTGGTGGAGATTGAGCTGTGTGTGCCATCGTGTGTGATGAATTAGGATTTGATTGTGATTTGTGGTTGTTTGATATCGTTTTTTGAGGGTTTTTTATTTTATTTTATTTTTTTCTGATGAATTAGGATCTATTTCTCGATTTTCTTATGTGCAGTTCTCGTTTCACGGTGTGTATCTGCTTATGTTTTACTGAAACAGTATTTCTCGAAAAACTCTTGTTTGCTTCTCCTTTATCGTCTTGTTATGGAGAAGTGTAGATTTACCTTTAATCCAGAAAGAGAAAAACTGAAGAATGAAGTACTTAATAAATGTGATGTAGGAATTCTTAGTGATTTTCAAGTGGACACTTGCATTTTTCCAGATAATTTGAACCATATCATTGCATAAGCGTGGTTTGCTAACACGTAGAGAGACATTTTTGGCTATAGGGATTCAGGAAGATTGATCCGGAGAGATGGGAGTTTGCTAATGATGAATTTGTGAAGGATCAGAAGCATCTTCTTAAGAATATTCATCGTAGAAAGCCTATTCACAGCCACAGTCAGCCTCAGGGTCCGGTCGATCCTGAAAGAGCTACATACGAGGAAGAAATTGATAAGTTGTCCCGTGAGAAGGCTGCTCTCGAAGGCAATTTGGTGGGATTCAAGGAGGAGCAGTCTGCAGCTAAGGGACAATTGGAAGACTTAACGAAGCGTATAGTTAGCATGGAGCATAGGCAGGAAAAACTACTAAGCTACCTGAATAAGTCCGCTCAAAATCCTCAGTTTGTTGAACGCCTTGCCCAGAAGCTTGAATCAATGGATTTTTCAGCGTATAATAAGAAGAGGAGACTCCCCCAGGCAGATGGTGTCCAGTTGATTCAGGAGACTGTTTCGGTTGAAAATCATAGCAGCTGCAGGCCTGAGGTTGACTGTACAGAACAAGACCTAGAATTCTGCAATAAGCTCAGGCTGGAGTTATCTACAACAATTTCCGATGTCAACTGGCTTTCACATAGCACACAGAGCTCGGACGAAGACGAAATAAGCCCTCAAGGCAGAATCGAGGAATGGCCAAGAGATGTCCATATGAGAACAGCAAGTTTCATATGCCCCCCTGAAACGTTGGAGCTGTCAGATACCAGTGCTTCTTCAGATTTACAGATGGATACATCTTTGTCGTGCCCAAAATTGCACTCCTTGCATAATAGCCTGACTTCAAATGACGAAGGTGATGATCACCTTTCCTGCCTGCTGAACCTCTCTCTTGCTTCGTCTACTCTGGAGCTCAACAAGAGCCAGAACTCTACGGTGATGCCTCAATCAAGTTCGGATATGTGTACCTCATCACTGCCTAACAGTGACATTATTGATGCTGGCCATCACTGCCTAGCAGTGACAGCTGATAGAATTTGCCGGGATGAGGTTTTGGATTCGTCTTCCTCACCCGATGCTGCCAAGCAAGCACCTGCAAAGCAAGCACCTGCAATTGAGCAGAAACAGGTGAACGATGTCTTCTGGGAACAGTTCTTGACGGAAAGACCCGGCTGCTCGGATACTGAAGAGGCCAGCTCTTGTTTAAGGGCGAACCCTTACGACGAACAGGAAGAGAAGAAACCAGTGACAGGAGTGGCAAGAAACACTGAAGGTATAGAACATCTTACACTGTAGGTAAACTTTATTTTTATGTTTTATCAGTTTATGGAAACTCATATGTTTGGTTTGTGTAATCTTATTTGTCTCATATGATCATCTGCTCATGATGTGTAAACCTTGAAATCTGGCTAGTGGTTATTATAAGAAGGAATTCTCCATTTGATTTTTGTGATTATGAATAAGCTTATGAATGATCATTTGATTCCTATTTCATTCCATCGTGGAGTAATCAATTATGTTAGTTCGATTTTAAGAAAGCAATGACTTTAATCTCATTAGTTCTCTGTCAATGCTTGCTTTGGTATCTATATAAAATCAAGAAAAGTAAATTAGGTGAACTTAAAAATCTAGCAATGAGCTTTTTGTCCATCAAAAATATCAGTACAAATACTGGTATAGTCCTGGGAAAAAATACCAATACTGATTTTGAGATTTGAACAGGGCAATTTTTTTATTGAAATTGTACTCAATTTATAAGTAAGTGAATTCAACTATTTTCTGCAGTTGGAGTCATATCGAAATAGCAAAATGTTGAAAAGAAAAGTGTGGACATAATCGAGTTGAGATGAAATGTCAAAATAAGTGTTACGGGGGCAAGAAAAAAAAGGCAATGCTATCAAAGGGAAGGGGAGTGATGAATTGCTATCAAGTGTCAAAATAGGATTTTAGAAATACTGTGGTCTATAATTTGTCATGTTTAATTTCGTTTTTCATTTTTTAATATTAAAAAGATAATAATAACTATCAAATTTAGGGTTTAGAAGCACAATGTCAATACAGTGTATGAAATACATCAACACAAAGACATGACGATGTCAATACAATTTCATATTGACATTGCATTGTATTGACATATTATGTGTCTTGCATTGATATAAAGTTGTTAACGAAATTTATGAAAATTTTTGAAATTCTTTTTAAACTTTGACATCGGAGCATATGCAAGTGAGATATCGTTAGAATCCTTATGAAGTTATCTTTAATTTGATATGTGTTGTGCGAAAAAATAATTTAAATCGAGAAAGTTATATGCGTTTTAAAGTTAAGGGATATTTTTCAAAAGTTAGTTACAAATAATTTGTTGTAAATTGATCTTAATACCCTTATTGAATTTTTTTAATCGTATTGACATTTCGAGGCTAATGATCTAGGCCATTGATTTAAATATTTAATGACAATTATTTATTTATGGTTAGCAATTAAGTATTGAGTTAGCAATATAACACTCTCGTACTATCAAAACTAACAAGTATGATTATAGTTTTTCCGCAAGAAAATTGTTTAGTTTAGTTATTTGTATAAATGTCAATCTGGACTATTCATTTTAAAAATAGCACAAATTATAAAAAAAAAACATCAAATTTGGGATTGAAACTTACAAAAATAGCTTATTATATCATAACTTTATCATTCTTATCAGTTAAACTATAAATTAGCATTTGAGGAAATTATGTACTACTATAATACTATGACAAACGGAAAGTGTTACTATGTGATGAAAAGTTTAGCTACTTAAACGACATAATATAATACACCTTGTCAGTCGAGTAAAAAATTTAGACATGGAGCACATCAGATTTTTTTGATATGGAACAATTGAGAATATATCAAAGTTATGAGATACTCCTTTCATCCCATGAATTTTATCACACTTTGACTGGACACGAGTATTAAGAAATGTAATGGAAAGTGAGTTGAAGAAGTTAGTGAAATGTGAATCCTGCTTTTATACGATATTAGTTTTATAATATAATATGACTGAGAATGAGTTAGTGGAATATAAGTATATGGTCTAATATCAAAAAAGTAAAAAGTTAAATGTGACAAATTTTGTGGGATGGATGGAAATGGAAAAATGTGACCAACTTTATGGGAAGTAGGGAGTAATCAGTTAATTTTAAATTTATCTAATTATTAAATCTAGTTGATTAAAGCTGGATTGGAAAGCCCAATTGACGACGGAACGAAGGCCCATTTATTTAATTTCTAACTACTCAAAGTTGCAATTGAAACCTTAAAATTAAAACTACAACTCTGAAGCTCGAGTGAACAACAATGGCGTCGGACAAATCAAACGATGCACCTAAAGAAGCAATCTTCCGTCTCTTCGGCGACAAACCCACTTCTGGATTGGGTTTCCTAGACTTCCCAGAAAAGCCTCTCCCTCCCGCACCGCCTTGCCTTGAAGTTCTCCTCTCAGAGGTACTCTTTTTCTACAAACAAACATTTGTTTTTGAAAAAAAAGATACACTCAATTGCTTGATTAATAATCAACTATGTACGAAATCAAAACTGCAGGTTACAGCAGATGCGAAGTGCTCTATGGAGCCTGTGAATGTTGCTGGGCTTACTCTACTTAAGGTCAGTGACAATTCTCTTCAATATCTTTATTTGTAAACTTCGAAACTCTAATACTTGGAATCCGTGATTTTGTTTTTTTATAACAATTTTGGTCTTGTTTTTCTTGCCTTTTTAGGGGATTGAGGCATAGTTAAATTGTTGGAATGGAATTACTTCATTGAATAGTGTTGATTGAACTGAATTGGATGATGTTCTTGCAGGGGAGGGTAAGCACTGAGGAGGTGTTTGCACTGTCCAACTCTGATTTAGTGCCTGGTAAATATGAAGGTTGGTATTGTTTCAAGATTGATTTTTTATATGCATACCGATGAGTATGTCTATCATTCTTTACATATTTAGAGTTGTGCTCTCTTCCCATTCATTTGTATGTGCTTTCGGAGTGATCGGTGTTTTGTGGATGGGTGCAGGAGGGTTGAAACTATGGGAGGGGTCACTAGATTTAATTGCAGCACTTAACTCAGAGATGGAGAATGGGCGGTTGTCTTTCACCGGGAAGCGAGTTCTTGAGGTGGGCCTTTAATGCTAAGGTGATTCGGCAAACTTTAGTATGCATACTTGTGCTGTAATGTGGCCCTCTTAGTCATTGTTTATGATGGAGCTACTATTTTTCAAGATAGGTTCAAAGATTATAGGAGTAATGTTTTGTTTCCAAAGGAGATTCTTAGTGTAATATCTAGTTCCTAACTTCCTATCTTATATACTCCACCTTCTCTATTTTTTTAGTCTTTGGATGATACGCGTAAAAGATTAATAGACTAAAAAGTTTTTAACAGAGTTCGATGCTTTGGTTTCTTCTTGTTAAAAACTGGAAATTGATAAATAACTGAAGTAGGTTATGTGATGGCTGACTCATTATAGTAACTCTTGTGTTTGAGCTCCCTTTAATGCTTACTTCGTTTCATCTATCAGCTTGGATGCGGCCATGGACTTCCTGGTATATTTGCTTTCCTAAAGGTAAGTAAAGGTGCACAGACATTTTGATTGTAATCAACTTTGCCTCGTATATCAGTGATTTCATGACCGTTGCTTTCATTGCATTAGGCGGCAGCTGCGGTGCATTTCCAGGACTTCAACGCAGAAGTCCTCCGGTGCCTCACCATTCCCAATGTTACTGCTAATATGGAAGAGAATCCTCAGTATTTGTCTGGTGAAGTAAAGGAAGGCCGCATCAGCACTGAGACTCGGTTCTTCTCCGGCGACTGGGGTGAAGTGCACTCGATTCTGGATCAGGGAACTGGTTATGATGTCATACTTATGGCAGAGACAGTTTACTCGATTCCTGCACTGCCAAATCTGTACAAACTTATCAAGAAGGTTTAATTTAGTTTCTTTAATCTCTCCTTTTCTATTTAATCACATCTCTCTCTGAGCACCTTTCATTTCCTTTCACCAGTGCCTCAGTAGTCCCCATGGAGTTGTGTACATGGCAGCAAAGAAATATTATTTTGGGGTTGGCGGAGGATCAAGACGCTTTCTCTCTCTCGTCGAAAAGGATGGTGAGCAATTCTAAGACATCAGTGCACTGTGTTTATTTTGCTTCATATCAAAGAAAAATAATGATTTTCTTTCCCCCCTAAAAATATGAAAAGGAAAACACTACAATAATTGTTAAGATTTCTGGTTTCATTTGAAGCACGAATAGTAAATGTAAACTCTTCGACTGTGTGAATGTACTAATACGAACGTCTACAGGTCTTCTTTTCTCTTCTCTGGTTGCTGAGGTTGCAGATGGTTCATCCAATGTTCGAGAGGTCTGGAAGCTTCATCTCAAATGAGCTCACAGCACCGAGCAGCGTATATCAGCTGGTTCGAAGAAAGCACCTCGATAATTGCTGCAGCCTCATTTGTGACTTCTGCAAGTTTTAACTATTGTATTTCCTGCTTAAAATCTTCATAGAAACCGTTTTCAATAGTTATTCGCGCCCTAATTATGTTGATCCGACATCATATTGTGCAATGTACGCGGTTTTTTCTTCCCATTCAGTGCAATTTTCATGAGCTAATAATGCATTATTGTCAAATAGGTTGTTGCAGAAGGCATTCTGTATTGCTATATGAGAACCTTGAACAGCAAATACAAAAAAGAAAACAACGAAAAACAAAAAAGAAAGCACGAGAGGGCGGACTGAGAAGAGTCACGCATCATCCCTGCATCGGTAGTATCTGGAGCATCCCCTGTGGTAAGGATTGGATGGCTCGGGGATGCAGCCGCTGCCTCTGGAGTAAGGCTGGCCTGCTGCTCCGCCGTTGCAAACAGGCTGATCGGGCTTGAGAGCGCCCGGTGAGATGTATCTCTTCTGTTCAAGAAACCTTCTGCTGATGTCTGATTCCATCAGCATCTCCAAGCCTCTGTTGCATTCGGCTATCGAGCCTGTGCATGGCGATGGAGAGGGTGCCGTTGCGTTGAGGGAGGCGGCGTTGATTGGAGATGTGAGGAGGGTAAGGAGGGTGAAGAAGAAGAGATGAAGAAATGTAGTGTGTTTTGTTTCCATTGATTTTGCTTTGAGCAATCACTGAGATTGAGCAAAAGATTATAAAGTTGGGAGATAGTGGAAGATGCACTAAGAGCAGGGTGCTGCACTTCACCTAAACTCGAACTATTACTTAATATTTTATTTGGAAAATACCAGAAAATGTCACAATGTTTTGTAACTTTTTTTTTTTTCAATTATGTCATGTTTTTCTAATGTCTACATGGCTTTTTCTTTTGAATGTGATGTCGAATGTCTATTCTAGTTGACAAAGTCAGCCATTGATTTAGTCATGGAAGTATTAAAAAATAAATTATGAGAGAAAATCGAGAGAGATTTATTATTTTTAGAGAAAGGAACAAAAATGAATCATTTATCTTTAGACATCACTGAATACAAAAAAGAAATACAAATTAATTGATGAAATGTAGGAAGTTAAAACATTTTATAATTGATAAAAATTAAAACTTGATTAAGAGTTTAAAATAGAGGAGTTTTGTGGTGGATAGCATCATAGCTTAGCCACCACACCTCCATCATTGCTGCCCACTTTATTTCTTGTATTCACATACTTTTTTATTTCTACAATGATAAAAGGGATATAATTAGATAGATGTACTAGATTAAGTTTTAAGCCATGTGGCTCAAAATTAAACTTGTGATAAAATAATAACTCTATATCCTATCTGTTATTCATAGTATATAGATAAGATTTGAATTTTTTTTAATTTGAAAAAACAAATCTAATCTACTACTCACAATTGATTCAACTAATAACCCTGTAGTTATGAAGATTTATGCATTATTCATTTAAAATAAATTAGTCATACTTAATTTTTTTCTTTTGCAAATGATTTTTATATAATTTAATTAATGTCAAATAAAATTTGAACACGGAAACCATTAATATTAGTCACACACTTTTTTATCTATAAGGATGTGAATAAAGACAATATTCAATTTATAAAATATTGATATAAGTAGTACTATATCATTATGTACTCGTTGGACGTTGTGTGGAGATGTAAAGTTATTTTGTTTACATAATCATATCCTCAAAGCTTTATACTGTAATAAACAATTACTTATAGACTTATAGTGTATTTCTTGGTAGTTGGGGAGCTCGTCCACATGGGAAACACATAACAAAAAAAATATACTCCCTCAGTTCGTAAAGAGTATACAGTCCAAGGACGAACGTAAAAATGAACATTAGTAAGGACTATATTTTCAAAATATAGTTTAAAAATATTTTTTTAGTAATTTATATGATTAATAAGAGTTTTAATATAAATATACGTATAACATAGGAAAATTTATAAAAGAAAAATGTTAAAAAAATTTAATTCATTAAGGGCTAAAGCCCCACCCTTTCTCTATGTGGGTCCGCTCATGGTATGCACTATTTCCTTTTTCATCCGTCCCCAAAGAATATGAACATTTTAATTTAAGAAACTTTCTTCTCTCTAATGAGGTGAGAGTGCGATTGTAAGCATTGCTGAGGTTTTATTAAGTTCCCATATAGTGGCTTTTTCCATAATTTTAAATAGCTAATCATACTTATGATGGTGTTTGATAGAAATGTTTTGTGACTTAATACATCATTTGGTAGGCATTAGTCATTATATTAGAAAATTATATTATGGACTGTAATGACAAATATGCCCTCCCTTTTTCAAATGAAAGGTCACCCTTACCCTCCGTCGTCCTTGCATATCTGCAGATTGGGGCGTACATCTTCTCCCCCTTCCCTCCATATAAACATGTGCACCATCCTTTCCTTTCATCACCAATCCAAGCTCAACATCCTCCTCCTCGTGAAGTTGTTTTGATGGCTTCGAAGGGACAGCGAAAGCTCACATACGAGGGAAGTCTGTCCGGTATCGTTGTAGCAATGGTACATAAACAGAAACAGAAATAAAAGTAGAAGAGAATAAACATTCTAACCAAAAGAAGTGTTAGACAGTATCAGCACTCATATTGAAGGTGCTGCAAAGAGCAAATAGCATTTGCAAGTTCATTGTGTAACTCAAAATCGTGTCACTCAGCGTTGAACTCTAAACTTATGAACATCTCACTCTCCCTTCCAGATATGCACAATGAAGAAGAATGAGAAAGTAACAAGAAAATGTGAAAACAATGTTTGCACACCACTCAAAACTTAGATACCTGTAATGTTCTTCAGCAGATTTGAAATCTTTCTGTTGCATATAGGCCCAAGCTAAATTTCCTAACAACCTGCAGTTTTGTTATCAAAGTTACAAGGTAGTGAAGAAGATACGAACCTGTTCACGAACTAAAGAAGCAAAGAAGATAGGAAACCTTGAATACTCCTTCTGAATTGTGATCTGAACCTTCTTTCCTTGAGACCTTGCAGTCTTCGTTTTCCTCCCTGAAAAGGCCATTCCCTCTTCAACTTGCTTCAGTGCAATACAATCTCTTCCTCCATCCTTCCCGATTGCTGCATTAACCACACCGATGCTCAGACTTCCAATTTCCATCAAGACAGTCGAATTTTCAAACACACACCCATAACAAAAACAACATCATACAAAGCAGGGGCAATCGGCAATCAACCACACAGCCAAAAGGTTATGGTAAAGACAGCATCTGATCATCACAAACACCAGCAATCAAACACACAACCATATCAACAGCAACTTCATACACAGCAGGGTCGACACTTAGACGAGGAATTTTTGTGGATCTGAAAAATGAAATAGAACAAACAAATTCACTTCAGAGATCAGCAATAATAGATACAATAACAATTGATACTTCAATTTTTGGGGATCTGAAATAATCGACTCTATACCACTGTGTAAGTCCCAAAAATTGAAACTTGAGGGTTTCGGTGTACCGGCTTACCTTGTGCAGGTCGGAAACCTGAATTTTGCCCCACCAATGAGCAACTCGTGATGGATAGGTATTATGCTGGGTAGAGCTCGAAAACAACGAGGGCAATTTGGGCATAAAACGAGAGAAGACGAAGCCGGCGAAGCCGAGAAAACTTTATACCACAACTTCTTCGATAGTATTATGCCAGACTCGCCGATTTTATTGTGGATATCACCGAGTTCCGGAACTTTTGTGCCGGGTTCTCCGACAAAATCAACCGCCACCAAATGGGGGAGAAGATAGGAAAATGACCAGTTTTATGGGCTTTTATGTGGTAATATGGTTTCTACGAGCTACCAAACTAGGCTAAAACAATACTTAATTCCGCCGAACTCAAAGTTTGTACTCAAAACTGGAAACGGAGGGAGTATGGTAATATTTTAAAGTATCACTGCTTGAATAAATTATTTGATTTGCTGTGAGTGTGTGTGTGACGAAGGAATGATAAACTTGGGGAAATTGATCGATCTACGAATATTTGCCCAGTTATAAAGATAAGGAAAAGGATGGTGATGGTTGGGCGAATTTTTGATGGTAGTAAATGCAGGTAATGAAAATAGATCACGACACAAGGAATTACGTGGTTCGATTTACTGAGGTAAATCTACGTCCACGGGAAGAAAGGGGGGCAAGATTGTATTGCTTGATCTGGTTTACAGCTTACAAATACAGACTTGCTATATGATATTTGATGTCTAGAGAGCTCCCTTTCTCTATCTGATCTAAGTTCTATTTATACATTGAACTAAGATCGTGGCTTGCATCACCACTAACTAGGTCGTGGCTTACATCATCACTAATTAGGTCGTGGCTTACATCATCACTAATTAGATCGTGGATGTCGTGGAGGTCATGAGATCCTGCATGGGTCCACCACTAAATAGATCGTGTAGTGGAGGTCGTGGAGGTTCTGCATGAGTCCACTATCTCCCAGTTCGGTCGAATACTGAGACCGAACTGCTGAACTATTGCCGAGCAGCTTTTGCCGATCTGAGAGTAGAGCTTGATTGGTCGGCTTTTACCGAGCTGTAGGCTGGGGCCGAACTCTTTGGTAATGCCGAACTGATTGGTCGGCTTTTACCGAGCTGTAGGCTAGGGCCGAACTCTTTGGTAATGCCGAACTAATACTCTTCCTTGGGCTTTGGGCTGATGGGCCGTCACTGCTATTGGGCTTGTTTAGTACGTACCCCATCACTACCCCCCCCCGAAAAGCGAAGTGAATCACTTCGGCGAAGCGAGTCACTTCGGCATTCTGGATAAAGGTACGGGGGAGGCTGACGTCAGGGGACGTGCCTTGCGCGTGACTGCATTAAATGCGACAGTAAAATCCGGCCGTTGAATCCTGAAAAGGTGGGATTCGAAACGGTGCGATGATTTTGAAATCTTCTCCGAATCTGATAAATACGTCCTTTCTTCATCATTTGAACACTTTTGCTATTGCTTCTTCTGCCTTCTCTCTCTTTTGCGCAAAAATTTCCTTCCACTTTCAAGAATTTCTTCAGAATTTCTTCAGACTTTCAAAGAGTAAGAACCATGTCTTCTTCTTCTTCTTCTGAGTCAGGTAGCGGTAGGAAAGGGGGTAAGGGGTCTTCTAGCCGGAAAGAATCCGGGGAGAAGACCGTAGAGTATTTTCACAGCATCTTGAGTAAGGATACTGTGATATCCTTACACGAAAAATATTTTTTTCCTGGGGGGAAGGTTGCGATTCCCGACGACCTTCATAGGGCTGACTCGCCGTCGGAGGGTTACGCCACCGTTTATGAAGCCGGCTTGGAATGCGGGCTTCGTTTCCCTCTTCCCCCTGCCTTTGTAGAGCTGCTAGATTTTTTTCAACTCCCTTTAGGTCAGGTGACTCCGAACTCTTGGAGGCACTTATCGGCCTTTGCTGCCGAACTGCGTAGGCTAGATAAGGATCTGTCTCTGAGGGCAATCCTTAATTTCTTCCAGTTTAAGAGGAAGGGATCTTGGTTTTACTTGATCCCTTTACAGCCCTTTAGAGCCTTTTGTAAAACCAAATGGCCGAAATGGCAAAATCACTTCTTTTTTTATAATAAGACTTCGGCTTCGGACTTTTCCTGGAGAGGGCCGAAGTCCGTTATTCCTCATCCTCGGGTAGAACCGTTGGACGAGCTCGAGGCCGAGCTCAATAAGATTCCCATGATTAGGAAGCAGTACTCGGAGTCTGAGCTCGTCAAGGGCGACTTCGTGTTCGACTCCTCGTCTTCGGACGAAGAGACTGAGGGTGAGGATTTCTTTTTTATGCATTACTGCCTTGACGACGAAAACTAACCTTGTTTTCTTACTTTTTGGCAGTGAACTTGCTAAACAAGCTCGGTCGCAAATCCTCCGAATCTAAGGAACCGGAGAGGCCGAAAACCAGCAGCTCGGCGTCTGATGCCGAGAAGAATCCGAAGAGGCAAAAGACCTCTTCGGATCCAAAGAAGCCGGAGTCGACTTCGGCAAAGGGGAAGGGGAAGACCCAGAAGCCCCCAAGAGCGCCGGAGAAAGACGTGGTCTTGGCGCCTCCTTCGGAACATATCTGTGAGCCCTTTTTATGGCCCACGGACTTCGCCGAGGTGAATTCTCTTCTTGATTTTCTGGCCTTGCTTTTTTCCTGTATTTTTTGTGGCCCCTCGGTTGACTTTTTCCTTTTTCCATTTTCAGAGGAACGATATGCTCTCCAAGCTCGTCGCCGTTGAACTCTCCAAAGCGTCCAACGATTATGCTGAGATGCAGAGGGAGTTGGCGGCTGCTCGTCACCAGGCCGAACAGGCTAAGGCAGACTTTGAGAAGGCCAGAGCTGCTAGGATCTCGGCCCAGGATGAAGCCCAGTTTGCCAAAAACCAGCTCGTCATCCAGCGAGAGCAGACGAAAAGGAGGGATGCTGCCGCCGTGGTTGCCCAAGGGGAGGTTCTCCGTGCTTTCGCGGAGAAACTCTTTCTGAGCAATCAATTTTCGGCCTTTGTCGGTGATCTGCTGAAACTGATGACCGATAATGCCGAGCAGGGGCCCGAAGTCGTCCTGCCGCTGTACGGCCGAGAGATAGCAGCTCGTCTCCAAAGTCTGCCGCTCCTTGAGGAGCTTGCTTCGTCCTCGGTCCTGCTTTCTGCTGACCGAGTTCGTAGTTGCCGAGCTGACCGGGACGAGAATATGGAGGCTATCTTTGCCTCCTTAGGGCCAGTTTCACCCGCTCCAATTTTCCACGGAGAGGGTGAGACCGAGCAGCCTGATCAGCAGACCGGAGACAGGCAGGCCGAGCAAGAGGTGCTGCTGATCGGTGATGGGGGCACCGAGCAGGCTGGGAGGAGCAGGGAGGCCGAGGCTGAAGCTGAGGCAGACAAGGAGAAGGAAGCTGAACCTCACCGAGGAGCCGGAGACGAAGCTGGCGGAGTATGATTTCGTCTCCCTTCTCTTAGTTTAGTTTCTTCCTTGTTGTAAAATGGCCTTGAAGCCCTCTTTGTGTAAAAATTTTTTTTCTTCTGAATGAAAAAATTCTTCTTTCTGCACTTGTGTCTTCGTATAGCTTTTCGTACTCTCTTTTACTCCTGTTGTGGTTTACTACCTGCTCAGTAAACTGAAATGCCGAACTGACATAGGCTGCTTTGTATTCTTAACTCTTAAGGAGCTGGAGGTACTTCACTGGAAGCGGCTGTACTCTTCCGCTTTAGACGAAGCTGAGAAAAAAGCCATAGCTGACCAGATGAAGAATGACGAACTCTTGGCTTGTTTAGTGAAGCTGGAGGCCGACAATAAGGACTTAGAGTCCGAAAAGAAAGATCTGGAGGCCGAACTGAATACTGCTGTCGCTGAGAGGACTGCGTATGAGGATTTCATCAGCAGGTGCGGGGGAATGACCATCTCTGAAGTTCAGGAACGAGTTGACGAACTGTGGGAGGAATATCATGTACTCCGGAGGAACAATGCGCTGGAGAGCTCGGCTTGCCAACAAGTTGTGAAATCATTGCGGCGCTGGGCTTCTCGGTACGACATCGTTCTTTCCCGGCGTCCTTCAATCGAGAGATTCCTTAGGCATTTCTCGCCAACAGATGCTCATACTCCAGCTCAAACCTCTGATCCACTTGCTCAAAATCCTACTCCAAATCAGCAACGAACTCAGGAGCAACCGGAAACGTCAAGACGAGAGCGGACTCAGGAGCAACCGGAAACGTCAAGACAAGGACGGACTGAAGTTCGTAGAGGAGCTGTGATTATGAGTGAGCGAGATCAACAAATGCTTCGTGAAGAGACTCTTCGCCGCCGAGGTGCCAGTACTTCCCGGACTCAAGGAAGAGGCGGTAGGTCGATCAGAGCATCTCGTCGACCTGCTTATTCTTCAGCTGCCCGGAACGCCCGAACTCGGCTTCACGAGGATTTTTGTGAATAGATGGCTCAACTTTAGCAACCAGGGACAGTAGAATAGTCCTTTGTAATAGCGTAACGCCTTCTCGTAGGGCAGCGGAGTTGTATGCCGAACAAGTTTTAATAAATGAAATCTTCATTTCGCTTCTATCACTGCGTGTTTACAGCTCAGCGAAAAAATTTCATCGTGCTCGTCCTCGGTCTTATGAAGTAAACTTCTTTGACCGGACTCGTCCTCGGTCTTATGAAGTAAGCTTCTTTGACCGGACTCGTCTTTGGTCTTATGAAGTAAACTTCTTTGACCGGACTTGGTCCTCGGTCTTATGAAATAAACTTCTTTGACCGGACTCGTCTTTGGTCTTATGAAGTAAACTTCTTTGACCGGACTCGTCTTTGGTCTTATGAAGTAAATTTCTTTGACCGGACTAAGCTTGTGTCCTAATTTGGCGAGTTTTATCGCTCGGATCGGACTTTCCCTTGTCCTAATTTGGGGATCGGACTTTCCCTTGTCCTAATTCGGCGAGTTTTATCGCGTGGATCGGACTTTCCCTTGTCCTAGTTCGGCGAGTTTTATCGCGTGGATCGGACTTTCCCTTTGTTGCAGTTCGTTTCAGACGAACTGCTTGTTTCTTAAGCTGAATTGTGGTCTTGTATCCTCCTTAGAAGCTTGGACTCACAATCGTTGGCTTATATATGTTCTAAAAAGGGGATCAGCCTTCGAAGAACAAGATACCTCAGTAACATTTGTAAGAGACGACGCGCATATAGACAGGCAAAACGCACATAGACGAACAAAACGCACATAGACAAACATGAAAAACAAGTAAAAAACAAAGAAAGCACATACCCCTAGGACCGAACTAGACACAAGACTGACTGACCGGACTGTCTCTTACAAATGGAACTTCTTGAGGTTGGAAATGTACCATGTTCGGGGTGCTTGTTCTCCTGACATGTGAGTCAATTTATAAGACCCTTTGCCGAGGACTTCTGGCACCCGATATGGACCTTCCCATGTGGGTTCGAGTTTTGCCCAGCTTTTCTGCTCGGCTTACTTCGTTGTTTCTCAAGACGAGATCTCCCACTTGAAATTGCAGCTTTTTCACCCTTTGGTTATAATACCGGGCTACTTGCTCCTTGTACTTGGCTGCTTTTATGCAGGCCAATTCTCTTCTTTCTTCGGCCAGATCTAGTTCGGCTCTCAGTCCGTCATCATTCATTTCTGAGGAGAAATTTAGAGTTCGGGGACTGGGTACGCCGATCTCAACCGGAATCACGGCTTCAGTGCCGTACACCATCGAGTTCGGCTCCGGTGTGACTTCGGTCATTTCGCCTGCCTCTGACTCCGGCTGCTGTGATTGCTATGCTTGATGGTGCCGATCTGATTGCTCGGCACTTTTAAGCGCAATCTGCAAACACTCTTGCTCTTATTTGATCACCTCGGATGACCGCTATCCCTCCTTTAGTGGGGAAGGAGTTCGGCGAGGAAACCTCTGATCGCTATGATCGGGCTTCTTTTTGTCTTCTCTAGATGAGCTGTCTAAAGACCGTTTTCGACGGTCTGCCTCATCGGCACGAGAAAACTGGTCCGCAATGTCCCACATCTCTTGAGCTGTTTTCGGACTGCATTCCACGAGCTTTCTGTAGAGAGCTCCGGGCAGGATTCCATTTTGGAATGCCGAAATGACAAGTAGATCATTGAGATCGTCTACTTGTAGGCATTCCTTGTGGAACCTCGTCATAAAGTCGCTGATCTTTTCGTCGCGACCTTGACGTATAGAAAGCAGCTGAGCCGAAGTGATTCGGGCTTCCGCTTTCTGAAAGAACCTCCTGTGGAAAGCATCCATTAGATCTCGGTAAGATCTAATGCTTCCTTGGGGGAGGCTATCGAACCACCTTCTTGCGTTCCCGATAAGCAGCTCGGGAAACAGCTTGCACATATGGACCTCATTGAGACCCTGGTTCACCATATTATACTGATAGCGTCCCAGGAAGTCATGAGGATTCACTAACCCGTCATAAGTCATCGACGGAGTTCGGTAGTTCTGTGGCAAGGAAGTTCGGGTGATATCGTCCGAGAACGGAGTCTTCAATGCTCCGTACATGGCGAACCCGACATCTCTTCGGTATGGAGGAGATGGAGTTCTCCTGTGATTCCGGTACCGAGGAGGAACAGGAACATGTCGGGGTTGAGGATTCTTCTTCCTGGAAGACACGGCACTACTGCGGTAGTGACTTTCATGTCTGGATGAGGAGGGAGAATCCACCGTTTTCGTCTCCGGCTTTTGGCCCTTTTGCAGGAAAATTAAGAACTCTTCCTGCTTCTCGGCCAAAAACAACTTGACAGCCTCGTTCAAATTGGGCTGCTGGGAAGACTCGGTGCGATGAGTCTTTGAGCGGCTTGTTCCTTCTCCGTGAGAACTGGAAGTAGATTTCTCCCGAGGCTGTTTTCCAGACCTGCGGGCTGGACTAGCTTCCTCATGGTTATCACGAACGGTATTATGGGTGTTACGTGATCTGGTATGCATTTTTTTGGTGGAAGAGGATCAAAAACTCGCTTTATCACAAATTTGGTTCTCTGTTTCCCACAGACGGCGCCAGTGATGGTTGGGCGAATTTTTGATGGTAGTAAATGCAGGTAATGAAAATAGATCACGACACAAGGAATTACGTGGTTCGATTTACTGAGGTAAATCTACGTCCACGGGAAGAAAGGGGGGCAAGATTGTATTGCTTGATCTGGTTTACAGCTTACAAATACAGA
The DNA here is from genome assembly GCF_004379255.2 of Salvia splendens. NCBI lineage: Eukaryota > Viridiplantae > Streptophyta > Magnoliopsida > Lamiales > Lamiaceae > Salvia > Salvia splendens. The sequence continues at coordinate 2,953,570 of NC_056036.1, read as the reverse complement.
CTTGCTATATGATATTTGATGTCTAGAGAGCTCTCCTTCTCTTTTTTTTAGTCTATCTGATCTAAGTTCTATTTATACATTGAACTAAGATCGTGGCTTGCATCACCACTAACTAGGTCGTGGCTTACATCATCACTAATTAGGTCGTGGCTTACATCATCACTAATTAGATCGTGGATGTCGTGGAGGTCATGAGATCCTGCATGGGTCCACCACTAAATAGATCGTGTAGTGGAGGTCGTGGAGGTTCTGCATGAGTCCACTATCTCCCAGTTCGGTCGAATACTGAGACCGAACTGCTGAACTATTGCCGAGCAGCTTTTGCCGATCTGAGAGTAGAGCTTGATTGGTCGGCTTTTACCGAGCTGTAGGCTGGGGCCGAACTCTTTGGTAATGCCGAACTGATTGGTCGGCTTTTACCGAGCTGTAGGCTAGGGCCGAACTCTTTGGTAATGCCGAACTAATACTCTTCCTTGGGCTTTGGGCTGATGGGCCGTCACTGCTATTGGGCTTGTTTAGTACGTACCCCATCAGATGGTGATTGGATGTTTGGTGGTGATTAAGTATTTATCTCAAGCCATTTATCTTTTTTTCACTACATATGGCCATTTTTAATAGATATATTAATCCTACCTAAAGTTTTGAAATATGTATTGTCCAAATTTTAATAAATATTTGAATTGTATCTGAGGTTTTTTAAGTTACCAAGTTTGTCTAATAATCGCTTTCACATAGTTATTTTCTAAAAGAAGAAAATAAAAAAAAATTACAAGTAATATTTTTGCATATAAACTTATTTTCGGAGAAAATAATATGACATCTACATGTCATGATTCCAATATTGGAGTGAAATTCTGATTATAGAAATCGACATAAGTGGTAAAGATTAGAATAAAGTTAATAAGTTGAAACAATTAGATATAATCGATACAATTGTTAATATAGATTTAATAAATTTTAACAATTAGGATATAATTGATGAAACCATTAAAAGTTGTGATTATATTTATATTTTGGATGGGTTTGTCATAGAAAAGTATTATGCTACACATGTGAACATTATTGAGGACCATTCTTGTTTACTACTACTAGTTTATTATCTACTCCATTTAATTTGGTTCTAAATTTCTAATACTTTAAATTATCAGGTTATTATTCTACAAATTACATAAAATTCAATCAATTTATAACTTTCAAAATTGAATGAGAAAAAAAATGAAACTTTGATTGTATTCATAAAAATCAAACTCTCTCTTTCCGAAATTACCTTAAAGTCATTGCACCTAGACACATTTTCTCTTGGGATGACAAATTTGTATGTATGGAGACAAAGCAAGCCTATACTGATTGCATCATCGGATTTATAAATCAATTTGTTTGTACTTGCGTTGCGTGCCATAATTCTACTCGTGAACACTCTGAAAACCTTAAAGGCGTTATCTTTTTGAGTGGTTTGGGATCTTGGCGTTGATCAAGAACAAGAAAGCTAGAGAGGGAGATGGCAACAGATATTGATTTGGCTTCATTGCAGCATGCAAAGGTGGAAAATGGGTGCTGCAAGAAAGGGCCTGGCTACGCTACTCCGCTCGAAGCCATGTCTGGCCCCAAGGAAACTCTGATCTATGTCACTTGTATATATACTGGTAAAATTCTCACTCTATCTACTTTTTGAATTCTACATCTTTACTTTGATGGGTAGTTTTGCTAGTGTTTTGTCATGATTTATTTCCCCCCTTTTTTCATTTTTGGTGGTTGAATGTTTGTGATTGAGGTGCTGTTACTTGAAATTTTATTGATGTGGAATGCTAAAATCAATCATGAGCAAATGGTATGGTGATTTCTGTATTTATAGTAGTGGATAATTAGGTGAAACTGAAAAGAGAATTGCATCAGTGGCTTATGCTTAGGGTTTCAAGGGGATTATCAGTTGAAACCCTTTTTCATAGAGTTGGAAAAATTTGGGATAAATTCATCTAGTAGTGTAGGTGGTGATGCTGAATTGCTGATACTGATTAGTTTTTGGAGATCTTGGTGTGTTTTTTTAATGTTGGCAGGAACTGGGAAGGAGAAGCCAGATTACCTTGCAACTGTGGATATTGATCCGAATTCGCCAACGTATTCCAAAGTCATCCACCGGCTGCCCATGCCTTACCTCGGAGACGAGCTGCACCACTCTGGATGGAATGCCTGCAGCTCTTGCCACGGAGATCCATCAGCTGCACGGCAGTTTCTTGTCCTTCCTTCGCTAGTGTAAGTATGCCCATGTTTGTGCGTTTCCCTTGGCTCGTTGTGCTTGTATAGGGAATGAGTTGTTGAAGTTGTTCGGAGATAGCTTACTTTTAGCAACATTTCAGTTTAGTGTGGTGCTACCAATGTCTGAGATTGCCTTTACAACTTATGACATCTAATGCCTCTCTTCTCAGGTCTGGGAGGATATATGCCGTTGATACTCAGAAGGATCCGAGGGCTCCATCTTTGCATAAGGTCGTTGATCCCAAGGATGTAGTGCTGAAGACGGGGTTGGCATATCCCCACACAGCTCACTGCCTCGCCTCTGGTGAAATCATGGTGTCGTGTCTTGGAGATAAAGATGGAAATGCTGAAGGGAATGGATTTCTACTGCTGGACTCCGATTTTAATGTCAAAGGAAGGTAGACTCTGTTTATATCTTCTCGTGGGTTAGTAAGGTGTATTTTAACCCGTTGTTCGGCCTGAACTTGTGATTGCTAAACTCATGTCTTCAACCCTTATATGACTAGTTGTGTGATTCAATTCTGTTTTTAGAAGGCTAATGCTCTTAATTTTACGACAGGTGGGAGAAACCAGGGAACAGCCCCCTATACGGCTACGATTTCTGGTACCAGCCTCGACACAAGACCATGATCAGCACGTCATGGGGAGCTCCTGCCGCTTTCACCAAAGGTTTCAACCTTCAGCATGTTTCCGAGGGTTTATACGGGAGACATTTGCACGTCTACAATTGGCCAGGGGGAGAGCTGAAACAGACATTGGATCTCGGAAATACCGGCCTCCTACCTTTGGAGGTTACTACTAGTACACTACATCATTTTCCTCCGTATGTAGCATTTCTTTAAAATAACAGTGTGTTTCTGATGCTCTATCCACAGATACGGTTCTTGCACAATCCAGCCAAGGATACGGGCTTCGTGGGGTGTGCTTTGACCAGCAATATGGTAAGGTTTTTCAAGAAGCCGGATGAGACTTGGGGTCACGAGGTAGCAATATCAGTGAAGCCACTCAAGGTGCAGAACTGGATCCTACCCGAGATGCCCGGTCTTATTACTGATTTCCTCATATCCCTCGATGATCGCTTCCTCTACCTAGCCAACTGGCTTCACGGAGACATAAGACAGTATAACATCGAAGATCCTGCAAATCCGCGGTTGGCAGGCCAGGTTTGGGTTGGAGGTTCCATCCGCAACGGAAGTCCTGTGGTGGTGGATGCAGAAGATGGAACGACATACCAGACCGACATACCAGATGTCCAGGTACGCCTCTTTCCCTTCTTAAGAAAGTATGTGACTGAATTGTAAGGTCTATAGATTATCAGACACAGGGTGTAATCGAGCCGAGCCAAGCCGAGTAGTGTTAGATCAAGTTCAATTACTGTTCTAAATTAGATCAATTTACATATTAATCACATTTACAGAAATTAGTTATTCTTCAACAGTAACATTTCTACTTAAATTCATCATTTCAGTATAATAATACTAGTATGAAAATTATTAGATAATACTCTCTCCGTCCCATTAGATTCAAGTTCAAACGAGCTTCACTTAAATGAGCTCGAATGACCTTTTGTTGAGTGAGTACTTAGTGTCATCTCAATGTATGCAGTCATACTGAAGTTTTTCCACAACGTATCGACTTTTTTTAGGGGCACCAACTAAGAGGAGGGCCGCAGATGATACAGCTAAGCTTGGACGGGAAGCGGCTGTACGTTACAAACTCTCTGTTCAGCACTTGGGACCGTCAATTTTATCCCGAGCTCGTGGAAAAAGGTGGTCACATGCTCCAGATTGATGTGGACACGGAGAGGGGAGGTCTCGAGATCAACCCTAGGTTCTTTGTGGACTTCGGAGCTGAGCCGGATGGCCCCTCCCTCGCGCATGAAATGAGGTATCCCGGTGGAGATTGCACCTCCGACATCTGGATTTGAGCTCCGTAAAACTAAATTCTATGGTTGCAGCAGAAAATGTGTTGTAGATTGTATCTAGAAAAATAAGTGCAACCATATTTGTGTTTGGATGAAACTTGATTTAATTATACAGTCTTTCTACTCGTTAATTCTATGATTTGAATTTTGTCATTTCTTGATTGTTGTTTGTTACTTATGCTTGGGTTTAGAGCGGTTGTGAGACTACTTTTTGGAGGTTTGCGGTTTTTTGGCGTGCGTATTTTGTAAGACATCAAAAAATTGAAAATTGTTTTATAATTTGAAAATGTAATTTAAAAAAAATCTTGATTTATAATCCCTTTCAATGTTGAACTCTTTATCACCAGGGAATGTATTTTAGAAAATACTAGTACTCCTATATATAATATTTTCTAGCTAAATGTCAAATGTGATAGGAAACAAACAGGTGGGGAGATTTTTGGTTTGATCGCATCGAAACCGTGAAGGTGTTTGTTTATTTTGAGTCTTGACAAAGGGAATTTGAATTGCATAACATACCCACCTTAAGTGACGTTATTAACATGATAGAGATTTCGCCGGTTCAAAAATCATCGGTTTCGTTCTAGAAATATTAAACTGAACTGAAACTGATTCGGTAAAAGAATTTGTGGTTTCGATTTCGATTCAAAACCGTCAGTTTTCACTATTTAATAATCAACCATAAACTGGTATGCATGTTCTTGTTTAACATGTGAGAAGTTATTCCAATTCTAAAATCGAAACTGTCAATCCAGTTATTGTTTTACCCAACGGCCCAGTTTAAACCATGCATCTCTAACATGAATTAAATCTTATAAATCCAAAATAAAATCAAATAAATAATACCCAACATTATTTTAAAATAAAAGGTACTATTAACCGCTAAATTTTGGCAAAAATTAAGGATCGCATTGAGGTAGTGTTTAAAGAGAATTTTGACAAATAAAGAAAAAGGTAACAATAGGAGTCATGTGACAAAGCGCCAACCCTTTCTTGTTTAGTTGTAGGGCATTGTAACGATATATAGTTGAGTATAAAAATCAACTTCCTTTTAAAGATATGAATGATAAACATTATCAATCCCTACTTTTTTGATGGCACATACATTTTCCCTCTCAAAAAGAAAGGAAATATTGTAAAAAAACAAGTATACTTACATTATTGTAGAAGTTAGTGATCAACATTATTAACACTACCAAACGGCGCTCTCACGACATAATTTTGATTATGATCAATAGATATTATATTAGTAATAATTTCTAAAACACTGATTTCATGTTCTATAATATCCTACGAGTTTTATTTAGATTTGACCCTTTAATAGGGGTATTAAAATTTGAATAAAAAACACTGAATTTCCCCAATATATGCCATAGATTGATCAGTTCATAATTTTAGTTTCATGTTAATATATGGCATAATCTCATGGACCCTAGATTCATGCTACTAATTGCAATGATTAGTTGTCTCACCAAGTATTATCCATATATAATTTTGATCAAAATAGGTCTAATATAGTACATAAAATAAAGATTGTATCTGACTTTGTTCTTGGTGTGCAATATCTTCTTGTATTAAAATGAATTATATCAGTTAAATTTAGTCTGATTTACCCTTTAATCTTTTATACTATTTTTTAAAAATAGAATTTCCCAACAGTTCGAGTTGAATTGCAATTTGGACGTTCGAAGACTAAATTGCAAACACAAGATGATAGCCCAAAAATAATTTTCAAAAGCATCAAACCATTTCTAATTTTGATAATTCTAAACATCAATTTCGAACTTGCTAGCAATTGTTTTTTTCTTTTATGAATATATCTCAAACAAAATTGTTATTTTAATAAGTGTCGTGTCATCGGCAACTTGTATGAAATTATATTAATTCCTTTTAAAGTTTTAGAACAACCTCCACAATTATATGCCCCATATCTCCACAACCCATGTGATACAGACAAACAACTTTTTTCTTGAATCGCACCGAATTCATACCAATATTATATGTTAGAATTGTTTTTTTTTATTAAAATTCGCCAAATGAAATCTAGATTAACATTCACCTGCATTTTAATGCAATTATGTTCGGACCGAGTCAATTTCACAAGACAGCCTTATAATAGACTACTATGATCTTATACAATAGATAATCCAAAACAAAGGATTTGTGAGTCACACACAATGAAGAAAAAAATCGGCTTTGAAAAACAGAGACAGAATAAACCAGAATTTGGATTAACTAAATTTAACGATGTTTACTGCCCTCGTATATTGGCGTCTGGATTGGTTGACCTCGAACCCACAATCCGTGTTTTAGTAACAACATTTTTCAAAAATGTATCATTAAAAAGAAAATTTAAGTCCATAGGCATGGTATGGTGGATATAGTTATCAAAACTAAATTAGGCAAATCAAGTTTTTAAAAATAATTAAAGTTTGAAATTAGTTAATAAAAATTTTTAAACTTAAAATTTTAATCAAAGAGTATTTTCATTTTGCATACAATTGATTATTATAGTTTCGCTTCTATTACAAAAATTAAAAATAGAGCTAATATTAGTAAATTATCTCCGCGTATCCAGCTTTATTACAGCAAATTTCTAATGACGTGTGAAATCTGAGAAACAGAAAAAAAAAAACAAGAGAATAAAGCAGCCTGGAATGATTATTTAATGTCAGAAATTCATAACTACTCTGTTTTTTCTCTCTCTTTTCTTTTCCCATTTTTTCCCCCATTGCATATTACAGCGATGAAAGCTGATTCTTCAATCTATCGACTTCAAATCCTTGTTATTAATTTTTTTATCCTAAAATCTAGGTGCAATTAAAAATTAATCATATATCTCTATCTATGTGAAACTCTAATATTTCAATTGTCAATGATTTATTTATTTATTTAGGATTTTTATCAAATACAGCCAGCTCTTATATAAATCAAACTCATAAATCCATGTTGAAAATTGTATTCATATCATATGCTCAATAAATTTCAAATGGAATAAAACGGTACATCAACACAAGTTTCCATGTTGAAATTTTCAATCTTGATTTCTTGACATCCAAAGAGTTAGAGATCAACACAATCCATCAATACAATTTTCTCCAAAAATAGAGCTATAATATTGTACAAGTCAAGTAAAAAAAAAAGAATAAATTAAATACAATTAGCAATCTTCCTTTTGAGGCTCAAAAATGAGTTGAAGGAAAATCAAATACAACATGCAACATTCGAAAACAGACTTAACCTTTTATCAAATTTCTCCAGTCATTCTTGTTTCTCATCAAATTTCTCCCGCCGGTCATCTACAGTCCGTGGAGCTAAACGTGTCAGCGAATCCAGTGGGTTTCGAGGGGATGCTCGACTGCGTCTGGCTGAAGGAGATATCATCGAACATTCTAGAAGTGCCTTCATCAGCTTGCCATCTCAGGAGGGCTTGAGGGAGGCTCATGTGGAGGTTGACGCCATCACCTTCGTCCTCCTGAGTTCTAGAAGGTTTCCACTGCTCCACGAGTGGCCCCAGGACGTTCACTGCATGCCCCATGTCGGGCCTCTGGAATGGCTCGCGAGCAGTGCAGTGGCCAGCCAGCTCGGCAACCTTGCAGATACTTTCATAGGTTTCGTCGTCTGGCTGGAGATTCTGGTCAATGGACTTGCGGAGGTTGTCCTTGCTGATAAGGACCCTGCGGAACCATGTCACCAGATGGGACTTCTCATCTGGCATGGTCTCGTCGAGGGCTTTTCTACCAGTTAAAATCTCCATCAACACAACTCCAAAGGCGTACACATCGACTTTTGTGGTTACTCTTCCAGTAGCTGAAGTGATGAAAAACTAAGAATGTTACTATGATTTCATCTGTAAGAAATTCAATCATGTAGATAGAATGCATATTTGAATTCTAATGATCAATACACTCACAAAACTCAAAATGCAGTGTTCAATACTAACATACAAACTCACTCAAAAGATCAAGCTAAAAACTTAATCTAAAGCATGAATTGAAGGTTAGAATTTGCAGTAAGTGAAGTTAAAATGTACTATACATAGATATAAGCATCAAAGAAACAGAAGAGATAACTCATACCAGCATATTCAGGGGCAAGATAGCCGAAAGTTCCAGCCAACCGCGTCTCAACAGAATATTTCCCATCAGGTGCATTCTTCACCAATCCGAAATCCGCCACCTTGGCTCTCATGTCATCAGACAGGAGTATATTCGATGGCTTCAAATCTCTGTGAATGAAACTCTGCTGCGCCAAGCTGTGGAGATACTCGACTCCTCTGGCCACATCCAATGCTATTGCCACCCGTTGTTTCCAGGTCAGAAGCTGATTGCCATGCTCCTCCCATTCAAACAAATGCTGGCCTAAATGCCCCTGCGGCATGTACTCATACACCAACAGCCTCTCGTGGCCGTTTATACAGTAACCTAACAGTGCGACCAGATGTCTGTGACGGACTTTGGTTAGGACAGCGATTTCTGCCTGAAACTCTTTCATCCCTTTCGTGCCCATAGCATTGGACTCCATCCTCTTCACTGCAATCTTGGTCCCGTCGTGCAACTCACCCTTGTATACGACCCCAAATCCTCCCCTACCCAAGATATTCGCTTCACTGAAATTGTCAGTCACTTCCCTAAGAACCTGAATCGAGATAGCAATGTTGCCACCCTCGAAAACAGGCATCTCGCCATGATCACCACTGCTCTGGCTCATGATCTCACTCGAGACACCCGCATAACCACTCACCCCATTCACTCCATTGCCCATCACCATCTCCTTCCCTTGCTCAGATCCCTCAATCACACTAAACCTCTTATGCCGCCTCTTCAAATAGCATTTATAAGACACAAACAATAGAATTCCAACAAACACTAAAACAGCTATAACCACACCAACAACCATACCAACCGAAGGAGACTTCTTCGAAGATCCTGAGCCCCCATCCGATTGCCCCGGACTCTTCCCCGATCCACCACCACCTCCACCACCACTCTTACCAAGCAACGGATTTCCACCATATAAGAAACTTATATTACGAGGAAAGCTCAAAATTGGCCCGGTTAAGTTATTATTCGACACATCAAACGTCTGAAGCGAAGGCATAGTAGTCAAGACAGCAGGAATATCACCTGTGAGCTTGTTATCACTCAGCACCAAAGTCCTCAGCGAAGTGAGATTAGCAAACGCAGGCGATATAGTGCCCGAAAACCCATGCTTCGCCATGTTCACAATCGTCACATTGCTCCCCTGCGCATCGCAGTGGATAGATTGCCATTGTTGGCAAGCATTGTTCCCTTCCCACGACTCCGCTAGCTCCATCGGATACCCGAGAGCACCTGCGACCTCAAGAAGAACGGTCACCTGCGGATCACACGGCCCGGGATCAGGCAAACAGAAACTATTAGTTGTAAGCCCTAAATCAACTTGAACTTTATCCGGAAACTTAGGGCAAGGTCCCTGCAGCTTATTGTTTTGCAGTGTAATGTTAAGAAGACTAGGCAGGTTAACCAAAGAAGGCGGCACTATTCCAGTAAACCTATTATCCCTCAGCTGCAGATCGAACAAATTAGGGCAATTCGATAAATCGGGAATTCCACCAGTAAACGCATTCGCGTGAAGCCAAACTTGAGACAGCTGAGACATATCCGAAAGCACATCGATAGTTCCAGAAAGCCCTAGGTCCTGATTGTTGAGCCAGAGGTTCCGAATCTCCGATCCGGAGAAGGATCCGGGCAGAGATCCGGTCAAGTTGTTGTAGGAAAGCCTCAAATCCTGCAAATTGAGAAACGAACCGAAGATATCTGGAATGACGCCGCTAATGCTAGCATTGCTGGCGTAGAACTTGACGAGATTTGAGCAATCGGAGAGATAAGCTGGGATTTGCCAGGAAGCGAGAGCCTTGTTTTCACTTATGCTGAAAACCTGGAGATTGGTGAGGCCTGCAAGGAAGTTGTTGGGGATTGAGGAGAACTGGTTGTCGTCGAGGAGGATCTGCTGGAGGGAGGTCATGTTTTGGAAGGAAGGTAGGTCTCCGGAGAGGGAGTTTTTCTGGACGGCGAAGGATTGGAGCTTGGAGAGCTGGTTGATTTCGGGCGGGAGAGTGCCGGTGACGGAGGCGGAGTCGAGGTTGATGTTGGTGACGAAGGAGTTGGTGGAGTCGCAGTTGACGTTGTTCCAGGTGCAGAACTGGGCGGAGGAGGACCAGCCGCGGGGGGCTGGGGAGAGGGAGGAAAGGAGCTTGGACATGGCGGCGGAGTCGTCGGCGGCGGTGAGGCTGAGGAGGGAGAGGAGGATGAGGAGGTGGTGGAGGCGGCGGTGGCGCGTGGCCATCATTGTGGTTACTAGAGAGAGAAAGAAGAGAGAGAGAGTAATTGGCGAAGGGCTGTGTTTATTCGGCTAATTTCTTTATTTGGTTTGTATTTGTAGAAATTAGCAGTGGCGCTCAGCGTTGCGTGAAGGGTGGAGTGAAGCTGAACTCGTTTTCAGAATTAAGTTAATTTTCTATGGTTTTTTCTTTGTTTATATAAAAGGGAAGATACCAATTTTTAAAGTTTGCATACAATACGTTTCCCAATACCCAAAAATTACGAAACAAATAATCACGTTATGAGAATTTTTATTCTTTATCATTTCTAACACAAAATTTCTTAGTCTAAATGGGTATGTTATATGGTGTGACTAAATTTTTTTTTTGTTTTATTAAAAGTTTTTATATTTAAGTGATCATATTTATATATTTAATAATATTACTTGCCAAATAATATTTAGTGTGTTTAGTAAATATTTTAGATAGAAGATTCAATAAAGTTAATTAGTCTTTAAAATCAGAAACTTTGATCTAATTTTATATTTTCGATGAACTTTAAATTTGGTCGAAAAATTATGAACTTATCTCTTGTAGTGAATTTCTCATGGATTGGAAAATACTACATTTTAATCAAATCAAAGTTTGTGATTTTAAGGACCAATACTCTAATAATTTATACTAGTATATTTTTTTGATAAAATTTAATATTCTATATAAACAATTTTTTTAAAACTAAAATAGTAGGAAAAGCTTTAATACCATTGTCAAGGATATGCATGAAACTAACAATAAAAAGGACCTTCTCAAAAATGTGAGTTTTAGAGTACACCATGAAATACTTATCTTAGAAAAAGAGAGTACAATCTCACTTGAGATATTTTCACATCATTTTCTAATTTTTTTTTGTTTTCATTCACTTTTTTTTATCTTAAAGTTATTTGATTCTATCTCTCTACATTATTTGTCATTGACTTAATTTCTCTGATAAATTTCTTTCTTATCTCTCTTCTCTTTCCACCATTTTCCGCTCTGTCACTTACTCCATTTCATTTATCACCCTTCCTCATTAAATCCACACGGTATTATTTTGTTTCAATTTCTACAAATAATATTCGATCATTTACACATACGAAATTTGAATCGACCAATTAATTTCTATTGGATTATTCTAATGGGAACACATGGTTAAGATCATTGTTAACTTTTTTTTAATAAAGAGAAAGACTCAAAGTATTTAAGGAATGGTGAGCAAAGGAGTAAAAAAATTTGAATAAATACAAAGTTCCTTAAAAATAAAAACGATCACAAAACTAATACACCAGCATAACTTAGCAACCATAACAAAAAAAACCAAGTCCAAAAGGGATACTCGATAACCACCACCAACCAGAAACAGTCAACTACAATAAAGATGGATAGCAACAATTCACCAGGCATACAAGGAAGGATCTGTTAGGTCACTTCGAATTTGTGCCAGCCATCCAATGTGATTTCTCACTTTAGTTATGTCCTGACCATCTTCTAATTTCATGTAAGTCTTCGCATACTTACTTGGGTGAAAAAGGGAAATTCGAACACCACCCTTTTAGTCCATGCTCCAAGCCTCCAAAGAATGAGTTTGGTTTCATACCTATAAAGGTTAATTTATTCATAATCCATTAAATTGACCAAGAGATCACATAAAAGAGAGAACTCCAAATTTTCTTGTCAAATCTCTTGAACGACGTGTCCATCCATGTAATAAAGCAAGATGTTGGATCCTTGGGCATGCACAAGTTGTGCACGCGGTGGGGCCACATTTTCCATGCCAACTTTTGAAGAATGAAGTGGTTCATTTTTTATCCCAAAATACGAGCAACCTGCAAATAAATAAGAAACAGAGAAAGAAGTTGACTTGTTATAAGCCCCTGTCCTCACATCTCTCACACTATCACTTACACTGTGGGATTTTTGATCCACAACTAGTTAAAGATCCTTCTCCAAGTCCTCCTCCCAAGCAAAATGTCTTCTTCTCCGGATAAAGTTCCTGCCTACATCATTGTTAACTTTATACTAGTACTACATTATTACATTCAAATGAAATAAGAAACCAAAATATCATAAGAATATGCACGTTTGGTTGACCACGAGTTTTAATGCACAATTAATAAAGTGAGAGGTAGAAAGAAAAAGTAATTAAAGTACTCTATATGTCATATTAAAAATGAAACGTTTTCCTTTTTGGGTTGTCACATTAAAAATGAAACGTTTCCTAAAATGGAAATAACAGCATCTCTACTTTTTCATATCTTTTACTTTATTCTCTTCTCATTCACTCACAAAACAACACTACATAAAATTACGTGTCAAAAAACAAATGTTTTATGAGACGAACTAAAAAGAAAAGAGTGCATATTCTTGTGGAACTAAAAGGAAAAGAGTACATGCTCTTGTAGGACAGATAAAGTATAAAAATCTTTTATTTTGAATATCATTGGTTAAATTTAAAAACTGCGCATTCATTTCATTCGATTGAGTCACGTTTAATTTTCCTGATTAAATTATGCAGAAACTTAATGCAACTTGATAGTTAATTTATACTTCAAATCTACTACTACAAGCATAATAGGAATCATGTTACAAATGACATTTTCGAAGGTGCGTGACAAAGTCATCAAATTAAAGCAAAACCGTATATCTACGTTAAACCATATATATCTTACCTAATCCTCAAAATACAGAACATATACTATGTCTGAGGAATCATACGTTATTTGCTTAATTCTTATACATTGGTTTCTTGAAATTAATATTTTGACCAAAATAGGCACTAATTATGCATACCATCATAGTAGAGCGTATTTGTTTTCATCAGTCGATATCGGATTGGTAAATTGGTCCTAGAGTGTATAAAGATGGATTATTAAAAGTTACTGCTAAAACTATATTCACTTCTAGTTTTTTACTTACTTTTAAATGAGGGGATAATCGATTGACCAAGCGACATAGTATGATTTTAGAGCATCCGCAATGGTGGACGTCTCGGCGGACGTAGGACCGGCGTGCCGGACGTCCGCAATTAGGCGTGCGAAGGGCGGACGCGGACTTCAGCTGCGGACACCGCAGATCCGCGGCTTTCCAACGACGTCCGTCGGGGCGTCCGCCATTAGACGTGCGAGGGGCGGACGCGGACGTCCCGATTTTTTATTTTTTTTAAAAAAAAACGTTGCATTTTCCCCATATTCATGTCGAAATTTTAATTCCGTAAATTACATATTTGTGAATTTGTGAATTTTTATTATTGTGGATGTCCTTGGGATGTCCGCCATTGTGCAGTGGGATGTCCTTATGACGTGGCAGTGCAGTGAGAGGTCCTTATGACGTGGCATGAGGTATTTTTGAGAAGTCCGCCGGGAAGTCCGCCTCACTGTGAATGCCCTTATCTCTAGCTATATCTTCAATAAAGAGGTCGATGTTGAGGATAAACTAAAGTATAGCTATACATGTAACAATATATTTTACTAGATACAAACAAAAATAAATATCCACAAATTGTGAATATTTAATATTTCTAAATTTTAAATCAAATTTGGTTGATGTTGTTACCCTATGTTCCTAAAAAAGTATCATCTTTGAGGAATGACAAGATATTGACCCTTGAATATATAAATGCAGAAATAGAAAGTGATTGAATATATTAATAATTATTTACTAGGTACTATAAATAACATTTGAATAGTTGCAGAAATAGAAAGTGATTGAATATATAAATGTGGTTCAGTATGTTAAATATGAAGGAATGACATTTGAATATATAAATGCAGAAATAGAAAGTGATTGAATATATTAATAATTATTTACTAGGTACTATAAATAAACAAGAAAACTGTGTCATTTTTTAAATTGACCCTTTTAAATTGTTTTATTTACACAATATATGAACTATGATGTATAGTACTATGAGCAAATAGTTGCATAAAAACTGTTACTATTGCTGATGCATGATTATGAATTAACATTAAAAAAACATACGCATCAAAATCAACATCCAAGCATGATTCAACCGTTTAAAAATGCCGGCTAGATATGAAGTAGGATTCTTTCAACTTACTTCACATTTTTAATTCTAATATGTCTATATTAGTAGACTAATTCATATTCTTTTTGTAGTTTCTCTTACAAGTTGACAGTTGTCTCTAAGGATGTAATAATAAATAGAATAATGAATGAGACTAATATTGCTGGTTTTAGATGGATCCTGCTGTTATATATATTTATTTACATAAAGTAGTTTGGGAATAATGATACAAAGAATTATTAGTTTTATTTATAAATATATAAACAATATGAGTTGCACATGGCTACTCATTATTTTCATATGTCAAATGTCATCATGTATAATTTAGTTATTCACTTATTTGTTATCTGGTTAAATGTGTGAGGCAATCCGCAACGATGTCTCTTATCTGTCTCTTAACCGTCTCATCTCTTAATTATTTATAGGTCCTACTGTACTTTTCACTCCATCTCTTAACTAAGAAAACACCTGCAACCCTCAATCTCTTATCCGTCTCTTAACCATCTCATCCCTTAACTATTCATTCAATTTCATTTTTTATTTTTATTTCCAACAAATTCAATTAATAAAAACACACTTCATTAAATAAAATAAAATTACAACTTAAAATCCTAAAAAAATACATAATTAAATTCGTGGCAAAATAAATAAAAAAAGACATAATTTAAAATACAAATGTATAGAAATTATAAAAACTACTCCGTTGGCGAATCATCCCCCGAAGGCGGTGGCGGTGCACCGAATGAAGGCCGAATACCAAGTTGTCCCGCCAGATACACAATGCCGGCATGATGGGCTTGATATTGGGCGGGCGTCATCCGGGAAGTGTCCGCCATCGTGGCGGTGAAGTACATGAACATTAGGGAGGAGGGCGGTCCTTGGGAACCCGCCTGGCTTGATTCGTCTCGGCCCCTCCTCCCTCTAGCCGCCTTCGCCGCCTTGGTCCCTTGCGGCCGACGGCGCACACGGGAGGACCCCCCTGCATCGTCTGTCGTGCCCTCAACCTCCTGCGAGGCAACCTCTTGTGCAGCGCTGCCTGAACCGCCCCCACTAGACGAGTATTGGCCACCCACCGTGTGCTTCGTGTGTTTCGAGGTCGAGCCCGTGTTGGACTGGACACCGCCGGCCCACCTTTCGACGTCTTTGACGGCCTCCCAAACATTGACATGTTTGAATTCTTTGCCGTTGTCGTCGAAATAGATTCGCAAACCCGATCTTAGAATGTCGGCTCCAGTGACTCCGCTTTGGTAATGAGCCGTTTTATTCTTGTAGATGCCGCAGAATTTTTTGACCTCTCTGTCGACTCGGTCAAAATGACTTCAGAGCATCTTCAATGTGCGGCGGCGGGACCCCTTCGGCTTAATCTCGTTGTAGGCCTCGGTGACCTTTTCCCAAAAGCACTTCCGGGATTGTTGATTCCCGACGATGAGATCGAACGAGACGCTGATCCAGGTGTTGTACAGAGTCATCGTGTCCTTGCGGCTGTACGGATGACGGCCTACATCCTCCTCCTCCTCGGCCGCCTCCTCATTTTCCTCCACGGCGTCAAATGCCCTGGAGCTTCCAACGCCTCGTCCTCCTTCCGGATTGGGTTCATCTGGATAATCCTCCCTAATTTGGGATAATCCCAGTGAATACCTCGGGGTGGATGGACGAGCGTATGCATCCACATCAAAATGGGGTGGTTGGTACCCCGTCGGCGTCGACGAATCGGAACCGGAACCACCCAAGATATTGTACATGCCCCCTAGTCGCTAAACGCGTTGATGTCAAACCCGTCGGAGCCGCCAGAGTTTCCGTCGCCGGACATTTTGTTATGAAAATTGGAGATGAAATGAAGATGATTTGGGAAGAATAGATGTGTGTTTGTGTGTATAATGAGAATGAAACAGGAGTATTTATAGTGTAAAAAAAGAAAAAATAAATAAAATAATAATAAAAAAACGGTCGAAAACTGTAACCTTACCGTTTGAATTTTTAATTTTTTTATTAAATTCGAATTTAAAAAATGATTTATTGCGTTAGCGTGACGAAGCCCACTCGCAGGCCGGCGAGTGGGCGCGCCGGCCGTCTCGGTGGGACGGGCGTCTCGGCTAGACCAGGACGAGACGGGACGCTGCAACGTGTGTCGTTACTGTCTCGTTTCGGAGGGACGAGATACGAGACACCCGCGCGACACGTTGCGGGTGCTTTGACAAACGTAATTCATTGAACCTTCTACATACCCTTGTAGCTTCCAATCCATAGGCTTTGCCCGTCCTTGTATTTCTAGTTTTATAATTTATTTAGATTAAATAGAAATTTAAATTCGTCTACCTCGTGTCAATGAAATGATAACAAAATTTAAATAGTTTGAACATTGAAATGATAACAAAATTTCATGTCCACATAAAAATTCATATATTATTCTTCTACTTAAATTCGTCTCCCTCGTGTCATATGTATAAATAGATTGAACATTGAAATGATAACAAAATTTCATGCTCCGATAAAAATTCATAATTGTTTGTATTCTACCATCGAAAGAAAATGTTTAGAAAAAGAAATATAGGAGAAATATCTAGCCCAATATGTGTAGTTGGGTTTAAACATATGGGCCATAACGTTAAAAACTAAACAGTTCAGAGCCCAATAAATAGTTTAGGCTCGTGATAGTAATTCTCAGGACTTTTTGTGATGATTTAGCCATTCTATAGAACTTTTGAAACATAGTTTTAATGCAAAATTAGTAAAGTAAGAGATAGAAATGAAAGTATGTTAGTAAAAAAAATGAGTTTCACCTATTAAAAGAAAGAAATTTTCTTAAATAGAAAGTTTCTACTTTAGAGGACGAACTAAAAAGGAAAGATTTTCTACTTTGAAGGGAATATTTCACAACGAAATAGAGAAAACTATCATTTAAAATATAAATTTTTTATCTAATTTAGTCATTTTCTAACATTCAAATTTTAAACTATGCGAACAAAATTGTACTCCCTTCGTTCCAAGGAAGATGGTCCATTCATTGGGCGGCATAAGATTTTATGCAACTTTATTTTACTACATCCGTCCCTGAAAGTTTGTCCCATTTTTCCATTTTCGTCTATCTCCCAAAGTTTGTCTCATTTTACTTTTTACCATTTTTGGTAGTTGACCTCATATTCCACTAACTCATTCCTACTCACATTTTATTATAAAACTAATATATAAAAGTAGGACCCACAATCCACTAACTTTTTCAACTCACTTTCCATTACATTTCTTAAAATCCGTGCCGAGTCAAAGTGGGACAATATTTGGGGGACGAAGGTAGTATGTGTTAAGTGGAGAGAGTAAAGTAAGAGAGAGGGAATAAAGTAGAGATAAATGTGTTTTTAATTTTAGTAATGAGTTATCTTGATTGAGACAAACATAAAAGGAAAGTGGGTAATCTTTAGTGATATCGGGTGAGTAATTCTAATACAATTTACAATTATCCCATGAAACTCTTTTTTCGGAAAAATTGGTGGTGATATAGAAGCTGGATTTTTTCCACGAGTACTGTTCACAACTCACTTTAACGTAGTAGCGTGGTTGTAACTCTAATTTATTCCACGTAAGTGTCAGTCTCATAAAATAAATGTCAATGTCACATAATTAACGAAAAATATACGTTATGGGATCAATCAAAAGATAATTTAAATGATTGAATTTCTCATTAGAAGTATCACCACTAGTTGAGCTTATGAATCATGAAATTTAAAACAAAATATTTATTATATTGTCTCATTGGTTGATAAGAAAGAATAACTATGACAGTATGGTTGGAGGTTGGAGTAAAACCGACCACAGTAAATGAGAGAGAGAGGCCTTCAATTTCTTTTAAATACACATATAATGTGCGCGATCGATCACTTAGAGGGCGATCACTTAGAGCATCCCCAACCCGTCCCGAATCCAGTCAATACTCGTCACACTTATATTTTTGAAGTATTATTTTTTTTTATAATGGACTCATATTCCATTGAGGCACTAACTTATTCCACTATTTTTCTTAAAACTCATACCGAGTCAAAATATTCCGATTAATGGCGGACGAAGGAAGATATACTTATTCTATTTATGATCTCAGAGAACACAATGATAGTTGATGCTCATTAACACCATATGAAAAACAGTGATTACAAAATGTGTAATCAAATTTGTTGCAGAAAGGCGTGGATATTATTAAACGAAGATCCATTATCCGCCATAGCTTCCCTCGCCAAATCCTTCCATTTCCTCGCATTTTCCCTCACTACCCTGCTCTTCTCACCCCCATCCATTACCATCTCTATACACCTCCGCAACTCACCCCCACCCCCTCCCCCCACCCTCACCCCGCACCCCCACGCATCCTCCATCAGCTTCGCATTCGTCCCCTGATCAAACCACTGCGGCACCGCCACCACCGGCACCCCCAAACTCAGGCTCTCCACCGCCGAATTCCACCCACAGTGCGTCACGAAGCACCCCACCGCCCCGTGCCCTAGAATCTCCAATTGCGCGCACCACCTCACCATTTTCCCCAATTTCCCCAATTCCATGGCGAGGCTCAGCTCCTCTTCGTCTTCTTCTTCCTCATCCTCGTTTCGTCGGATCACCCAGAGGAAGGGCCTCGCGCAGGCCAGCAGCGCCTCCGCGATCCCCTCCATCTGCTCCTTCTGGAGCTTCAGCACGCTCCCGAAGGACACGTACACCACTGACGACGGCGCCTGCGCGTCAAGCCAGGACGCGCATCCGCAGTCGTCTTCTGGGGTACGGAAGAGATCGCCTCCGTATGATATGTCGGAGGGGTCTCTTCCGTCCAGGTACGCTGTGGGGATCAGCGGCCCGATCCCCATCAGCTCGTACCTGTCGACCGCTCTGAGCTCGTCCGGCTCGAGCGCGTCGAAAGTGTTCACGAGCACTTTCACTTTTTCGTTTTCGGCTCTGCCGGCGTCTAGGGTTTCAAGCTTCTCTCTCATCATGGATTTGAATCTCTCCGGCGCCTCCGGCAGGAGAAACGTCGGGAGGTCGCGCTGCCTAAGCGGCGGGAGGTGCGGGAGGCGGATGTCGTCGGATCCGGCGTCGGCGGCGGCGGCGTGGCCGTTGAAGTAGAAGTGGTAGATGCAGAGGACGGTGGCTGGCTCGACCCAGAGGAGGGCGCTGGGGAGGTGGGCGTCACGCGCCACCTCCGCCGCCCAGGAGAAGAGGTGGGAGTAGACGAGGAAGGTGGCGTCGGTGCGGAGGAGGAGGCCCCGGAGGGCCTCCCGGCCGTGGGATTTCATCTCGGACATGTAGCGGCCGCTGTCGCCGCCGGGCTTCAGGCCGTCGTCGTAGCCGTCAGAGAACGAGACGAAGTCGAGGCCCGGCGGGGATGCGGCGGCGGAGGAGATGGCCATGCGCCGAGATGCGTAAACGCTGGTGAAGAAGGTGACGTCGGTGCCGGCGTTGAGGAGTCGCTTGGCGAATTGGAGGGCCGGATTGATGTGGCCTTGTGCCGGGAATGTTGCCAACACGACGCGCCGGCGGCCCATATCTATGGAGTTATTTGAGTTGTTTATGGAAATTCCCGGTGGTGGAGAGAGGATTCCTATGTCGTGAAGAAGAAAAATACATGTATATATATAGCCTATAGGAGTGCTTGGAGCATTCATTATCAAGATTCGTCAAATTCTAACATAGTAACTTTAAAATTTAACTAGAAAGTTTTAAAATTTGTGTCTCATCATAGTTATCACTTATCACAAGTCAAAATAATTTGATCGTACCAAACGACTTTGTTCTCTTTATAAATTCGCAACATCGCTTAATTCGCGAGGTAATATCCACATATAAATTTTTGAATGACATATCGACTACAATAATAATAAAAAAAATCATTCGCGAAATTGATGTGAACAAATTTGTGATTTACGGAAAATTTATTAAGTTGTGCAATGGACCAGAATTAGAATTAGAGTAAATTGCCCTTTTATTTACCTAACGCAGTATTTTAATTTAATGGTTTTATAATGTACAAATATTAATATGCCTATACCTAATTATTCCGGGTTAAGTTACTACATACACTCCCACTGTCCCACAAAGAGTCATATGTTGCCATTTCGGATCATCTCAAAATAAGAGTCCTATTTCACTTTTATTACCACCTAAGTAGACCCCATATTCCACCAATTTATTCTACTTATATTTTATTATAAAACTAATATATAGTATAAGTTAGATTCATATTCCACTAACTTATTTAACTCACTTTTCTTTACATACTAACTTATTTAACTCACTTTTCTTTACATACTAACTTATTTAACTCACTTTTCTTTACATTTCTTAAAATCCGTGCCATAACTAAATAGAAATCATATTCCGGGACGGAGAGTAGTATTTTATTTTACCTATGCTCAAGTTATATAGAAATTTTACAAAGCATTTGTGATAATGTATGGATGAAAGTGGAAACTTGTAATGTAAACACGCGCCACCCATCTTTCAAGCACATGCCAGCTACCGTTATGTTTCTCTAGCTACCTTGCATTCAATTTCTGGCCAACGTAATTCTATGTGCACCAATAAGAATTGGGTATGAAAATGACTATATATGTACTTTTAGATTCATATTAAAAGACGGAACCATTTTTTTTCAAAGATGAACAATGTTTGTTGTAACTTGTAAGACATGATACAATTATTTTCAAATCCAGACTCTTATATGATGATTTTAGTTAGTTTGTGGCTCAAAACTTATAATATTGAACGTGATATTCGCATCAAATGAATAGTGAATATTTAAGTAGTACTAGGAGTGTAAATTTAGTGACAGTTTAAGTGTCACGGCAAATATAAGTACTCGGCCTAATTGAGATTCATAATTGCAAAATCTTTAATATTGTTTAAGTGCAACGATAATACGATATGAATAAGTTAAGTATTTGGCCTAATTGAGATTCATAATTGACCGTTCTAAAATATTTTTCTGATTTTCACGTACATTACATTACTTTTCCACATTTGGTCCGTTCCACAAAGATTGTCTCACTTTGACCGGGCACGAATTTTATGAAATGTAATGAAAAGTGAGTTGAAAAGGTTAGTGAAATGTTGATCCTACTTTTATATATTAATTTTATACTTAGTAAAATGTGAGTAGAAATTATTTAGTGGAATATGAGACCCAGTACAAAAAATAGTAAAAAGTGAAATGAGACAAATTTTGTGGGATGAACGAAAATGAAAAAATGGGACAATTTATGGGACGGGGCGTTATTTAATTAGCGCACTAAATAAAGTTAAAGAGACGCGTCATGGGTCAATTAGCGTTGTACTTATACATTTTTCCAACTAACCTCGTATCAATGGCATGCATTAATGCATTATATAAACGTGAAGTGTATATATTAATAATATTTGGGTAGACTGGTAGAGTGTCCTAAACAATCAATACTGGTAATATAGTTTGTCCCAACAGTGTAAATCTACTATATTTGGTATTCAAGATAAACAACTATATTTGGAAGTCAACATAAACAAAGAACTTATGTATCTTTGAGATACGATTTTCTAAACACGAATATTTCAAGAATTTTGCCTCATGCGATCCATGATTTATGTATATCCGGCACGAATTTTTGTCTCACGCGATTCATCATGACTGTTACTAGTCCGTTATTCTTTTTCATTCCCTCTATGCACCACCGAGGGCCTTGCCTCGCGCTACAGTCGACTTCGCCTCACCGGCTTTTTCTCCCCCCCTCTCTACTTTCCTTCTTTTATTCACCATTTATTGATTAAACAAGATAATGTAGTAATTTTTTATCATCTTTATAATTTAATCCATTCAATAATCTAAATTACTAAACACCTCACTAATATTAGTATCTTGTTTAATCATATACTACTATTATCGAACAACATATAATATTTATTTAATTTTGCTTTTATTTATGTAATAATCCAACCGTTTATTAACCGCCGCCAACAATTTGATCCAAGAAGATGCCAAGATTAACTTGAGACGTTCCACCGTCGTTCACAGCCTCCCTCGCCAAATCCCTCCATTTCTTAGCGTTTTCCCTCATCTTCCTACTCTCATCTCCACCGTCCATCACCATCTCCAAACACCGCACGATCTCATCGCTCTCCACAATCTCCCCCTTCGCCGCCCTCACTCCACACCCCCACAAATCCTCCACCAGCTTCGCATTCGTACCCTGATCCGTCCACTGCGGCAGCGCCACCACCGGCACCCCCACCGCCAAGCTCTCCAGCGTCGAATTCCACCCACAGTGCGTCACGAAGCAACCGACGCTACGGTGCGACAGAACCTCCACCTGATTGCACCAATTCACCACTCTCCCTCTTTTCACCAACTCCTCTTTACAACTCAGCTTCTCTCTCTCCTCCGAGTCTCTCATCACCCACAGAAACGGCCTCCGGATCATCACCAGCGCCTCCGCTATCGCCTCCGTCTGCAACCGCGGCAGCTCCGAATAGCTCCCGAACGCCACGTAGATCACCGATTCCCTCTCCGAAGAATCCAAAAATTGTATGCAATCGTCAATTTTCTGAATCAAATCACCTCCGAAGCTGGAATCGGATTGATCGGCACCGTCCAAAAACGCAGAAGGAATCAACGGCCCGATCGCCAGCATTCTGTACTTATCCAAATCTCTCAGAGCCTCAGCCTCCAACGCGTCGAACGTGTTCACCACCACCGTCGCCCGCTCATCCTCTCCGTCCAAAATCTCGAAATTATCAATCAACGTCGGAATCACTAAATTGTACGCGCTCGGATTCGTCTCGAGAAAAAAAGACGGCAGATCGCCGCGGCGGAGGCGCGGCAGCCCCGGCAGCTCGATCATTTCATCGGAAGGATTAAATTTCTTACTATAGTAATGAAAATAGACACTGAAGAGAGCAGCCGGTTGGATCCAGAGGAGCGTGAAGGGGACGCCGAGGCGGCGGGCGACGCGACCGGCCCACGGCACGAGGAGATTGTAGACGATCCGAGTGTAGGGGCGGCCTTCGGCTCGCTTGGCGGCGACGGCGTCTTCGACGGCTTTGATGCCGTGTTGGGAGAGGTCTAGGAAGAATTTGGGGAAGTCTTCTTGTGTGGATAAATCGAAGGCGGTGGAGAAGGAAACGACGTCGATTAGGGAGTGGAAGGAAGGGGAGAGAGTGTGGGACATGCGGGCGGTGGCAGAGGCGCTGGTGAGGACGGTGACTTTAATAAGGGCGTGTTTGGCTAGGCGCTTTGCGAATTGGAGGGAAGGGTTGATGTGGCCTTGCGCGGGGAATGTTACTAGTAGGATGTGTTTCTCCGCCATTGTTGCTAGTAAAAGATAACTTTGATTTCAGAGAGTGATTGTGTGTTTGTGGTCTCAGTTATTTGTTGTGGTATGTATATATAGATAGTGCATTATCATGATATGACAACACATGAGTATTACTATTAGGAATGCATGGTTAAATTGGTATCACTAGGCTCCGAATTAGACTCTGTTGGTTTCTGTCTTGGAATATTAACAACCTCTCACGGGCTGGGCTGGGCTGGGCTGGGCTGGGCTGTCTCGGAACCAACATTTCGGCCAGCTTTGGGCCTCCGAGTATTTCGAACCTGTAGCGAGTTTGAAGAGACTTAAACTCAATGTAAATACAAATTTAGTGTATATTTAATTATTTATAAATTTTGGTCAGCTAACGTTTTTAAACGACCATGGCCACATCATCGAGCAAAACTAATTGGTTTAACAAATTAGACTCAATTTAAATACTTATAAATTTTAAATATTTTTTATGTAATATGCAAAACTACCGCTTTATCAATTTGGGCATAGTTTAGCCACTCAGGTCGGTCGGCAGCGCCAAGAATAGAAGAATGAGATAAGACTCTATGAAGGAACGGGATACAAAAACTAACAGTTGTATTTTTTGTCGATTAATGAGGACAGCAAGGGACGCACTTCTGATGTACCCTTCACTTCCTAAAAATTTGTCACCATTTATATTGTTGTCCACTTTTGCGTCATAAATCCGTGTTGGCAAATTACCACTTTCGCTCACCATTTCACTAACTTTTTAGACAGCAAGGGACACACTTCTGATGTACCCTTCACTTCCTAAAAATTTGTCACCATTTATATTGTTGTCCACTTTTGCGTCATAAATCCGTGTTGGCAAATTACCACTTTCACTCACCATTTCACTAACTTTTTAGACAGCAAGGGACGCACTTCTGATGTACCCTTCACTTCCTAAAAATTTGTCACCATTTATATTATTGTCCACTTTTGCGTCATAAATCCGTGTTGGCAAATTACCACTTTCGCTCACCATTTCACTAACTTTTTAGACAGCAAGGGACGCACTTCTGATGTACCCTTCACTTCCTAAAAATTTGTCACCATTTATATTGTTGTCCACTTTTGCGTCATAAATCTGTGTTGGCAAATTACCACTTTCGCTCACCATTTCACTAACTTTTTAGACAGCAAGGGACGCACTTCTGATGTACCCTTCACTTCCTAAAAATTTGTCACCATTTATATTGTTGTCCACTTTTGCGTCATAAATCCGTGTTGGCAAATTACCACTTTCGCTCACCATTTCACTAACTTTTTAGAATGGTGAAAATTTTCACTAACTTCCCAAAAGTTGACAACATTTCACGAATGGAGAAAATAGTATAATATTCCCTCCGCCCCATAAAACAGGCCTTTTCGCCCGTCCCATTAAAATAGTTTATATTCATTTGTGGCAATCAGTTTCTCCTTCTCTTTTATTTTATTATTTATGGACTCTACCATTCTGCAAACAATTTCTACTATTTTTTCTTCTTCTCTCTTACTTACCAATTACGCATTAAAATTTGTTCTAACCCTAAATGACCTATTTCTATGGGACTAGGGAGTATAGTATAAAAACATATTTAAAATTTGTGAAAATACACACTTTTATAAAATCAATAAATAATAAGATAAAATGGTATATTTGGATAATATTTACAATGTGAATCTAATTCTCGATTAAAATTTTATAAAAACAAGATAGACATGATTAGAGTCGGGCTGTTTTTCCAGAAATAGCAAAAGTTGGCATTGGTTTGTTCTGCTTGCAGGAGGAAATACCAAATAAAAAAAACTCTCAACATAGGTATTTACAATTGTTCAAATTGAGCATTTATCTCAATAGAAAAAAGGGATGGGTATGATGGCCATTATTCTATATGTTGAATTAAATAAAAACTTTTTACATATGTTAACTTAGTTGAATAGAAGTGGGTTGCCGCAATTCTAGATTCGATGAATCTCGTGCAGTTAGTATATGCCATCCCATTTTACCCACTCACAATTTGGTTGTGATTGTTGAATTTAATACATGTACTACCTACTACTAATATACAGAGTAGTATATTGAAATACTACTTATATGACAACTATTTGTGCCTTTGTGGCATGGTTCTCATTTAATTCATTTATGTTTAATATTGATTAAACATAAATAATGCTAACATATCACATAAAAAGTTGGTGTTTGTATAATGAGAATTGGTTTATGCTAAGTACTTTTTAAAAGGGCAAATTAATAAATGTATACTTGTCGGAATTGGATTTGTAATTTTGTATCCACTTCAAAAACTACACTAAATTTGAAAAACTAAATGTAGTCATTCTAGAGTAAGTCAATTCAATAATGGTAACTGAATTTATATCTTGATCATCAACTTACAAATGCTTAATTTTTCATAATCCAAAAACAATCCAGTAGAAAAGTTCTCAACCTAAACTTAATTCAAAGCAGCAAAAGCCGGCTAATTAATAGCAATACATAACCAACAAAAAACTAAAAATGAGACACTTCCTTCAACAAAGCGCACAATAAAATCATAAAACAAGCAAAATTAGGGGCAAAGTTTTAAACAATATATTGAAAACAAATAAAAATGAACACATCTTCAATAGTCTTTGGTTGTAACCTTAATTGTTGTCCGATAATCTTGATCGGTTTTAGCCCTGGTAAAATTAAAACTCCATTTGATGGGAACCCACACAATATAATATTAACATAGTTTGTTATTTTCCTATTAATCTTAGTTTAAGTTTGTGGCTTTCAAGTGGAGCATTTAGTTACTTGTGATGAGAGCATCATAGTTGTCATCACCATGAGATAATATACGATTGTTAATACATACTCCTACTACTTATTAAACTAATTATATCATTGTAAACACAAGGTGGCTAATTTGCATTTATTATTTAAAAATATTGAAATAATAAGTAGTTTAATAGATGGTTTGGTTACCCGATTCATTAAATTACTCAAATTTTAAGGATTTTTTTAACTCTAATTAGTTGTAGTCAATCTTGTCTTCTCTCAAACTTTATAATAATTTTTCAAATAGAATACTCCTACTACTATATAACATTGACGACATCACTGGTAATCAAATGAAAGTGATGAATCGTATAAATGAAATAAAAATTATAGCCAGTCAATGACACAATAAATGACACCATCCTCACGTCTAGTACTCTTGGTGCATTTGACAATATGTAAGCATTTCTTTTTATGTTTTATATTATTATCATTTTTAGCTGCTGAATTGTAAATTAAGATTCTTCATCACTTTTTGTATTTTTATGAATAAGTCGATATTATTAAATCACACGTAGCAATTATTGCCTTACTTGATTATAAGTCTCGGCGCCCCACACTTCGCCCCGACATCATGTGAGGAGGTTCAATCAGGCTACGCAGTAGCCCGTTAAAGATGAGACTTTAACCCTCTAGCTGTCAGAATTTAAAGAGGAGACCTTAACCCTCTAGCTGCCAGAATCCCATCGCCCAAGACTTCACACTTGTGCCTGAGAGATGGAAGCAACTACACGACAACAGTAGTACTTGAGAGATGGAAGCAATTACACGACAGTAGTGAGATTTAGAGATGGAAGCAACTACACAACAACAATAGTGCCTCAGAGATGGAAGCAATGGAAGCAACAACACGACATCAGTGGGATTTGCTCATTGCAACAAGATCTGCCCCTCCGTTGCCAACTGCGCTACCGTTGCGGGCATAAAATAGTACTCCTTATAAAACAATGTATTGTAGTCATTATACACGTGCGGAAAAGCATTGAATTCTGATTAAATTCTGATATGCTCTACAAATCTGTAACTAAAAATATATAGAAAAAATGAAAAATCATAAAAATTGAATTAGTTTTCAATTATCCCATAACATAAATTTTAGTGAGTATGAGAGTGATCAATTGCTAACTCATCATTTAATTGCTAACTACAACTAATTTAAGACCATAGGATTTTAGAAAACTTGTGGTCTACAATTTGCCACGTGTAATTTTAGTTTTTATTAATTAAATAAAAAAAGATAAAAAAAACTATCAAATTAGCGTTTTGGATGAAAATGTCAATATAGTATTTTCAAATATCAACACAATGTTTTGAGAATGTAACGCAGTGCTTTGAGATTGTTAACACATTGCTTATATTAACATTCTTCATGTATTATATTGACATATTTTATATATTATGTTGACATTTGTTGCTGCACGAAAAAATTGGAATTTTTTGAAAAAAAATTCAAATTTTGACATCGGAACATATGCAAGTGAGATCTCATTAGAATCCTTATGAAATTATCTTTAATTTGATATATGTTGTGTGCAAAAATAATTTAGATCGAGAAAGTTATATGTGTTTTAAAGTTATGAGATATTTTTCAAAAGTTAGTTACAACTAATTTGTTGTAAATTGACCTTAATACCCCTATTGACGTTTTTTATTGATTTCGGGGCTAATGATGTAGGCCCTTAATTTAAATATCTAATAATTATTATTTAATTATAGTTAGCAATTAAGTATTGAGTTAGCAATATAACACTCCCCTTGGTGAGTTTATATCATATATGACGGTCGAGAAATTTCAAATTTTATAATTTTCGACTATTTTAAAAAGTATGGATAAATAAAATTTAATTAAATCTCAT
Organism: Salvia splendens; assembly: GCF_004379255.2. Classification (NCBI taxonomy): domain Eukaryota; kingdom Viridiplantae; phylum Streptophyta; class Magnoliopsida; order Lamiales; family Lamiaceae; genus Salvia; species Salvia splendens. Next base: position 2,925,044 of record NC_056036.1, on the reverse strand, counting down.
GAATTTTTTTTAATAAAACTTGTAAAAAAAATAAAAAAAAATAGAATTGTCACATAAATTGCGTGAGTCTGCATTTGGCAGGATAGACTTTGAGTTTATATCATATATGACGGTCGAGAAAGCAAATTTTCTTTTTAGATCAAAGGATGCATCATTATGACATTGGTATGACGTCATTTAATGATGAAATTTTGGGTGCCCATTTTATATATATTTTCTTAATCCCAACACGACATTCTTTATTTTAATTTAACTTCTAATCTATAATATATATTTTCCCCTCGTTGACAATAAATCTAATGTTCTAAAAAAATGACAAATGCAGTAGAAAAATTATCGGTTTATATTTATATAGAACTGGTGTAGAACTAATCTACAAGTTAATCATATAAATTCAAATATCAAAACTACTTTATAAATTTTGTTCTTGAAATATTTAAAAGTAACATCAAATATTACTAAGTTAAACATAATTCAATAATCGTTTCTTTTCCTCCTGTGGTCGAATCCACTGAAGTCCTCGATTTTCAGTTGTCCAAATGTGAGAGGATTATACGTTTTTTCTCTTTCCAATAATAATCAAAGAGTAGATGAGTAATCATTATCGATTGTATAAAAAAAAGAGATTCGCAACTGAAAGGTCAACCGCAGTTACAAAACAAGTTGAAGTGTTGCTTATTTTTTTTATAGCTTACGCAGTCTTAAAAAAGGTCGTTATTTCGAGTATATAAAGAGGAGATGTGAGAGCAGACTTTGTAGACACAAAACACGAGAGATTTTAATAGTATATGATCTCTGCAACCAAACTCGTATTGTTGAATCACAAACCCATCATCACTAATTCTCCAATTCGCCAAACGTTTTCTTCTTCTCTGAGAAGCATAATGTCTGTATCCGATCAAAGCTTCGAACAGCCAAGATTGGTCGCCAAGAAAGTCTTGGCAAAGCCCCAGAGCGAGGGAGAAGGTGCTGTTGTTAGACGAAGCATTGGAAGGTAATTTCTTCCAATTCTAAGCTTTTTAATTGGGCATTTTTCTGATTTCGATGAAAATCATTGATTCCATGGGAGAATCAAGTAATTCGCTACTTCAACTTGTAGCATCAGTTGTTATTGGATCGTGATTTTGGTTTGATTTGGTGCTCAAAAATTGTAGACCCGAATTGAAGTCGCTGGATCCTTTCCTCATGCTGGATGAATTTTCTGGTAACATTTTGTTATTATGATGATTTTTTTTGAATTATTTAATTATGTTGTTGAATTTGAATGATCTTATTTTCATTGTAGTTACACCGCCTGCTGGATTTCCTGATCATCCCCACCGTGGTATCTGCCATTATCAAATACTGCTATGATTATAAATTTCTTATGCAAATTCAAACAAATGAAAAGAAAATATTGACATTTATGCTCTGTTTTCAGGGTTTGAGACTGTTACATATGTGTTACAGGTAATTTTGTGTTGTTTTCATAGCTGAGAGAGGTTTTTTTTAAGCCATGTTTGAATGAAATGAAATAAATTAAACTTGCTATCTGTATATAGGGAGGTGTCACACATCAGGATTTTGCTGGTCACAAGGGGACAATTCATGCTGGTGAAGTGCAGGTAGTATTTGAATAACACTTGATTCATTATATATCTATATGTTTTGTTTGCCTCTTCGAATTTCGGTTTTAAATTTTGTGTTTGGAGGTGTGCAGTGGATGACTGCAGGGAGGGGTATAGTCCACTCTGAAATGCCTGCAGGAGAAGGTACTCACACAGGCCTGCAACTGTGGATCAATCTTTCTTCCAAGGATAAGATGTTAGTTTAGTTTCCTTTTTAGTTATTCTATCCAAAAATGTATAGTATTCATTTGGTGAAGAAAATGGTTTGTTACTTTTGAAGGATTGAGCCTAGATATCAAGAATTGCTGAGGGATGACATCCCGAGTGCAGAGGAAGACGGTGTTGTTGTTCGAGTGATTGCAGGGGAGTCCATGGGGGTTCGCTCCCCAGTCTACACGCGAACCCCAACAATGTACCTTGATTTCACCCTCCAGCACGGCTCTCAGCATCATCAGAGGATCCCGGAGTCATGGAACGCGTTTGCGTACATTATTGAAGGGGAAGGGGTGTTTGGGACGCCCAACTCACCTCCCGTGTCAGCCCACCATATCTTGGTTTTAGGCCCGGGGGAGGGGCTTAGCGTGTGGAACAAGGCGGCCAAGCCACTGAGGTTCATCTTGGTGGGCGGCGAGCCACTCGGTGAGCCAGTGGTTCAGCATGGCCCTTTTGTGATGAACACGCAAGCTGAAATCGAGAAGACCATTGAAGACTACTACTATGGCAAGAATGGGTTTGAGATGGCAAGAAACTGGAGGTCTGAATGAGTGCTGTTGAAACAACTAAGTCAAATTAATTAGGTTGTGAAAGTTTCTGCCTGTCACTAGCAATCTCTATCTTCACCAACACATTTTCACACACATACACACACACCATCATCATTGATTCAAGATTTTATCATAGTGATGAGGACAGAAAGCTTCTAGAAGCTAAGAGAGTATGCAGCATTGAGATTCTGTGTTTGATGGGGTCAGCTTGCTTCTAGAACATGTTGATTCTTGTAGTATTATTTTTTTCTTTTGGCTATTTTGATCCAAAAATGCCCTTTTGAGTATTTGGGTAATTTTATCTTTTCATATTTTAACCATTTTAATATGATATTATTTAAATGATGTACTAAATTTGATATTATTTCAAAATTATCTTCTTCTTCTCTTTGCCATCCTTCACTTTGTTTTTTTTTATTTCAATATTATATTTAATTTTATAAAATTAAATTTAAAATTTGAATTTTTAAATATCAATAAATTATTTGTAATGGTAATTATCAATTTATGTATTTATTATAAAAGAGTTTTGTGTGAGTTGGCTGCATAGTTTGATCTCTATATATAGCTATGAGAAGAAAAAGAATACATAAATTAACCATCGTCTGCTTTGTTGATGATGGTCAGTCAACGATTTGAGTATTAGATGAAGGAGAATTTTATTCTTATATTAATAGTGTAATAAAATCTGTAGCATGACAATTTTTCGTATTCACATATCACAATAGTTCATCAATACATATAGTTATGTACTGCAACAAACTAGTTTAGTTTTTTGTAATAAAACCGTTTTAAACTTTAAAGCAATGAAAGGCCGAAATGAATTATGGCCCATTCATTTGTATGGTAACAAACAAGTTATCTTACAAATTGAATTAAAGCCCATTATCTCTGAAGAGCCCACTTATATTCATGTAGACATTTAGTAGTTCATTATATGTGACAATTGTGCATTCCATTTTTTAGGTGAATTGCTTAGTTTATTCTAATAATATATTTTGAATATCTTTGATTTTGTTGTATTTCTCTATTAATATAAAAAGTATTAATATTAATTTAAATCATAAAACTAAATTAAATTTTAGTCAATCTAGTAGGTCTAAAATTAAAATATTTAATTATATATTTAAATTTTTTCACTTGTAAGTATTGTTTAAATTAGAATATTAAATTATGGCTTTTAATTTTTTTCACTTGTCTTATCCATGTACAAAATGCTCCATCGACTTAGGATGCTATTTAAAACGATGCATTTTTACTAAAATAAATATTTTTCTTCTCTTATTTTAATGAAACAATATTGTTTTTTAATATACTAAAAGACGACATTTTGTATAAGGATAAGATATCAAAGGTAAATTAAAATTTTGTAATTTAATATTTTGATTTCAAATGTTATGTGATTATTTGGCTAAAGGTTGTGAAATAAGTAGGAAATATACTATTTATGAAAATATCATTTTTATGGAGTATTATTATGTTTACTATTTTTTAGAATTTTAGCCCCAGCTTATATAAATTTCTAGTTTCGTCCCTGGTCGAACTCATAACCTCTTGGTCAAGAGACCAAAACTAATACCAATCCACCACAAGCCATTCTTGGTAACAACATGAACATTAGTTATTATTATATTAAAACAATTTTTTTATCTACTCAAACTAATAATTCATGTTTAAATTTATATTTTAGTGAGTAGTTATTAATATAATATGATAATATATTTGTCTTCTACTAAACTTTTTACTCTTTACTAAATTTAATTATTAGTATTTGTATAATATAGGTAGTAGTTATACCTAAGGTTTAATAAATTATTTTCTATAAATATTTTTATCAAAACTACCTAATAAATTTCTTATTTACTTATATATAGGGATGCTTAAACAGTTCTCCGGTTCTCGGTTAAATGGAACCGGAATCGGCCGGTTAATTGAGGAACCGGGAATTGGAAAATCGGTTCCGGTTCCAGTACCGGTTCCAACTTTTAAAATAAAATCGGTTCCAGTTCTAACCGTAACCGAATGGTTCCTAATCGGAAACCGGATTATAACTCAATTTTTTTTATAATTTAATATATTAATAAATCTAACTTAATTGAATTAATATTGAGTTGGAGTAAAATAATTTGAAACATTTAGTGATTTTTTTATTTAAATAGTATTAAATTTGCGAGCTCTGTTTTCTGAAGTATTTAAAATGTTTAAACCTTGATACCTTAAATCTACAACTATTTTCCCAATCCATTTTTTATGAACTAACTACTATGAGTAGGATATCATAAGTTTATTTTTAATGTCCAAAAGAACTTATACAATTACAATATCATTTCATATGATAGAAATTTAACTTTATAAAAAATTTATGTAACAATTCATTTAACATATGATTTTAACATGTTTGTGAATAATTTATTAATTGTTCCGTTATAAACCAAAAAGTCACAAGAAGATCAATTAGTGTTGGAAATTCCATTGAATATTTGTTTAGCCAAAAAAGGGGAAAATGGAATTCAATTTTAAAACTCATTTTTTTAAAAAATTGTTAAGTTTTAGAACTCTTTTTTTTATAAAAAAATTGTCAACATAAACTAGTCCGACCTTCTACACTTGGCACCACTCTTATCCATAAATGTATATTACTCCCTCCGTCCGCCAAATATTGTCCCACTTTGACCCAGCACGGGTTTTAAGAAATGTAATGAAAAGTCAGTTGAAAAAGTTAGTGGAATGTGGGTCCTACTTTTATATATTATTTTTATAATAAAATGTGAGTAGGAATGAGTTAGTGAAATATGAGGTCCACTATAAAAAATGGTAAAAAGTGAACTGGGACAAATTTTGTGGGACGGAAGGAAAGAGAAAAATTAGACAAACTTTCAGGGTCTGAAGGAGTATTGTATAGTTGGTTTGTATTTTTTGTGTATTTATTTGAATTTTTAGGTATTATTTGTTATATTTTTAGATGTTGGATTATTATTTTTTTAGTATTGAACTATTTAAAATTATAAATAAATTCGGATTAAAATTACACATCGGTTCCGATTTCGAACCGGAATCGACCGGTTCTTAATCGGCTGGTTCCAAATCGGAACCGACCAGTTCCAGTTCTAGGATTTATGAAAAATTAAAACCAGTTAATCAGTCCGGTTAGAACCGGAACCGACCGAATAAGCATGCCTACTTATATATTTGCTATATATATTCTGCCATATACTTTTTTTTGAATTAATATGAACTTATCTATTTTTATATCTGAAATATTAAAAATTTTGTCCACACTAAATTGTAATTTGTACATTTTATTATATTTATTGACAAAAATTAAATAAAATTTATCATTTACTAATATTAATATTTTAATATTTATATATTTAATGTGTTTTGTTATATATAGAGTTTATTTTATCATTCATTAAATTGAATATATTTTGTATATTATTTATATAATTTGTAACAATAAAACGGTTCGACCAGTTGGTCACCCAGTTGGACTGCTTTGAAACATGAACCAGTAGCTTCGCCGGTTCACTCACCAGTCTGACTTTTAAAACATTGAAATTAGGGGCAAAGCTTTAAACAACCTACAATCTTAATTGTTATCCGATAATCTTGATAAGGTTTTAGCCCTGGTAAAATTAAAACTCTATTTGATGGGAACCCACACAATATAATATTAACATAGTTTGTTATTTTCCTATTAATCTTAGATTCTTAGTTTAAGTTTGTGGCTTTCAAGTGGAGCATTTATAGTTACTTGTGATGAGAGGCATCATAGTTGTCATCACCATGAGATAATATACGATTCTCAATACATACTACTACAGTACTACTTATTAAACTAATTATATCGTTGTACACACAAGGTAGCTAATTTGCATTTATTATTTTAAAAAATTGAAACTATAAGTAGTTTAATAGATGGTTTGGCTACCCAATTCATTAAATTACTCAAATTTAGGGATTTTTTAAACTCTAATTAGTTGTAGTCAAACTTGTCACAAGATGATTCTCTCAAACTTTATAATAATTTTTCAAATATATTATACTCCACATGAAAGTGATGAATCGTATAAATGAAATAAAAATTATAGCCAGTTAATGACACAATAAATGACACCATCCTCACGTCTAGGTGCATTTGACAAAATGTAAGCATTTCTTTTTTATGTTTTACTATATATTATTATCATTTTTAGATGCTGAATTATAAATTAAGATTCTTCATCAATATTTGTATTTTTATGAAGGGGTCGATATTATTAAATCACACGTGGCAATTATTGCCTTACTTGATTATAATAGTACTCCGTATAAAACAATATATTGTCGTCATTATATATGTGCATAAAAGCATTATTAAATTCTGATTAAATTCTGATATGCTCTACAAATCTGTAACTCTAAAAATTGAGTATAAGAAAATTCATAAAAATTGAATTCGTTTTCAATTATCCCATAACATAAATTTTAATGAGGTTATATCATATATGACGGTTGAGAAATTTCAAATTTTATAAACTTTCGACTATTTTAAAAATTATGGATAAATAAAATTTAATCAAATTTCAAAACTTGTCAAAAAGATTAAAAAAATAGAATTGTCACATTAATTGCGTGAGTCTACATGTGGCACGATAGACTTTATGAGAAAGATAAAAAAAAAAGAAACATGTGGCGGGGCAAAATTTTGTTAGTGAAATAATTTTAAAGAATGCATTTTTTTTATTTTGAAAAGTCTTTTCTCTTTAATTAGATGGTTCATTCTCTGCTAACAATATTTTAATTATTTTCTCTCTCATACAATTATTTTATTTTACCAATTTTACATAAAAATTTGTGTCAATCAATATTCTTTTGGGATGAAATGAGTATCAAATATTAATAAGTAAAAAAAATCAATAATTGTCTCTTTTCCTATTGCAGTCGAATTGACTGAATTCTTTGATTTTCAATTATCTAAATGGGAGAGGATTATATATACGTCCAAATCAATCCGGACAACACGCCGATTCGTCTTTTCTCATTCCGATAATTAATCAAAATTTTAGACATAAGAGTAGATGAGTAACCATCATCGATCATTCGAGAAAAAGTGAGAATCGCAACCGAACGGTCAATGACTCAATCCTGGTTAAAAAGTTGGCATTGCTAAGTGATGGGATACGAACTAAACAACTAAGCCCTAATTGCGAGCCCAATAGCAGTGACGGCCCATCGGCCCAAAACCCAAGAAAGAGTATCAGTTCGGCACAACCAAAGAGTTCGGTCATAGCCTATAGCTCGGTAAAAGCCGACCAATCGAGCTCAACTCTCAGATCGGCACAACCAAAGAGTTCGGTCACAGCCCATAACTCGGTAAAAGCCGACCAATCGAGCTCAACTCTCAGATCGGCACAACCAAAGAGTTCGGTCACAGCCCATAGCTCGGTAAAAGCCGACCAATCGAGCTCAACTCTCAGATCGGCAAAAGCTGATTGGCAAAGTTCAGCAGTTCGGTCTCAGTATTCGACCGAACAAGGAGATAGTGGACCCATGCAGGATCTCCACAACCTCCATTACACCCACGATCTATTTAGTGGTATTAAGCAGTTATCAACCCCACTACCAGGGCTGCAAACCACGATCTTAGTTCGAATGTATAAATAGAACTTAGATCAGATAGACAGGGTTAAGCTCTCTAGATCCTGAATCTTATAGCAAATCAGTATTGTAATCTGTAAGCGAGACCAAACAATACAAATTTGCCCTCTCTTCTTCCCGTGGACGTAGATTTACCTCAGTAAATCGAACCACGTAATTTTCCGTGTTGTGATCGTTTATTACTTGCATTTATTCCCATCAAAAATTCGCCACATCATCACTGGCGCCGTCTGTGGGAAACGACAGAAAACCAAAACTGTGATAAAAGCGAGTTTTTGATCCTCTTCCACCAAAAAATGCATACCAGATCACATAATACCCATACTTCCGTCCGTGATGAACGTGAGGAAGCTAGTCCAGCCCGTAGGTCTGGAAAACAGCCTCGGGAGAAATCTGCCTCCAGTTCTCACGGTGAAAGAACAAACCACTCAAAAAGTCATCGCACCGAGCCTCCCCAGCAGCTCGCTTTGAATGAGGCTGTCAAGTTGTTCTTGGCTGAGAAGCAGGATGAGTTCTTAACATTCCTGCAAAAGAGCCAGAAGCCGGAGAAGAAAACGGCGGATTCTCCCTCCCCCTCCAGACATGAAAGTCACTACCGCAGTAGTGTCGTATCTTCCAGGAGAAAGAATCCTCACCACCGATATGTTCCTTCTCCTCCTTGTTACCGAAATCACAGGAGAACTCCATCTCCACCATACCGTAGAGATGTCGGATTCGCTATGTATGGAGCGCTGAAGACTCCATTTTCGGATGATATCACCAGAACGCCGTTGCCACAGAATTACCGAACTCCGTCAGTGACTTATGACGGGTTAGTGGATCCTCATGATTTCCTGGGACGCTATCAGTATAATATGGCGAACCAAGGTCTCAATGAGGTTCACATGTGTAAGCTGTTTCCCGAGCTGCTCATCGGGAACGCAAGAAGGTGGTTTGATAGCCTCCCTCAAGGCAGCATTAGATCTTACAGAGATCTAATGGATGCTTTTCATAGGAGGTTCTTCCAGAAAGCGGAAACCCGAATCACTTCGGCTCAGCTGCTTTCTATACGTCAAGGTCGCGATGAAAAGATTAGCGACTTCATGACAAGATTCCACAAGGAATGCCTACAAGTAGATGATCTCAATGATCTACTTGTCATTTCGGCATTCCAAAATGGAATTCTGCCAGGAGCTCTCTACAGAAAGCTCGTGGAATGCAGTCCGCAAACAGCTCAAGAGATGTGGGACATTGCGGACCAGTTTTCTCGTGCTGATGAGGCAGACCGTCGAAAACGGTCTTTAGACAGCTCTTCCAGAGGAGACAAGAGGAAGCCCGATCATAGCGATCAGGGACATCCTCGCCGAACTCCTTTTGAAAGAATTCAAAGGGCACCGGTACAAGACAGATTGGGACCACGTCTCAATCCTGAGAAACCACCCGCTCAGTTCGTACCATTGAACAAGTCGAGAGCGGAAATTTTCGAACTGCATTCTGATATGTTCGAAAAACCAAAGTCGATGACGAAATCGGCCACGCGCCGAAGTCAGGATAAATATTGCTCCTTCCATCAAGACCACGGTCACGATACCGAGGAGTGCCGAAATTTGGCAGCAGGTATTGATGTTCTTGTGAAAGCAGGGACGTTAAAAAAATACCAAAGCAAGCCGCCGAAAAAGAATAAGAAACAGAGAAGTGCGAACTGCGCTCCTCAGGATCCTAAAAGGCAACAGGATCCCGAAGACGATGATGAGCCGCAATATGATGGAGTGATCCAGACTATTGACGCTCTCCCAGCCGGGAAGACTAAATCGTCTCTAAAATCAGAGCGCAGAGGCTTCAATCGAGAGGAGCCAACACATAAAAGGCTGAAGAAGGAGGAAGTAATTACATTTTCAGATGCAGATCCTGTCCCGGCCATTTCTCCTCATCAAGACGCTATTGTCATTCAAGCTGGAGTGGCAAACAAACTGATCCACAGAGTGTTTGTGGATACAGGAGCGTCAGTTAGCATTCTTTTTAAAGAATGTTTTGATAAACTGGAAGTGGATCCAGCTCGGCTCAGTCCGGCCCCACTTCCTCTGAAAAGTTTCGCCCAGGAGGACACCCGCCCTGAAGGTATTATCAGCCTTCCGATTACGGTAGGAAGAGCGCCTACGAGCTCCAGTACGGTGATCGAGTTTTTTGTGGTAAAAGCTCGATCCCCGTATAACATTATACTGGGAAGAGACTGGCTCAACACAGTTCGGGCCATTTGCTCTACTTATCACCTCACAATCAAGATCCCCACTAAAGGAGGGATAGCAGTCATCCGAGGTGATCAAAAGAGAGCAAAAGAATGTCTGCAGATTGCGCTTAAAAGTGCCGAACAATCAGATCGGCACCATCAAGCATAGCAATCACAGCAGCCGGAGTCAGAGGCAGGCGAAATGAACGAAGTCACACCGGAGCCGAACTCACGACCAGTTCAGTTATACGAAGACGATCCATCCAGAACGGTCAAGATCGGTTTCGCGGGAACACCTCTACTCCGGGAAAAGACCATCCAGCTCCTCAAAGAGTACAAAGATGTCTTTGCGTGGTCTCCGTTGGACATGACTGGAGTGTCTCCCGAGGTAATTACACATCGGTTAAATATTGATCCTTCAGTCCGGCCTATAAAACAGAAGCAAAGACTCTTTGCGGCAGAAAGAAATCAAGTCATCCATGACGAAGTCCGCCAATTACTGAAAGCGGATGTGTTATTTGAAGTAAAATATCCTTCTTGGGTGGCCAATCCTGTGATGATCAAGAAAAAAGAAGGAGGATGGCGGATGTGCATAGATTTTACGGATCTAAATAAGCACTGTCCTAAAGATTGCTACCCCCTTCCCAACATAGATAAAAAAGTAGAAGCTCTGATAGGCTTCGAAATTTTCTGTTTTCTTGATTTGTATAAAGGATACCACCAAGTTTTAATGGATGAGAATGATGCTTCAAAAACGGCTTTCATTACTGACTTCGGTATTTTTGCTTATAAAAAGATGCCATTTGGTTTAAAGAATGCCGGAGCCACATATCAAAGGATGGTAGATAAGCTATTTCGGCACCTGATCGGAAAAGAGGTTGAAGTATATGTTGACGACATAGTTGTTAAAAGCAGAAGCACTTCGGAGTACGAAAACAATCTCAAATCCACTCTCGACGTGCTCAAAAAAGCCAACCTCAAACTCAATCCCCAAAAATGTACCTTTTTGGTAGATTCGGGAAAATTTCTGGGTTGTTGGGTTTCAAAGGAAGGACTCAAGGCAAATCCCCTAAAGGTTCAAGTTGTTCAGAACATGGCAATGCCGAAGTCCATACATGATGTGCAAAGGCTAACTGGATGTCTAGCCGCACTGAACAGATTCCTTTCCCAAGCAGCCGAAAAGCAAATGCCGTTCTTCAATGTTTTGAAAAAGGCACCAAAGTTTGAGTGGGGAGCCGAACAGAAAAAGGCTTTTGACGAACTCAAAAGTTATTTAACCGAACTTCCTACTCTCTCTGCTCCAACAGATGCCGAAGTGATATTCTTATATTTAGCAGCATCAGATCAAACCATTAGCGCGGTGCTTGTGCGAGAAGAAGGCCTAAAGCAGCGTCCTATCTACTTCACCAGCCGAGCATTAAGAGGTCCCGAAACAAGGTATCAACCTCTGGAAAAAATTGCTCTGGCATTAGTAAATGCAGCAAGGAGACTGCGGCCATATTTCTATGCTCACAAAGTATGCGTCTTAACCGATCTTCCACTTCGGCAAGTTTTGACTAAGCCAGAAGCATCAGGCAGAATTGCCAAGTGGGCCATAGAGTTGGGAGAACATTCAATAGAATATCTACCTCGGAAAGCCATCAAGGGACAAGCCTTGGCAGATTTTCTTGTAGAGGCAAAGTTCGATCAGGCAATCCCTATTATTGCCGAACAGAAAAATCCTACCAAGGACGAACTAACACAGCCCCAGAAACCCGAAGTAGAGCCGCCGGACTGTTGGATTGGATTCGTAGATGGAGCCTCGAATAAGACAGGAAGTGGAGCTGGTATTCTACTTATCGCTCCCGACGGACACGAAGTAACTTATTCACTTCGGTTCTTATTCCCAGCCACTAATAACGAAGCCGAATACGAAGCCCTTCTTGCCGGACTTCAGTTAGCGCAACGTCTACTTGTCAAATCTCTCAAAATTCATTGTGATTCACAAGTCATAGTGAATCACATGCTGGGTACAAGTGAAGCCCGTGATGAAAGGATGAAAAAATACTTGGACAAAGCGCAAAGTATTAGCCGAAATTTCTCTTATTTTCGGATAATCCGCATTCCCAGAGCGGGAAATAGCCGGGCAGATACTTTAAGTAAGTTGGCCTCATATCCGAGCTCAAAGGTGGAGGAATTACCGCACAGAAGCATTGATGAAGCTGAAGTACACTCAGTAACCAGTTCACCAAACTGGATGACGCCAATATTAAAGTATCTAGATCAAGGACAACTGCCCGAGGATAAGAGAGAAGCAAGGAAAATCACATGCCGAGCACTTCGGTATGAACTTCATGAAGGAGTCCTATATAGAAAGTCCTACCTTCAACCGTTATTGCGATGTGTAGGACCAGAAGAGACGGATTACATCCTTAGAGAAGTTCATGAAGGATCTTGCGGTAGCCACATCGGAGCTAGAGCGTTAGCTAAAAAAGTTCTGAGATGGGGATATTATTGGCCAACTTTGGTACAAGAAGCAGTACGGCTAGTTAAGAAATGTACGAAATGCCAAATCCATGCAAATATCCCAAGGATGCCGCAGACTGATCTATGTGCTATGCAAAGCCCTTGGCCTTTTATGCAATGGGGCATAGACATAGTAGGACCACTACCACAAGCTCCCCGGCAAATGAAATTCTTGATCGTTGCCGTGGATTAGTTCACAAAGTGGGTGGAGGCTGAACCATTAGCTACGATAACGAGCTCAAAGGCATTAGATTTTGTCTGGAAGAACATAGTTTGCCGATTTGGCATACCCCATATCCTCATTTCGGATAATGGGACTCAGTTTACTGACAAAACATTCAAGAATTGGTGCCAAGAGTTGAATATTCAACAGCGGTTCACTTCGGTCTCTCACCCACAAGCAAACGGACAAACGGAAGTAACAAACCGTATTTTGGTGAAAGGATTAAAAGCTCGGTTAGAACAAGCCAAAGGACAATGGGTAGAAAATCTTCCTCAAGTCCTATGGTCTTACCGAACTACACCAAAAACCTCCAACGGTGAAACTCCGTACAGTCTAGTGTACGGCACTGAAGCCGTAATTCCGGTTGAGATCGGCATACCCAGCCCCCGAACCCTTAATTTCTCAACAGAACTGAATGGCGACGGACTGAGAGCCGAACTAGATCTTGCCGAAGAAAGAAGAGAATTGGCCTTCATAAAAGAAGCCAAGTACAAGGAGCAAGTAACCCGGTATTATAACCAAAGGGTGAAAAAGCTGCAGTTTCAAGTGGGAGATCTCGTATTGAGAAACAATGAAGTAAGCCGAGCAGAAAAGCTGGGCAAACTTGAACCCACATGGGAAGGTCCGTATCGGGTGTCAGAAGTCCTAGGAAAAGGGTCTTATAAATTAACCCACATGTCAGGAGAACAAGTACCCCGAACATGGCATATTTCCAACCTCAAGAAGTTCTATTTGTAAGAGACAAGGTCCGGTCAGTCTTGTGTCTAGTTCGGTCCTAGGGTTATGTGCTTTCATATTTTTATTGTTCTTGTGTCTAGTTCGGTCCTAGGGTTATGTGCGTTTTGTCTCTTACAAATGTTACTGAGGTATATTGTTCCTTAAAGGCTGATCCCCTTTTTTTAGATCATGTATTAAAGACAATTGTGAGTCCAAGCTTCTAAGGAAGATACAAGATTCCACAATTCAGCTTAAGAAACAAGCAATTCGTCTGAAACGAACTGCAATAAGCCGGAAACCACTCCGGTTAACTAGGGAAAGTCCAATCCAAGCGATAAAACTCGCCAAATAAGGACACTAACTCAGTCCGGTCAAAGAAGAGTTTACTTCATAAGACCGAGGACGAGTACAGGGAAAGTCCAATCCAAGCGATAAAACTCGCCAAATAAGGACACTAACTCAGTCCGGTCAAAGAAGAGTTTACTTCATAAGACCGAGGACGAGTACAGGGAAAGTCCAATCCAAGCGATAAAACTCGCCAAATGAGGACACAAACTAAGTCCGGTCAAAGAAGAGTTTACTTCATAAGACCGAGGACGAGTACAATAAATGAAATAAAAAATCGCTGAACTGTAAATACGCAGTGATAGAAGCGAAATGAAAAAATTTCATTTACTAAGTCTTGTTGGGCATACAATTCCGCTGCCCTACGAGAATGCGTTACACCATTACAAAGGACTACTCTACTGTCTACGGTTGCTAAAGTTGAGCCACCTATCCAAAAAGTCCTCATGATGCTGAGTTCGGGCGTTCCGAGCAGTTGAAGAATCAGTAGGTGGACGAGATGCTCTGATCGACCTACCGCCTCTTCTCTGAGTCCGGGAAGTTCTAGCACCTCGGCGGCGAAGAGTCTCTTCACGAAGCATTCGCTGATCTTGCTCACTCATATTCACCACTCCTCTACGAACTTCAGGGCGTTCTTGTCTTGACGTTTCCGGTTGCTCCTGAGTCCGTTGCTGACTTGGAGTAGGTTCTTGTCTTGACGTTTCCGGTTGTTCCTGAGTCCGGTGCTGATTTGGAGTAGAAGTTTGAGTAAGTGGATCCGAGGTTCGAGTTGGAGCGTGAGCGTCTGTTAGCGGGAAACGGCTAAGGAATCTCTCGATCGCGGGACGCCGGGAAAGAATGATGTCGTACAGAGAAGCCAAGCGCCGCAATGATTTCACAACTTGTTGGCAAGCCGAGCTCTCCAGCACATTGTTCTTCCGGAGTACATGAAGCTTCTCCCACAGTTCATCAACTTGATTCTGAACTTCGGATATAGTCATTCCCCCGCGCCCGCTGATGAAGTCTTCATATGCAGTCCTCTCAGCGATGACAGTATTCAGCTCGGCCTCTAGATCTCTCCTTATGGACTCTAAGTCCTTATTGTTGGACTCCAGCTCCACTAAACGAGCCAAGAGTTCGTCATACTTCATCTGGTCATCTATAGCTTTTTTCTCAGCTTCATTTAAAGCCGAAGAGTATAGCCGCTTCCAGTGAAGTACCTCCAGCTCCTTAGAGTAAAGAATACGAAGCAGCTATGTCAGTTCGGCATTTCAGTTTACCGAGCAGGCAGTAAACCACAATAGGAGTAAAAGAGATTAAGAAAAGCCATAAGGAAGACACGAGTGTAGAAAGAAGAATTTTTTTCATTCGCAAGAAAAAATTTACACAAGGAGGGCTTCAAGGCCATTTTACAAATAGAAAGAAAGAAACTAAACTAAGAGAAGGGAGACGAAATCATACTCCGCCAGTTTCGTCTCCGGCTTCCCCGTGGGTTTCAGCTTCTTTCTCCTTGTCGACCTCGGTCTCAGCCTCGGCCTCCCTCCTCCCTCCCTCCTGCTCGGCGCCCCCATCGCCGATCTGCTGCACCTCTTGCTCGGCGTGCCCGTCGCCGGTCTGCTGATCCTTCTGCTCGGTCTCCCGGCCGGCCTCATTTTCCTGCTCACCCTATTTGAAAATTGAAGCGGGTGAAACAGGCCCCAAGGAGGCAAAGATGGCCTCCATGTTCTCGTCACGGTCAGCCCGGCAATTACGGACTCGTTCAGCAGAAAGCAGGACCGATGAAGACGCAAGCTCCTCAAGGAGCGGCAGACTCTGGAGGCGCGCTGCAATCTCTCGGCCATACAGCGGCAAAACGACTTCGGGTTCCTGCTCAGCGTTATCGGTCATCAATTTCAGCAGATCGCCGATAAGGGCCGAAAATTGATTGCTCAAAAAGAGTTTCTCCGTGTAAACACGGAGAGCCTCCCCCTGAGCAACCACGGCAGCAGCCTCCCTCTGTTTCGACTGCTCTCTCTGGATGATGAGCTGGTTTTTGGCACGCTGGGCTTCATCCTGAGCCGAGATCCTAGCGGCCCTTGCCTCCTCAAAGTCTGCCCGAGCCTGTTCGGCCTGGTGACGAGCAGCATTCAAATTCCTCTGCATCTCATCATAATCGCTGGACGCTTTAGAGAGTTCAACTGTGACGAGCTTGCAGAGCATATTGTTCCTCTGAAAATGGAAAAAGGAAAAAAGTCAACAGAGGGGCCACAAAAAATATAGGAAAGAAGCAAAACCAGAAAATCAAGAAGGAAATTCACCTCCACAAAGTCCTTTGGCCATAAAAAGGGCTCAGAGATATGTTCCGAAGTGGCCGCAACCGCTCCGGATCCACAACCCCCCAGGACAATGTCTCTCTGTGGCGCTTTTGGGGGTTTCTGAGTCTTCGCCTTCCCCTTTGCCGAAGTCGATTCCGGCTTTTTTGGATCCGAAGACTGACTCGAAGAGGTCTTCTGCCTCTTCGGATTCTTCTCGGCATCAGACGCCGAGCTGGTGGCTCTCTGTTTCTCCGGCTCCTTGGATTCGGAGGATTTGCGACCTAGCCTGCTTAGCATGTTCATTGCCAAAAAGCGAGAAAACAAAGTTAGGATTCGCCGCTAAAGCAGTAAAGCATAAAAAAGAGATCCTCACCCTCAGTCTCTTCGTCCGAAGACGAGGAATCGAACACGAAGTCACCCTTGACGAGCTCAGATTCCGAATACTGTTTCCTAATCATGGGAATCTTATTGAGCTCGCCCTCGAGCTCGTCCAACGGTTCTACCCGAGGATGAGGAATTACGGACTTCGGCCCTCTCCAGGAAAAGTCCGGAGCCGCTGTCCTATTGTAAAAAAAGAAACGATTTTGCCACTTCGGCCATTTGGTTTTACAGAATGCTCTGAAGGGCTGTAAAGGGATCAAGTAAAACCAGGATCCCTTCCTCTTAAACTGAAAGAAATTAAGGATTGCCCTCAGAGACAGATCCTTTTCTAGTCTACGCAGCTCGGCAGCAAAGGCCGATAAGTGCCTCCAAGAATTTGGAGTCACCTGACCTAAAGGAAGTTGAAAAAAATCAAGAAGCTCTACAAAGGCAGGGGGAAGAGGGAAACGAAGCCCGCATTCTAAGCAGGCTTCGTAAACGGTGGCATAACCCTCCGGCAGCGAGTTAGCCCTATGAATGTCGTCGGGAATCACCACTAACCCCCCAGGAAGAAAATATTTTCCGTGTAAGGATATCACAGTATCATTACTCAAAATGCTGTGAAAATATTCTACCGTCTTCTCCCCGGACCTTTTCCGGCCAGAAGACCCCTCACCCCCCTTCCTACCACTACCTGATTCAGAAACAGATTCAGAAGAAGAAGACATGATTCTTACTCTTTGATGGTCGAAAGTCTCTGAAGAAATTCTTGAAGAAGCGGAAGAAAATTTTACGAAAAAGAGAGAGAATACAGAAGAAATAATCGTAAAAGTATTCCAATGATGAAGAGAGGAAATATTTATCAGATTCGCAAAGGCATTTCAAATTCGTCGCACCGTTTCAAATCCCCCTTTTTCTGGATTCTCTGGCCGGACTTGCTGTCACATTTAATGCAGACACGTGCAGAGCACGCCTCCTGACCCCCTTACAAAATGCCGAAGTGATTTACTTCGCTTTTCGGGGGGGGTGGTGATGGGATACGAACTAAACAACTAAGCCCTAATTGCGAGCCCAATAGCAGTGACGGCCCATCGGCCCAAAACCCAAGAAAGAGTATCAGTTCGGCACAACCAAAGAGTTCGGTCATAGCCTATAGCTCGGTAAAAGCCGACCAATCGAGCTCAACTCTCAGATCGGCACAACCAAAGAGTTCGGTCACAACCCATAGCTCGGTAAAAGCCGACCAATCGAGCTCAACTCTCAGATCGGCACAACCAAAGAGTTCGGTCACAGCCCATAGCTCGGTAAAAGCCGACCAATCGAGCTCAACTCTCAGATCGGCAAAAGCTGATCGGCAAAGTTCAGCAGTTCGGTCTCAGTATTCGACCGAACAAGGAGATAGTGGACCCATGCAGGATCTCCACAACCTCCATTACACCCACGATCTATTTAGTGGTATTAAGCAGTTATCAACCCCACTACCAGGGCTGCAAACCACGATCTTAGTTCGAATGTATAAATAGAACTTAGATCAGATAGACAGGGTTAAGCTCTCTAGATCCTGAATCTTATAGCAAATCAGTATTGTAATCTGTAAGCGAGACCAAGCAATACAAATTTGCCCTCTCTTCTTCCCGTGGACGTAGATTTACCTCAGTAAATCGAACCACGTAATTTTCCGTGTTGTGATCGTTTATTACTTGCATTTATTCCCATCAAAAATTCGCCACATCATCACTAAGTTTTCTATAGCTGACGCCGTCTTAAAAAGGTCGTTATTTCGGGTCTATTAATAGGAGATGTGAGAGCAGACTTTGTAGACACAAAACACAAGAGATTTTAATAGTATATGATCTCTCCAACCAAACTCGTATTGTTGAATCACAAACCCATCATCACTAATTCTCCAATTCTCCAAACGTTTTCTTCTTCTCTGAGAAGCATAATGTCTGTATCCGGTCAAAGCTTCGAACAGCCAAGATTGGTCGCCAATAAAGTCTTGGCAAAGCCCCAGAGCGAGGGAGAAGGTGCTGTTGTTAGACGAAGCATTGGAAGGTAATTTCTTCAAATTCTAAGCTTTTTAATTGGGCATTTTTCTGATTTCGATGAAAATCATTGATTCCATGGGAGAATCAAGTAATTCGCTACTTCAACTTGTAGCATCAGTTGTTATTGGATCGTGATTTTGGTTTGATTTGGTGCTCAAAAATTGTAGACCCGAATTGAAGTCGCTGGATCCTTTCCTCATGCTGGATGAATTTTCTGGTAACATTTTGTTATTATGATGATTTTTTTTGAATTATTTAATTATGTTATTGAATTTGAATGATCTTATTTTCATTGTAGTTACACCGCCTGCTGGATTTCCTGATCATCCCCACCGTGGTATCTACCATTATCAAATACTGCTATGATTATAAATTTCTTATGCAAATTCAAACAAATGAAAAGAAAATATTGACATTTATGCTCTGTTTTCAGGGTTTGAGACTGTTACATATTTGTTACAGGTAATTTTGTGTTGTTTGCATAGCTGAGAGAGGTCTTTTTGTAGCCATTTTTGGATGAAATGAAATAAATTAAACTTGATATTCTGTATATAGGGAGGTCTCACACATCAGGATTTTGCTGGTAATAAGAGTACAATTCATGCTGGTGAAGTGCAGGTAGTTGATCAACTGATTATTTGATTATCTATCTATGTGTTTCATTTCCCTCTTCGAATTTCGGGTTTAATCTTCGTGTTTTGGAGTTGTGCAGTGGATGACTGCAGGGAGGGGTATAGTCCACTCAGAAATGCCTGCAGGGGAAGGTACTCACA
Source organism: Salvia splendens (assembly GCF_004379255.2). Lineage (NCBI taxonomy): Eukaryota > Viridiplantae > Streptophyta > Magnoliopsida > Lamiales > Lamiaceae > Salvia > Salvia splendens. Next base: position 2,905,583 of record NC_056036.1, on the reverse strand, counting down.
CAGGCCTCCAACTGTGGATCAATCTCTCTTCCAAGGATAAGATGTTAGTTCAATTTCCTTTTTTGTTATGCTATCCACAAATGTAGTACTGATTTGATGCTTAAAAGTTGATGAAATCTATGTTTGAATGAATAAAATTTGTTACTTTTGCAGGATTGAGCCTAGATATCAAGAATTGCTTAGGGATGACATCCCGAGTGCAGAGGAAGACGGTGTTAGAGTTCGAGTGATTGCAGGGGAGTCCATGGGGGTTCACTCCCCGGTCTACACGCGAACTCCAACAATGTACCTTGATTTTACCCTCCAGCACGGCTCTCAGCATCATCAGAGGATCCTGGAGTCATGGAACGCGTTTGCGTACATTATTGAAGGGGAAGGGGTGTTTGGAACGCCCAACTCGCCTCCCGTGTCAGCTCACCATATTTTGGTTTTGGGTCCGGGAGAGGGGCTGAGCGTGTGGAACAAGTCGGCCAAACCACTGAGGTTCATCTTGGTGGGTGGTGAGCCACTCGGTGAGCCAGTGGTTCAGAATGGCCCCTTTGTGATGAACACGCAAGCCGAAATCGAGAAGACCATTGAAGACTACAACTATGGCAAGAATGGGTTTGAGATGGCAAAAGAATGGAGGTCTAAGTGAGTGCTGTTGAAACAACCAAGTCAAATTATAATTAGGTTGTGAAAGTTTCTGTCTGTCACTAGCAATCTCTATCTTCACCAACACATTTTCACACACATACACGTACCATCATCATTGAGTCTAGATTTTATCATAATAATGTGGACAGAAAGCTTCTAGAAGCTAAGAAAATATGCAGCACTGAGATTCTGTGTTTGATGGGGTCAGCTTGCTTCTAGAACATGTTGATTCTTGTAGTAGTATTATTTTTCTTTTGGTTGTGTAATTAGTTTTGAGATTTACAAGTTTATTCTTGTCGGAATAAGATCTTCTCCTAATAATTGCATTATTCTTGTGACCACTGATGATTTTTTTTTTCGGTTTGGATAACAAAAAAGCTTTTCTTGTGAGTTGGGAACTATCATACCAATAGACTGATAGAGAGTAATTGGTGGAACCACTTAGACTATTAAATGTGGCAGAAAATTGATTTGAAAATAAATCAGTTTTTTTTTGGAGATTTCATTGGATATTCATTGATAATGATAGTGATATTGACTTTGATCAAGTGCTGAAACAGTGTACACTATCCATTTACATTTGCGTTTTTTTGTTGATACATTTTGCAACTTTCGGTGGAACTCAAAAGTGGTATTTTAGTTGATCTGTCACATTGTTTCTAGAAGATGCATCAAACTTGTATTTATAGAATGGAAAACTGCTTGTTTATTAGTGGAACAAACACAGAGGTGACAGAAGTAGAAAAAAATTGTAAATGTTGGAAGTTAGATTTTGATAGAAATAGTGGAATAAAAATGGGGGATTGCACCAAAAATGTCGTGTGACTAGCCCACTAAGCCACAGGGTATCTTGAAGAATTTATATTGGTGACTAGTTGAATTTTGAGGGTTTGGACATTTTAGCTAAATTTCCTTTTAAGGGGGAGCTGGTTAAACGCTGATTGGATGGGTCGGGCGAGTGATGCGCACGTCTGTGTTTTACACGGTACAAATTGTTGTGCGCGCACTAGACGCAACGATGTGCTCGCGCACCGTTAAAGATACCCTAATGTCAAAATTCCTTATCTCCAAAAATCCACTTATTTTCATTGGTCTGGTGGTGGGGTAGAGGTGGGCAGAGTGCACAATCTTATCCATAATGGGATACCTAGCCATTCTCAATACAAAGTTGGAGCTCCAAATCAAGACAAAGAAGAAACTAAAATGAGTTGCTATTGAAACAACTGTAGTATGATTTCTATAAATAAATGTTACTCCATAAGAGTATAATTTACACTTTCAGAGAAAAGAAGTTTCAAGTATAAAGCAACATTCAATTCAATTAAAAAAAACAGATTTGGTCATTGTAGGATCCCTTTCTATGAAAATAGAACCGAAATCAAGAATGTAATGCCATGGCTTTTGATTGAGCACTTTGCTTCAGAGTCAACTGGAACAACAAGATGATCCTCCCTTTTGCTCCGATTGATCAGTGTCATCGTGGACGTGGTCGAGGGACACTCTGTTGAGAGACAATTGTGCTTTGTACGAGTCTGAATTCAAGACCTTCCTGCTGACATTGTTATAAATATCGTGGATGACTACATCAAAAGCCTTCTCAACGTTTGTCGAGTCCACTGCCGAGGTTTCCATGAAAAACATTCCTTCTGATTCGGATATATGTATTGTGCTCTTGTATTTTCAACACATTCAGCAAATGTTAATGAGCTAAGGAAGGTGCAAATGTAAAACAGAGTAGACCTAAGCACAAAGGTTTATCAAAAAGAATATAAATGACTAAAAAAGATCTTTTGTGTAGCATAAGTAGAATAAATATTGTTATACTCGTATCATAAGAAAAAAGTCATGAATATTAAAAAAAGCAGATGGCATCTACATTAGAAAAAAATGTGCTCTATTCAGTTTATTTAGTCAACAATTTTTATATAGAGCACACGCTAAAATACAAGTTAGTTGAGAAACTCAAGGGAAGAAATCAAGATCATGTTTTGAACATAGAGGTTGAGGCTCGAGCTTATATGCAATGCAATTTACTAGTATAAAACTGGCTCCAACTCAATCTAGCATAGGCCTCCAATGATCCAATCTTGAATCACATCATCTATGAGCCCCCCCCCCCCCCCCCCCCCCAAAAAAAAATGAAGTAGATATGCACCACAATAGTCAATATGATTTCTCATACAAAGACTTAGAAATGAAGAATACCAAAGATTTGACACTCTAATGTAAAAAATTGCAAATATATGCAAAGCATAAATGTGTGACAGATAATCAAACATAACCATATATTCTATCAGAGTATATAGTTTTCATATCAGCAACTAATCAATGCCGGAAATAGTTCAATTTTTTCGACATCCAAAAAAAATCAGATCTGTTTCAAACTTGTGCCCTGGCTGGAATGTGTGTTATGCAACAGGAGATTGAAACGGACTCCAATTTCCTCAAGCAATTTGTATACAATCAAGCAAATCGATTATTCTATCATTTTACTTCCAATCAGAACAAATGAACTAAAATCTATCTCATCCTCGATTTCAAAATTGATCATTCCAGATTAAGAAGCAGAACAAATGAAGTCATCTATAGCATCCGCGATTTCGAGAAACGAAATTGATGATTCAGATTAAGCAAGCAGAAAGGGGGGGGAAAACGAGACGTACTCTTGAGTTCATCGAGCCATCGGGGAATATTGTCGAAGGTAGATCACCGGGAGATGTCATAGACGACGAGCACGCCGAAGGATCCGCGGCAGTAGGCGGAGGTGACGGCGCGGAACTTCTCCTGGCCGGCGGTTTCCCAAATCTGAGCCTTGACTTCCTTTCCGTCGATATCGCGCGTTTTCGTCTGGAACTCGACCCTAATGGTGGCCTTTGTGTGGAGGCTGAACTCGTTTCTGGCGTAGAGGGAGAGGAGGTTGGATTTTCCGACGGCGGAGTCGCCTATTATGACGATTTTGAAGAGGTACTTCTCCCCCTCGTCGTCGGAAGAAGACGTCATTGCTGAAGAAGTGAAGAGAGAGAGCGCGCGCGGTATTTAATTAAATATACTCCGTATTTGATATTTTTATTTTGTTTATTAAATGGAGATAGATTTAGAAATTTTCTTGATTACGATTCTTGCAATAGAGATTAATGGTAACGTCTCTATAATTTGAAGTTAATTATCGCGTGTATCATATATTCGGCATTTGTGATTATGGTATTCAAATATCTTCCAAATTTTATTAATTGTTACTTCATTTATATGGAGTAATATCTTATTCCATTTTTATTATACTCCTACTTAATAACTAAGTCACATTATTTCATTAACTTATTACACTTACACTTATATATAAATGAAACTGTATATTTAATTATTTTTTCCATATATGTTTCTTCAATTTTTTTAATCGTGCCAAAGATTTCTTAAAATCATGTCAATTTCAAATGAGATAATTTACGAGGGTATTCAAAAACAATATCTTAAATAATAATGGATACTAGTGGAGTAATCAATTGCTAATTAATTAGCAATCACAAATTAAAATCAAATCTTATATAGTGGTTGAAATAATGTCAAATAGGTTATATTTTAAATTTTAAAAAAATTATTAAATAAACTTAAAGGGTATTAATGTCAATTTTCTCTCATCAAAATCATCTGAAAACTTTAAATTTATGTAACTTTCTCGATTTAAATTATTTTTTCGCAAATAATATATCAAATTAAAGATAATTATATAAGGATTCCAACGAGATCTCAATTGCATATGTTTCGACAATGTTCGGGTGATGAAATTTGATAAATTATATTTCAATTTTCGTACATGTTGATAACCAGATTTTATCAACAAATACAAAAAAAACTCAATACAGTGTATGTAAAATCTCAATAAAGTGCAGGTAAAATATTAATAAAACTGTGTTAATATTTTATTATACTTGTGTTGATATTCTCATGTGATATAGATGATATTTATAATACACTATGTTGATATAAAAAAACACTCACGAAAATTGTCATATGATAATATAATGACGATATTACCGTTTTTGTTGATATTTTGTCTACTGTTTATTGTAATTTGTGAGCTTTAATCTCATCCACTTATTTCAGAATCCAAGGGTGTAGATTTAGTCTTAATTTTCTTATTTCAAAATCCAAGGAGGTAGATTTAGTCTTAATTTTGGATTATGATATTATAAGCCCTACAAGATGATCCATGGATATTAAATCTATATATACACTCTAATCACCTGTACCAAATTAACATAATTAATTGCTGTACCAAATTAACATAATTAATTGTTTAAATATATAATAAAATTGTAGTAATATTTTAAAACATTTGTGACGAATACATATCAATATTTTGAGGGTATTTCTAAAATAATATCCTAATCAATAATGCAACGTAAATTTGTCTATCAAAAGCCATATTATCAATTAATTAATACCCATGCATATAATTGCTTAACGGTCGACATCTATCATCATGACGGTTTTCATGTACAATAATATATAATAATAAAGTTTGAAATAAAGTGATTATTATGAAAACTCAAACTCTGCCAAAAAGCGACTTACTTTGTTCTGAAATACTATTCTTGATTATGTTTTACCAAAGTATTGTGTTTGTGATTTGCTATTGATCCAAAAAGGTACATGTCATGCATGTGGCTTAAATTTATTGCTTTAGATTATAATTCAATTTGTCATGTGTACTTCAATAATGTTTGGTACTACAAATTTAGTTAAATTTATTAATACTTCAAATTTATAGATCAAAATTTTCATGTGAACAACAAAATTGTTGGTGTCCCGTGGGGGGAAAATATGGGGATTTATCATAAACTTTTATTGACATTGTCAATAGTAATTTTAAAATATTGTACAAATATATATTTATAAATTTAAAACATACTTCATCCATCTCTTAAAAGTATGAATATTTTTTCGGCACGAGTTTTAACGCATAATTGGAAAAGTAAGAGCGATAGCTTGTCACACCCCAACCTCTCTAACGTATACATTTATAATTTATTAATATTCTCTTTGTCCCATAAAAAAATCATTTCCTAAAGTAGAAACTAACCCCATCTCTACTTTTTCTTGTCTCTTGCTTTACTCTTTCTTCATTTTCTTACAAAATAATATATATAATTATACACATTTATACAACATATAGCATAAACAATTTCATATTCATATGAATACGCCTCTTTGTTTCTTCTTCTTCTTCTTCTTCTTCTTCTTCTTATTATTATTATTATTATTATTATTATTATTATTATTATTATTATTATTATTATTATTATTATTATTATTATTATGTGACAGATCAAGTCTGGCATCTGCCAGAGATTTTCATTGTATAGGACCCGTAGGTCCTTTTTATTTATTTGATCTTTCTACGAAAGTCCCTCTTTGATATTTGATATTTCTACGAATGCCCCTCTTTGTATTGACCTTTCCACGAATGCCCTTCTTTGCTATTTGTATTGACATTTCCATGAAGGCCACTCTCTGCTCTTTTGCTTTGATCCGTAGGTCTATTATCATTGTATACGATCCGTAGGTCCATTGCATTGTATATCAGATCTAGAGCAAGACCGTCACATATCCTTTTTAATCCCATGATTCGAATGATTCCAATACCATACATCAATCATAACAATTGCACCAATTACATATCCATATATACCATCAATTAACTCCAATATTATAGATAAACATATCCATTATACAAATCACATATCCACATCGTACTACACCATTAATATCAAATAACACATAACCATTTCAGGCTCACATCATATAATTCAAATATTCACTCTAATTTAACACATATCAATCAATCACATAAAATATGTAAAATTTAAAGTGTGTGATTTATACACACCTACCTAATAATTAAGCTGATAATTAAGATAGATAATTTAACTGGACTTCAAATTCCTCTTCCCATTCTGCAACCCATAAATTCCAAGTTTATTTTGCTTTGCTTACTCTCGAACCTTCTTCCTTTTCCTTTCTTTGCCGAACTCGTTTCTTTCGCTCCCTCCACCATATTTTTTTTCCTACTTCTTCTCTAATATTCCTCCATCTATTTATTATCATTTTCTTTTCTTTTTATATTACTATCCATAACATAAACTTATTCATCCTAACCTATATACTAAACACGTCAATTGCATGAGACGTGCCATCTCCTTCCTTTTTTTACACGTGTCCAAATTCCAATTCATATATATATCAACTTGAATAAGTGTCCTATTACATAACAAGTTAATATATATACACTATAATAAAATAAACTACACATATATAAATACGTATCGTATTAAAATATTGGACAAAAGTCCCGGACATGTACATTACAACATAAGTGTATGCATATTCATTACCTTTCTAAATTAACATACACATTTATATTTTGCATGTACTTAGTTTAATTATACTAAATTATCAAAAATTATTTGTTGCCATTGCATATAAATGTTGTGTCATTTTAAGGAAAAAATAATATATAAAAATATAAAATAAGATATATACTTTGGTCAAGGATGTTACATAGCTAGATAGAAAAATGTTTATAAAGTATTGTTAGTGAGAAAATGAGTCTCATCTCATTAGAGAAAAAAGAATTTTCAAAATTAGAATGTTCATATTTTTCAGGGACGAACTAAAAAGAAAATAATTCATACTTTTTAGGGACGTAGGGAGTATTTAATAAAGATAAAAAAATTAATATTTTGTGAAACTTTTTTATATGAAATTAATATAAGAGTTACAAGCTTGAATAAGATCAATAATAGTATATCAATAACCTGTGAAGTTTAAAAATTTTGGTCACTAATATATTTTTATATGTTTTGAATTCCATTTATTTATGATTTTATTTACATAGTGATGGGAAAATATTAGTGAGGTTGACATCTTTTTTTTTTTTAAATAGATAGATATTTAATTATATTTATTATATACATAGTCTCAACTAATTTTAAGGTGTATATATGTATCGTAGTTGAAAATCCCAGAATTTTACTTTGATATTTATGTTTGGAATGAGTAATTTGAATTGAATTTAATTGATTTTTATTATCTATTTTATCATTTTAAATGAATTGTTTAAAAAAAATGAGTGTCAATATATAAGATTAATAGAATTAAAAAATAGAAAGAAAATAATTGCAGTATTAAAAAAAGAACATAAAAATCTCTTCAAATCTTAAAAACAAAAAAAAGACGTAGTAATTCCAACTATAGATGCCTAAATAAAGCGAGGCAAATAATATACCAAGATATCAGTCAATATTAATACTACTCCACATTTATTAAAAAATACATAACTCAAACGAATACTTAAGACCAAAACCTCAGTAGACAGTAAACAACAAGATCGAGTCATTCCCTCTAAAAATCTCATACCAACCAAATCGAAAATTTTAAATAATGAAAAAGTTTGTTAATGAACAAGAGTTAGAATTCTTAAGTGAAAACTAGATTAAGAAATTTACATAAATTCCCCAAAACTCAGAAGCAAAGATCACATAGAGATTTCCTCATAGCTATAGCTTTAGATGATGAGTTGCTTCTGTATTTACAGATCTTCTTACGTTTCTTTGTCTTCATTCATCGTGCTAGCTAGTTGTCCCGCGTCTTCTTGCACCCGCATGAGCAGTTATCAAGATCATGGTTCAATTTCTGGAAAATTATCACAGAAATTAATTTATGATATTTGAACAGATGGTTTTATGTTGAATTAACAACTGTAAGAAACAAAACATTCATGTAATGTACTAATTAATAGTACTATTATTCTTATTTTAGAAGGGTGGAAATGTGAACACAACTATAGTAAAGTTTTCAGCAATTTATTGAATTGATTTTGGGACATTTATACTGACCTCAACCTGATCTTGAAGGGTTTTGATGTGTTGCACTGCTAGATCCAGCATGTCGGCGTAGCTGGTTTGCTGCAGCCAACGTATATATATATACATGTAAAACACCAAGAACAAGAAACACACACACACACACTGAAAGAATGAGAGAGAGGTTCAACCTTATCCATGTTTGGAACAAGATCTTGTAATTTCCTCAACTTGCCGCTGATTCGTGTCCTTCTCTCCTACATAATACACGAAAACTACTTCATAGGAATTGAAACATTGTCATAGTATTTCCTAAGACACCTAAAGGCATTATTTGAACTCATGCATGACTATGTATCCCTATATATACTTACATATATATGCTATCAACTCTAAATCATAACTAATGAACATATTTCGGATCATATTCCATAGATCCTTTGATCTGGCGTGTTGAGATATTCACATATTAGTTGTTATACATCGAAAATTTAAAGTAAAATAAATTAATCTAAATACCTAATGAGTCACTTCTTCTTTCACCAATTGGTTTCAGATCATAACTATGGTTTGGTTAGTCTCAACTTCAAGTATGAAGTACACTTCAATGAAAATCTAGTACTAGAGAACACTCCATGCTCGGGCTGAATGTGCCGTTAGAGCCTCAGAGGTGACGGAGCATGCGTGATCATGCTAACACATACGAATAACTCACAATATAACATACTAGTATTAGAGTAGACCATGATCAAGCTGAATGGGCCATCAAATATGACGCGGCATGAGTGATCATATTCAAATATTAACAAATATGAAGGTCTCATATGTGAGACCAGTGCTGTTGATATATTCACACGCAAAGTATCTCGCATAGTTGGTGAGTGACTCCTCCTACCACCAATTAATTTATAACGGATCCTCACTAGGATTTAGTCGGTCCCCTATCCATGACAGACCTCCTATTCACGATGGAACCTCACTAGAGTTTAGTAGACCTCCTATTCACGATGGAACCTCACTAGAGTTTAGTTGGTCTCTCTTTCACGTATCTAATATGCTTAAATGAATGAGATCGTACTTGACTCCAGAGAAATCTAACATTTCGCTCTATGCAACTATGCATGCAGCATACCCCATGCACGATGAAAACTTGAAGTTCTAATTATATGCATATCTAAAATATGGAGGAATTAAAAGAGAATAAATAAAAAATACCCGTTCTGCAATGCTACGAGGATGAGTAGCAAAGCCACGCTTAGCTCGAATCTTGCACGTAACAGAATCCTGTGGTATGTTGTTGATCAACTTCTCCATGTCTTGTGCTGTTTGCGAAATGCTAAACTGAAACTACAATCGCAGAGTCAATGCAACAATATTTGTAAATTGAATCTCATATATAATGACCAATATCAAGAGAAAGTAACGAATAAAATAAATAGAGATACTCTCTCGGTCAAAAAAAAATTATCATTTTTTAGACGATATAAATTTTAATGCACGAATGGTAAAGTACGAAGGAGAAACATATAATATGTGTAACATAAGAGATATAGTGGTGGAACAAAGTTTCTATAAATAAAAGTAAAGGTAATTTTAATGGACAGACCAAAATAAAAAAAAATGGAACTAAACGGATGGAGTATGTTGCGAAATACACACCTGAGATTCGTCAAGACTGTCGGCGACGTGCTTGCCTCGATTCGGCTGCGCGACTGAAAACATTATAGGATTATTACTATTTGCTTCCCACATTCCAAAGGCGCCGCCTCCGCCGCTGGTGGTGGCGTACGACTTCTTCTGGTGGTGGTTGTCCATGGCGGCGGCCTCAGCAGCTTCTAATTCCGAGATGCGAGAGAGTGATTCTTTTCCGGTGAAGCTCAGCTGTGAATTCAATCTGGAAATGCCGCCGCCGCCGGTGGTCTCGGCTATCCCCTTTGAGTTGTAGCTGCTGATGCGTCTCGTGACTGAAAACCCTGCTGTTATTGTCAATATAATACTGTATTCATTTATTTTGATTTTTTGTGCCGAAATGTACTTCTATTGCGCGGATATAAATTAGGGTTTACTGTTCCATAAAACTAATGAATGTTACATTTTGATTCTAAGAGATGTATTAGAAATTGGTAAAAAAAAGTCAGTAGAACATGGATTCTACTTCTGTATAGTAGTATATACTCCCTCCGTCCCAGTTTAAGAGTAAGATTTAGTTATGACACGGGTTTTAAGAAATTAATGGAGTGTGTAATAAATGAAGTTAAGTAGTGGTTGTTGGAGTGTGTAATAATTGAAGTGGGGCAGTAGAAAGTGAGACCCTTTTGACTTTTTGTATGTTTAGGATTTTGTTTTGTTTTATTTTTATGAAAGTAATAGCATTTGAGCGTAAATTTCATCAACAATGAGGTTAAATTTTATGTCCAAATATGGTCAATTTTAAATGGGACTTTTAAACTGAGACGAACGGAAATGGCAAAACAGGACTCTTAAACTGGAACGGAGAGAGTAGTATTTATTTACAAATAAAATGAGAGTGGAATGAATTAGTGGATTATAAGTTTCATTCACTAAAAATAGTAAAAATAAAATGAAAAATATTTAATGACGGACTAAGGATTATATTCAATCGATTAAAAAACAAATCTATTACCATTATATACATTTAGGGTTTCACGTATCACAAAACTTGAATTTGCGCTCAATTTAAGCGAAAAGGTCATAAGAATTAATAATTGCAATTAGATTAGCCTAATTAGGTGATCAAATTATAAAAACCCTAATCTAACATTCTTTTAATGTACACTTGAAACATAAATTATGCCAAACAACTCTACAACAAATTAAAAAGCAAACCAATCACAACAAATTAAGAGTGCCTTTTTTAATATTACTATATATCAATAAATCAATAGTACTTACAAATTTTCATAACTATTTACTCAGCTATATTTATCATTTTAGTAGTATATAATATAATATGGACAAATACAACTAATTATGATACTATTATATACGTACTCCTATACTGTATATACATGTTGGGTGTTTTGTAAGAAAACGTTGGGTTGATGATGGTGGTTTAGGCCACTTGCAAGGCACGTGAGAGGCACTCACTAAATACAAATACAATGTATCTTTGAATTATTGAACAAAGTGATTATTTATAATTATTTATATAAAATCTATACCATCCATGCAAAATTCAACTGTCAGTCATCTATGGGCGTAACCCCCTTGTATGAATTTTAAATCTGCAACTTGCATTCCTTCAAAATTTTAAAATTAAAAAAAAAACAATAAATCTTCCACTTGCAATGCCAAATTAATTTTATGTCGTAAAAGTGACAGCAAAAGGACTGTAATTTACTCTTTTTCCAGATACAAAATCGATACAGAAAATAATACGTACAGTATATAAAACAATTTATTCAGGAATATCAATAAGTTAAGATTCTGAATTATCAACAATATATATGATAGAAAACAATTTATTTTAATTTGATCATTTTCACGATTCATCACAAATTTAATCAGGAGTTTAATTATACTATGTATATTGACACAATATATGAAGGAATTAAGTTTTTACTTCAATGAGTATAACACAAATCCTATTTTTAGCACAAATATATAATTGCAATGTTGTCTAATAAGTTAAAATATGAGTTAATTTCATCATAAATAAAAGATGGGAAAGACAACATAAATTTTCTTGCATGATTTTTTTGTTGCAACGAGCAATACAACGAAAATGCGGAGTACTAATAATAATAATAATAATAATAATAATAAATAAATAAATAAATAAAAATAATAGTACATGATATAAAATAATTAAAAATCTCATCCTACATATGCCTCTTTTAATTTGCCCAAGTGGTGAATACTTTATCCATTTAATAAAAATTGGCCAATTCAAGGTGAGCAAGTTGACGGAACGAGAGACCTAAAAGTCAAGAATTTTTATATAGTTCTAATACTTTTTAGGTCGAACTATATATTCATATCAAACTCACGAGTAGATAATAACAGCAATAACAAATTTAAATATTAGAAAACTCAAAATTTCCATCATGGATTCTAAGTATGGTACAGATCAATACTAAAATATATATCCATTTTCACTGAAAATAAATAATAAAAAATATAACTAAAATTTAAGCGACTTGGTTTATTTAAGTCAATATTTATTACTATAGTACGACTACTAAATATCGGGTGTTGGGTCTTCCACTATTTGTCACATATTGTGAGACAAGTTGGTGTTAACCCCATCTGAATTTACTACTTTGCCCCTTCACTTACTTACTCTACAATTACACTAAGTTAATTTGATAATTGGATACTAAATTAAATAAGTAGCAGCTGCATATATCTATATCTTTTAAAAGGAATATATACCTGAGTGATTATTTGACATTACTTTTTATAAAAGCAACAATATTAATGTGCACTGTCTAAATGAATAAATGTCAAGTGGCAAATTATAATTTTTTTCATGACACCTACTATGAGTAAAGTAGGGTTATCCCGAAATCCGAAGGATTAGGCTTTATTTTTTAACCTGAAAAAATCATAATTTGAATAGCCCGACAATCAGAATGGGTTGGATCGACCCAATTGACCTCCCAATTGGACGTAAAAAATAAAAAATCAACATATTTTTCCGATTATTTCCCTAATTCTTGAACTCGACTGATCATATCATATTTATTCACGTCCTAAGTAACAAAAGAACATAATATTCGTAGTTGCATGCAGACACAAACAAAAATCAAACAACAAAATTAATCACTCATTAAATTAGCGATTACTCCTTAAACATCAAAGCTCAAAATAGGAAGGACAAAATGGTAATTTAACGTCAAACAAAGAAGCATCATATAAATTTCAGCAAGCAACCAATGAGAAACGAATACAGTGCAAAAATGCTCATAGAATAAATAAAATATTAATATATATATATATATATATACATACACATACCGTTTCTATCTCCGGCCGCCGTCGCCAAGTGATTGAGAAATCCCGCCGGCGAGCTGCTCTGCCTCAGCAGCGCCGTAGAAGACGGCCCCCCGCCGCCGCCTCCGAATCCATACGACGGCTGCAAGCCAATGGTCGTGTTGGCCGCACCGTGCTCCTCCTCGCCGCGCCGCTGCATTGCGGCGGAATCGGAGGCGTCGTGGTGGAAGTAGCGGGCCGGGCCAGGCCCGAGGGCGGAGAATTCGCGGGTCGGGGGGCCGACCACGGAGTCGGCCGCGGCGGTGAGGAGGGAGCCAGGGGCGGAGCCGTAGCGCATGAGGCCGCCGCCGTTGTTAGCGACGCCGCTGCTCATGGAGGAGGAGGAGGCGGAGGATGGATGCATATTCGGTTAGGGGGAGAGAGAGAGAGGGGAGAGAGGTTGTGGGATATTTAAAAAGTGGGGTTGTGTTGCAAGTTGCAAGGGAAAAGTCTAGGAAGAGTGATTGGGGTAGAGGTGGGTGTTTCAAGAATTGGAGTGTTGTTAGAGACCACTTGATTAAATAGCTTACTATATTGCAACTTGTCATTTGTCTCTATAAATTTATAACTTTAAGGGTTAGGGTTAAAATCCCATGTTTGACTATGAGTAGGGGGTTGTTCATTAATTTGAATCTTTCTTATGTAAAATATCGTCCATGACTTTTTGTTAGATTTGATTCTATGCGATCCTATTCATTAAAATGTACTTGATGCGTGAACAAGGAGATCAGATAAATCCTGTCATGCACTCGGTAATCACTTTATTAAAGTTATGCACGGTCTCAACCATTAAAACATATCTTTGACGCACTATATTTACCAGCACTAAAATCGATTGCATGTAGACAAATAAGTGTTGGTATGGTATCCATACGGACTATTTGTAACTCGAAGTAATGCAAGTTGAATATCTTATTATCTAAAGATAAGTTGTATAGAGGATATATTTAATTACTGAAGAATAGTATTAGTAATTAGAATGAAACACTCAGGTAAATGAATGGTAAGATAAAGATTTCATTAACTATATCAGCTATATAATTCGATGTATGTATAGTTAATTCAAGATTTCTAAATGACCTATTATGTACACAGGATATGTCATGCCTAATCCTACATGAACATAATTGTCTAGAACACAACTAACTATACAACTCCAAGAAACTTAATTAAATGAATGCACTAACAAACTAGGTTCCTGAATCTTTAGATGGATCGTCTAATTTGGTCTTCTATTCTAGATCATGTAACATTGCACATCTCCAGATCTATCAATACATACATCAACTAATTATGTAAAGCCGTACCTTACCAAAAGCATTTTCAGTACAAATAATTGAAGTATACAGTTAGAGGAATGATTACTTAAAATATCGAAAGTCTAGATTACTTTTCATCACATATAATACAACAATATAATTTCTCACAGATAATGATACTAATAATACTATCATTTTAAAAACATATAAAGAGAATATTAAATAATAAAATAAACTCAGTGGATTAAATATAGTTGCTTCCTTGATCTTGTGCAATTAATTTGCTTTGGTTGATCTTCACAAAAAAATGGGAGCATAAAAAAGATGGATGGTGGTAAAACATATCAACATCTTATTTAGCTGCTGGAAAGTGGATAGTGAGCAACAAAGAACTAGACAATTCAATAAAATGACAAAAATATGAAATATAAAGGTGGGTGGCGTCTTTAATTAGGACCGAAACAATTGTATTTGACCCAACGATTACAAAGATAAATTTGCTAAGATTAAGAAGCCCAAGTAATCTTGTAGGAGTATAATACTAATGAATAAGATGCTTAAGTGATCTTGTACTATAATAAAAAAAATTAGTGGATTGGGCCGGTTTGAGTCACTTTCGAGATCTTATACTATACTATAATCCACTATACTATAAAAAAATTTAAACAATAAACCCTCCATTCAACCTTATAACTACCTTTTCTGAAAATGGGAACTTTTAAAATTATACGGATTTTAATACAAAATTGGTATAAAATAAGTCCTACAATTTCTAAAATAAAAAATTTCTACTTTTGAGAAACGGAACAACATGAAAAGTAGGGGCGAGCATTCAGGTTTCGGTTCGATTTTTTGCTCAAACCGAACCAAAACCGAAAAACTGTATTTAGTTCAAAACCCAAATCGAACCGAACCTGAAAAGCTGAAAACCAAACTTAAAAACCGAACAAAACCTAAAAAACCGAAACTTTCCAAAAAAAATCGAAAAACTGAAAAAATATGGACTATATATTAATATATATATATATATATATAATATTTTATTTTATATATAATAATAGAATATTAATATATATATATATATAACATAAAATTAGTAGAATATATATAATACATATTATATAAAATATATTAAAATAATATATATATATAATATTAAATTAATAGAATAAATATATAAGTACTATATTTAAAATATAATTCAGTTTTTCGGTTTTTTTTTTTCACCCGAACCGAACCGAAAAATCAATTTTTTTTATTTTTAAGACCGAACCAAACCGAAAACATTGAACCGAATTTTAAAATTTTGGTTTGGTTCTGTTTGGATATTCGGTTTTTTTGCTTACCCCATAATGAAAAGAGTTTCTATTTTTAGGAAACGGAGAGAGTATCCAATTTCAAATTGTTTCGCATTATTTAGTTATTTTTATTTATGGCAAAATTATGTTGAATATCATATTTTATTCTCACTACTTAATAATGAAACACTATTCTCATAAATCTTATGCCTAAAATAATCATTAAATACTACCCCACTTTCATAGATCTTGTGAGGGACTATGATTTAAGTACAATTATGAAAAAAAAACACTGCCAAATGTGGAGAGCCATAGGCCCGCCCAGTCGTAAAATTAGTAAATAGCCCACTTCACCCATATGGATCGGCTAAAGCCCAAATATCAGTATAAATATCTAATTAGGGTTTTCAATTTGCCTGCGTTCAGTCTCCATAGAGTGAGGGAGAGGTGAGTCTAAAGTGAGAACGCTTAGCGAGCGGCGGAAATGGTGAAGTTCCTGAAGCCAAACAAGGCCGTCGTGGTCCTCCAAGGCCGCTACGCCGGCCGCAAGGCGGTGATCGTCCGCTCATTCGACGACGGCACCCGCGACCGCCCCTACGGCCACTGCCTCGTCGTGGGGCTAACCAAGTACCCTCGCAAGGTCATCCGCAAGGACTCGGCGAAGAAGCAGGCGAAGAAGTCGCGCGTCAAGTGCTTCATCAAGCTCGTGAATTACAACCATATCATGCCCACGCGCTACACGCTCGACGTGGATCTGAAGGATGTCGTCACCGCGGATTGCCTGCTGTCGAAGGATAAGAAGGTGACTGCGGCCAAGGAGACCAAGGCTCGGTTCGAGGAGCGGTTCAAGACAGGGAAAAACCGCTGGTTCTTCACCAAGCTCAGGTTCTGAGTGTGGTATCGTGTTTTGATAGGGCTTTAAATTGATTTGATGCCTGCTACTTTTTTATTGAGTAATTTTGCGATATTTTGTTTTGAAGGAGATGATTTTGTCTCTGAATTTGAATATCAGTCTGGTTTAAATGTCAGATGCTTTGAACTTTAATTGGTTTTCTGTTGATGCATTGTTTTTTTGGGTGGATTTTAATTTCTGGATTTAGTTTGAGTGATTATTGATTGAACTTATGTCTAAGTTGCTGTGTGATCTAGCTGGGCAAATGAACTTGATTTGAAAATTCTTCAAATGTGTGTGTAATGAGAATAATTATTTACGGAAGATATGCTAGAATTGAGCCAAGCCTTTTGTGGATTCTGATATAGACCTCAGTAGGATAGCCGAAAATTTCTTCTAATTTTATCCTCACAATTATTGAATGTCAGATATGCTAGAATTGAGCTAAGCCTTAACAGTAAGGAAGTAACTTTAATACCCTTAATCGCAATTACTCAACTAACATTGGTAGGTTAGAAATATATGGTAAAATGTTTGATTTGATAGAAAGGAGTGAATTGTGTTTATTTTTTTCATTATGGATTTCTGGAAATATAGTGAAAGTTAAAAGATGTACATTTTCCCACTGATGATATGACACTTATCCAGTTCCTTGTTAAGATATCACCCTTTTTAAGTAGTAGGAGTAGAATTTTTAAGGTGGATATACTTTCTCCATTCTTTGCTACACAATAATGAGTTTTAATGTAAAGTTGCATGTTTCTGTCTTGTTTTGAGCTTCACTTTTTCCCCATCTCAATATATTTCTCTTAATAAGTCTATTCTTCAATGTGGGGATCAGCTAGATTTTTTAAAATATTGGATTAGAATATTTTGATTGCTAATTAAAATACTTGTTTGGAATGAGATACACTTGTTTGGAATTCTATGAATTGAGATATTATCTAGTAAATAAAATGTTTAATTGATTACATTTCATGTTTAATTGTTAATTTTAATTATAAACAAACCAAGGTGCTCAACAATCCACCACCCATGATTTGTACACCTGATTACTGTATTGAATCAAGGCAAACCTGATACATTATTGCTAAAATAAAAAATTTGTGTCCTAAATAGCCGTATGTTATTTACTATATAAACCAAAGTAGTATACTGCTAGAAACATAAGTGGAAATCATGGGAAGTAGCCAATGCATCTAATGACCAAAGTCAAGGATTGTCAACAAAATTGTTAGGAAATACTAGTAACAATCAAAAGAACGAATTCGACAGAAATGTAGTTGTTTTGATTATTCCATAATCTCAATTTCATTTCAAAATCCAATGCCAAAATTTCATTCAAAACTCATCGTAACATAATACATATAACTATATCTTATACCCCAAACCATACAATAATTAAAAAAATCATGTTATTCTACATTCTCCAATTTTAACAATTTTCGTTACTTGTAAAAATGGAATAAAATAACAAAAATAATTCATAATAATTTTAAATTATACTCCTATTAATTAAATACTAATAATAACATAATTTAAAATTTTAAAATTGAATTTTAGAAAGAAATTAGAAATGAGGACGATTTTGGGATTATGTGATTTTACTAAAATTTTAGAACAAAATAGTAAATTTTTAGAAATACTAGTAATTTCTTAAAAAAAATAAGCCGGCGCATGAATATGTTGATACGTGTCGAGCAGCTGAGAACGGCGGCTGAAATAAGTCTTTAACATTGATCTTCGGAGAAACAGGACAAACGCGGGTCAAATGGTTGCGGCAGCGATGACGTACTTCCAGTTCCCAATCCCCTATTTTAAGCTCACCATTCCTCAATTCTGTTCGATTCATCACTCAAATTCTCAATTCCGCCAAAATGGGAGTAAACGTGCCCAAAATCAAGCTCGGATCGCAGGGCTTTGAGGTCTCGAAGCAAGGCCTCGGATGCATGGGTATGTCCGCCTTTTACGGGCTGCCGAAGCCCGACGCCGATATGATCAAGCTCATCCACCACGCCATCGACTCCGGCGTCACCTTTCTCGACACATCCGACTTCTACGGTCCCCACACCAACGAGATCCTCATCGGAAAAGTAAGCGTTTTCTGCTACTCTTCTTCCTTCTGTCTATTTTTTTCTGCTATTACTCTCTGGCTGGATTTTGTGGCACCGATCTCTGTTTGATTTGTTTCAGCTTTTAGGGGTTTTGTTTTATATTGATCTTAATTGCTACAAAAGAGATTGGATTTAGTTTCTCAGTTTTTTTATCTCTGATAATCAGAATTCATATCGGTATTTTCGGGTTTTAGAAGAGTATTAATAAGTCAACTCTTGTTCTTATATGTTTAGCTGTTTAATACTCCATGATTCTACTTTCTTTTCAAGGAGGGTGAAATGTTTATGCTGTTAATTTACTTTGTTTCCAAGAGAATTTCGCCTTGTTTAATTTCCATATTTAAGTTTCAAATTTTGAATGGCTGGAAACTATTGAGACTCATCATCTATACATATAAAGAGTCGATAGGTGGATTTGTTTACAGACATGTAGGTGGATTTGTTTACAGATCATGTGTGGTGTGGGAGTTTTTTTGTCTGAGTTTGGTGTTGAATGAGTTGCGATGTTCCTGGATTTAATGTTTCGGAGTTGTTGCAGGCTTTGAAAGGGGGGGTGAGGGAGAAAGTGCAACTTGCTACTAAGTTCGGGGTAATGTACCGGGATGGGAAGCGTGAGGTACGTGGTGACCCAGCTTATGTGAGGTCATCATGTGAGTCGAGCTTGAAGCGTCTTGATGTGGACTGCATTGATCTCTATTATGTCCATCGAATTGACACCAGTGTGCCCATAGAAGTCACTGTGAGTACTCTCTTTTTAGCAGCATATACTTGAAAATAATGGATATTTCTGCCTCTTTTACTGTATTTCAAACTTGCAGTGCCTCTGGTGGTTTCTTTTCCTGTTAACATTTGGAGAAGAAAACTTGGTTCAATGCTGGTAAAATGTATAGTATAATTTGATGCACTGATAGACAAATTGCTTATGTCTGAGACATGAATTATGACGATTGTATTTTGAACAGAATTTTTTGTGCAGTATAAAGCCATGACTTTGATTGAATTTTTCTTTCCTTGTTCCTAATGCTGAATGTGGTTCATGATTTTGTAGATGGGAGAACTCAAGAAATTGGTCGAAGAAGGAAAGATAAAATACATAGGCCTCTCAGAGGCATCTGCTTCAACAATTAGAAGGGCTCATGCTGTTCATCCAATAACTTCCCTTCAAATCGAATGGTCATTGTTTTCAAGAGATGTAGAAGAAGAATTGATTCCTACATGCAGGTAAGAGGGATACATTTTGCTGAATTATGATGTTTTGAAGGAGAAAAAACAATAGGTTTGTCTTGTGATTTTCAGAGAACTTGGTATTGGAATTGTCCCATATAGTCCACTTGGACGCGGCTTCCTTTCAGTAGGTCCAAAGCTGCTAGACGAGGCATCAGAGGGTGACTTTCGCAAGGTTAGTGATTGTTCGTGATATGATAAGTATCTTGTATCTCCCAAAAAAACAAGGGCACAGTGTAAAGTTTCTGTTGCATTTGCTAGTCCTATTTTCCGAGGTTCCAGGGTGAAAATCTTGAAAGCAACAAGATCATATACGAAAAGATTTGTGAAATGGCTACAAGTAAAGGTTGCAGCCCATCCCAATTGGCGTTGGCTTGGGTTCATCACCAAGGAGATGATGTGGTTCCTATACCCGGCACCACCAAGATTGACAATTTCAACGACAATGTAGGAGCACTCTCTGTGAAACTAACTCCAGAAGAGATGAGCCTTCTATCTTCTTTGGCTGAGAATGTCAAAGGAGACAGATACATAACCATGGCGAGCACATGGACTAACGCAGACACGCCCCCGTTGGAATCGTGGAAAGCCGAGGGTTGATATGCATGACCGCACCTGCTCCTTCCATGCCTCCAATAATTCTTGTAGTATAGTTAACTACTTGAAAATCTACCGTCTTCCCTTTCAGTTTGTTTGTGAGTTTTTTGTTTGAGTTGCGAAATAAGGGAGGTAATAATATTTGCTTCCAAGATAGTTTGATACTCCAATGCTTTCTTACTGTGTATTAGTGTGAACTTTGTCTCAAAAAGATAAATTATATTACCAGTAATTATTTGTAATCGTATTCATAAAAGAAAATACTATAAAATATATAAAATGCAATTTAAAAGGTAATAATGGGGATGTGTTGTTCCACACAACCAAATGGAGCCATAGCTGGGTCAGACCGCAACCCACACCTGACCTCCACGACATGCGGTTCTACATCCAACCTAGCACATCCGACCTCTCTCTCGCAACACATAGGACATGACTAGGTGTCTCAAATCGAGTATCCTTATGTACCTGATCCGAAAACTTGACCAAGTCTATATCTAACATCTGACCCAAAAACCCATATTAGATACTCCCCCGATCTACAGTAATAGAGTCATTTCATTTTCTGCAATTGTTTTGAAAAAATGATAATAGTTAAAGTAGAGAGAAAATAAAGTAAGAGAAAGAATAATGTAGAGAAGAGTCTTATCTATAATATTCTTTCTCTTTTACTTTTTCTGCACTTTAACTATTTATAATTATTTTTTCAAAATGAGTGCGCAAAATGAAATGATTCTATTACTATGAAACGAAGGTGGTACCTAATTAGTCGATGAAGGTATTTGTACCCCAATCAATAAGGTATCCGAAATGCCCGAGCCAAATATGAACAGAAACCAGTGTTATTAGTAGTGTCATTTACTAACTTTATTGAGCAGAAAATAATGTTAAGACTTAATAGAGAACTGATAATTGGATGTGAGCTTCACAATCAGAAAACTTGTATGTAAGAGCATCTCCAATGGTCGGCGTCACCACCGGAGCGCCGATTTTTCGCCCACGCCGGTTTGACGCCGAACCATTGGAACCGGCGTGGGCGAAATCGGCGTCAAAATCGGCGTCGCCATGCCGATTCCCGCGCTGACGCCGGTTCCCACGCCGATCCTCACGGGCGCCATTGTGGCTCCCGGATCGGCGCCAAACCGGCGTCGGATTTAAATATTTTTTTTTTTTTTCGCAAAACACTATATATACGCGCGTTGAACCTCATTTTCATTCGCACCACTTGTTTTAACGAGTACTCTCTCTCTACCTTACTTTCTGTACAAGATCAATTTAAGAAATGAGTAATGCCGGTGGTAGTGGTGGGGATGCGGATGAGTACGAGCGTATGATGAACGAAGAGCTTGATGCCTATACGAGCCGTGAGGTTGATCGATGGATGCAGAGTTATATGCAGCCGGCGGCACCTCGCCCACGACCAGTTGTCCACCGTCGACAAGTGGTGCATCGTGATCATGACGCTGCACATCAGCGCCTGTTCACAGATTACTTCGCAGAGGAGCCGCGTTTTGACGCCAACCATTTCAGGCGTCGTTTTAGGATGAGGCGTCATCACCGCCAACGTACGAGGTGGGGTACCGCACGATGAAGAAGCCCTCCTCCAAGCACATGCCGACATGCGTCAGACGGAGGCTCATATTCGACTGCAAAATGATTTAGTTGAAGAGTTGTGGGCGCTGAGGACTGCAAGGCGGTAGTTTTTATGCAAATTTATGTAATTTTTTAAATGTAATATTTTTAATTATTGTACTTTTTTTTATATTAATGTAATAAAAAAATTTTAATATTATTATTCGAATTTTCCGTATTTGTCTCGTAATTTAAATTCCGTATGTTGATACAAGTGTAAATTAAATTATATAATTGTTATTAGTGATGTGGATAGGTAGTGTGAAGGCTATTTGATGGCTATTTGATGTCCAGTTGATGTGGCAAGCTGATGTGGCAGGAGAATTGTAGTGCTGATGATGTGGCAGTGTGAAGGCTATTTGACGGCTATTTGACGTCCGTCAGCATTGGAGATGCTCTAAGGGGGATATAATTAATGTCACATGGATTTATTAAATCCCACTTTTCCAATAAAATAATACTATATATTCACTTACAAGTTACAACCATGTGTACTATCTTATCTCTACATGAGTCAGAGTTTGTACTAGTATCAGTATTATAAAAAATACTCCCTCCGTCCCATTAAATATGCAACATTTGCTCTTCGGCACGGGATTTTATGTAGTGTTGTTTTGTGAGTTAATGAAGAGGGAGTAAAGTAAGAGGCAAGAAAAAGTAGAGAGAGTATTGTTTCTATTTTTAAAAACGTTTCATTTTTAATGGGACAGACCAAAAAGGAAAACGTTTCATTTCTAATAGCACAGAGGGAGTATATAACTCCAAACTAAACGAAAAAAGGTGGAATAGTGGGAGAGAAACAATGACACATCTGAATAAAGATAATTAGAGAAACGGTGACACATCGAAGTACATAAACTGTAAAATAGTACTAATAGAACCGACTGGGACAAACGGTGACACGTCTAAGTACCTATACAAATCCATTTAATATAAAGTCAAATAATTTCTTAAAATCCGCACCAAGTCAAACCCAGATAAACTTTGTGGGACGGGAGGAAGTAATAAATATTAGTTACTACTCCTACTATATTTTATTATTTCACATAATATTTTTCTTCAAAAGCTTTATGTGATTATGAAGTTGTTATACGTATATATTTTAGGATTATTGATATTTCACGTTACGAATGCTAAAAAATATACATTATAATGTCAATTTTATTTATTTTTTTATATGATTAGTGTTGCTATAGTATTTCGGCTCGATCAGTAGTTCGATCGGTCGCACAAGTTAAACCGTGATCCAGTAGCTATGTTGTGCTGGTTCGTCCACCTATCCGATTTTTAAAACATTGAATAGGACTGTCTACATCCCGTAAACTTTACCATTCTAAAATAATTGAGTAATTTTTATTTTGGCAAAAAGTAATACAATCTCTTATTTTATTCTCACTTGTTTTATTTTTCCTCCACTTAAGACACTAGATATTTTTTTTATAATCTCTATGCTGAAAAGAAGCAATTCAATTAGCAAAGAAAGGAGAAGGGATAATGAAAAAATAGATTAAAAAGGTAGTGAAATGTAGATTATAATTTTATAATAATAACATGTAATATGAAATTAATAAGTGAAATGCGGGATTTACAATAAAAAAATACTCCATAAACATGAAATGTGAGAGAAATGAAATACTAACAATATTTGACAGACTTTCAGCAGCAACAGAGGGAGTAATTAAATTATGATATCCGATAATTTTGGGATTGGATGGAGACACCATTTGAGATATGGAGTGGATCACCTCCTCCAAAACACTGATCCATTTCCTATAAAGTCTAAGCTTAGTAAAGTCCGTTGCTGTGTGTCGCGCAGCTGAGAAAGGCGGGCCCACATAATTACTTTCGATAAGTCATATGTCAACAGACGTTGACATATCTTGAATATTCGTTGAAGACGGAGTGGAGGAGGAAGATTTGAGCTGCGTGGCGACAAAATCGTTTACGGCAGCGATGACGCACTTGTCCCCTATTTTAACGTCGCTATTTCTCCATCCAGTTCAGTTCACTTCGATTCATCACCCGAATTCCCAATTCCGCCAAAATGGGAGTAAATGTGCCGAAAATCAAGCTCGGATCGCTGGGCTTTGAGGTCTCCAAGCAAGGCCTCGGATGCATGGGTATGTCGTTCTTTTACGGCCCGCCCAAGCCCGACGCCGATATGATCAAGCTTATCCACCACGCCATCCACTCCGGCGTCACCTTTCTCGACACCTCCGACCTTTACGGTCCCCACACCAACGAGATCCTCATCGGAAAAGTCAGCGTTTCTCGATCTCTGTTTAATTCGATTCACATTTTAGGGGTTTTCTTCTGTGCTGTTTTTATTTGCCAGAAAAGAGATGGATAAATTAGATTTAGTTGCTCTATGATGTTAATCTGTTTCTACTTTCAAATCAGAGAGGGTGAAATGTTTATGTTCTGTCCGTTTGATAATTTGTGCTATACTGTTAGTACTGATTTGTTAGTCAAACTCATAATCATGCTCTTAATTTCCATATGTATGTTTCAAATTTTGATTGGATGGAAACTGTTATGATTGACTATTTATACATATAAAGTTGAGGTCTACCATTCTCCTTTGTATGTTATGTTTACAGATTATTCCAGTTGAAGCTGAAACATTACATGGATCATGTGTGTGTGTGTGTGTGTGGAGTTTAGTGTTGAATACTTGAATGAGTTGCGATGTTACTGGATTTGATGTTTGGGAGTTGTTGCAGGCTTTGAAAGGGGGGATGAGGGAGAAAGTGCAACTTGCTACTAAGTTCGGGATAATATACCGGGATGGGAAGGGTGAGGTACGTGGTGACCCAGCATATGTGAGGTCATCATGTGAGTCGAGCTTGAAGCGTCTTGATGTGGACTTCATTGATCTCTATTATGTTCATCGGATTGACACGTGTGTGCCCATAGAAGTCACTGTGAGTACTCCCTTTTTTAGCAGCATATACTTGAAAAGAGTGGATATTTCTATCTCTTTCACTGTGTATTTAAACATATGCAGTGCCTGTGGTGGTGTCTTTTCCTGTTAATTTTTGGAGAAGAAAACTTGGTTCAATGCTGGTAAAATGTATAGTATAATTTGATGCACTGATAGACAAATTGCTTATGTATGAGACATGAATTATGACGATTGTATTTTAAACAGAAATTTTTGTGCAGTATAAAGCCATGGCTTTGATTGAATTTTTCTTTCCTTGTTCCTAATGCTGAATGTGGTTCATGATTTCGTAGATGGGGGAACTCAAGAAATTGGTCGAAGAAGGAAAGATAAAATACATAGGCCTCTCAGAGGCATCTGCTTCAACAATTAGAAGGGCTCATGCTGTTCATCCAATAACTGCCCTTCAAATCGAATGGTCATTGTTCTCAAGAGATGTGGAAGAAGAATTGATTCCTACGTGCAGGTAAGAGGGATACATTTTGCTGAATTATGATGTTTTGAAGGAAAAAAAAAACAATAGGTTTGTTTTGTGATTTTCAGAGAACTTGGTATTGGAATTGTCCCATATAGTCCACTTGGACTCGGCTTCCTTTCATTAGGTCCCAAGGTGCTAGAGGAGGCATCAGAGGGTGACTTTCGCAAGGTTAGTGATTGTTCGTGTATGATATGTATCTCCTATATCCCCAATAAAACAAGGATAATGTCTAAAATTTCTGTTGCATTTGCTAGAGCGCCTATTTTCCGAGGTTCCAGGGTGAAAATCTTGAAAGCAACAAGCTCTTATACGAAAAGATTCGTCAAATGGCTACAAGTAAAGGTTGCAGCCCATCCCAATTGGCGTTGGCTTGGGTTCATCACCAAGGAGATGATGTGGTTCCTATACCGGGTACCACCAAGATCGAAAATTTTAACGACAATATAGGAGCGCTGTCTGTGAAACTATCTCCAGAAGAGATGACCCTTCTATCTTCTTTGGCTGAGAATGTCAAAGGAGAAAGGCTCATAACAACGGTGCACACATGGAAAGACGCAGACACGCCCCCGTTGGAATCGTGGAAACCCGAGGGTTGATATGCATGACTGCACCTGCTCCTTCCATGCCCCCAATAGTTCTTGTACTATATTAATTACTTGAAAATCTATCCTTATTCCCTTTTTGTTTGTTTGTGAGAGGTAATGGCTAGTTTGAATAATGCTTCCAAGATAGTTTGATATGTATATTTGTGTGAACTTTTTCTATAAGATGGTTCTGTGTTACCTGCCATCTTGTTGTATCTTAAACTGTTACCTAAAATCTCTTTTTGAGACCAAATACGCAGTTTCTCTAGGAAATATATCGAGTGTCATATTTAGGATGCATTCTGAATGTATTGAATTCACAATTTTATACTCATTTTTGTTTTTGGTTATTTATTTTTACTTACTTTCGTTTTTCCATTAGTTTTGCATTTTCTCTTCTACTTTTTTCCTAAGTTTTAGAAAAAATTTATTATTCAATCTTTCAAAAAATTTATTTTCTTCTAGATTTGTCGAATTCAATTTTTAATGAATTTTGTATTTTAATAAATTAAAAAAATATTTTTACTAAACACTTGATGAATAAATGAAGTAGTAAGAAATGATTGGACTTTCCGCGCGACGGAGGTAGTAATTAAATTGTGAAATTAGGTACTTGAGTATTATCCGTTACAAGATTTTTCCAAAATATAAATACTCGAACCTGATTCAATATCTGATACTTGATGATTGGATGAACACACCATTCGACATATGGTCAAGGTTCAAGGAAACTTAGTTCATCCATGTCCCTATCTCAATACCATCTCATCCATGCAATATTCATGGATCCCACCGCACTTTATACAGCATCTGCAACCCTCCATCTCGTAACCATCCCACCCGTTAATTATTCATTCAATTTTATTTTTTATTTTTATTTCCAACAAATTCAATTAATATTTCATTAAAATATTAAATTAATACTAATAATTCATAAAATCATTAAAAACCACGAAAATTACATCCGAAAATACGAAAAATACATAATTGAAATCATAATATTACATTTTATTGAAATCCGCATAATCATGGAAAGTGACGCGGTGGTCGTCTAACGGTTGTCAAATTTTGCCAAAATGTGCTCCATTAGATCCTTCTGAAGTTGAGAATAGAGTGAGAATAAAGAGTTCTTTTATTGTGGATAATTTGTGGGAATGATTTAATATTTATAGAAGTGATTGAGGGCTTTAAAAAATAGAAAAAAATTAAAATATTGGAAAAAACGGCTATAAACGGCTGGTATTTTTGGGGAATTTTTTTTTAATATTTTTTTCGGAATTTAAAAAAGAATATTTTTCAACGGATATAAACGACGTCCACTCACGGGCCGGCGAGTGGGCGTCACGAGAGCTCGCCACTTGGCCAACGCGCGTGGCGAGCTGGCTCGCCAGTCTCATCTCCGCGGAGGGACGTGGGACGCGATGGGACTAGACAGAGCATCTGCATCGCCGTCTCGATGCTATCTCGTCTCGCCGAAACGAGACCGAGCCCGCCTCGAGACAGCGATGCGGATGCTCTTAGTAGTAAAATACTCCATGGTGCTGTCTGTCACTGTGTGTCGCGCAGCTGAGAAAGGCGGGCTAGATAATTAATTTACTCCGTATTTAGATAAGTCAACACACATTGAAAATATGTTGAAAAAGAGTAATCGTTGAAGGAGGATGAAGATTCGAGGTGTGTGGCGACAAAATCGTTTACGGCAGCGATGGCGCACTTGTCCCCTATTTTAAGGTCGCCACTTCAGTTCACTTCGATTCATCACTCGAATTCTCAATTCCGCCAAAAGGGGAGTTAACGTGCCGAAAATCAAGCTCGGATCGCTGGGCTTTGAGGTCTCCAAGCAAGGCTTGGGTATGTCGTTCTTTTACGGCCCGCCCAAGCCCGACGCCGATATGATCAAGCTTATCCACCACGCCATCGATTCCGGCGTCACCTTTCTCGACACCTCCGACCTCTACGGTCCCCACACCAACGAGATCCTCATCGGAAAAGTAAGCGTTTTCTGCTTCTCTTCCTCCTTCTGTCGATTTTTTTTCTGCTATTACTCTCTGGTTGGATTTTGTGGCGCCGATCTCTGTTTAATTTGTTTCAGCTTTTAGGGGATTTGTTTTATATTGATCTTACTTGCCACAAAAGAGATTGGATTTGGTTTCTCAGTTGTTTATCTCTGATAATCCAAATTCATATCGGTATTTTCGGGTTTCAGAAGAATTAATAAGTCAACTCTTGTTCTTATATGTTTAGCTGTTTAATGCGTATGATTCTACTCTCTTATCAAGGAGGGTGAAATGTTTATGCTGTTAATTTACTTTGTTTCCAAGAGAACTTCGCCTAGTTTAATTTCCATATTTAAGTTTCAAATTTTGATTGGATGGAAACTATTGAGACTCACTATCTATACATATAAAGAGTCGATAGGTGGATTTGTTTACAGATCATGTGTGGCTGTTTTTTTGTCGAATTTGGTATTTAATGAGTTGCAATGTTCCTGGATTTAATGTTTGGGAGTTGTTGCAGGCTTTGAAAGGGGGGATGAGGGAGAAAGTGCAACTTGCTACTAAGTTCGGGATAATATACCGGGATGGGAAGGGTGAGGTACGTGGTGACCCAGCATATGTGAGGTCATCATGTGAGTCGAGCTTGAAGCGTCTTGATGTGGACTGTATTGATCTCTATTATGTTCATCGGATTGACACCCGTGTGCCCATAGAAGTCACTGTGAGTAGTCTCTTTTTTTTGCAGCATATACTTGAAAAGAATGGATAATTCTGCCTCTTTTACTGTATTTCAAACTTGCAGTGCCTCTGGTGGTTTCTTTTCCTGTTAATATTTGGAGAAGAAAACTTGGTTCAAAGCCGGTCAAACTAGTAGTGTAATTTGATGCACTGACAGAAAAATTGCTTATGTCTGAGACGTGTATTATGACGATTGTATTTGGAACGGAAATTTTCGTGCAGTATAAAATCATGGCGTTGATTCAATTTTTCTTGCATTGTTCCTAATGCTGAATGTGATTCATGATTCCGTAGATGGGGGAACTTAAGAAATTGGTTGAAGAAGGGAAAATTAAATACATTGGACTCTCGGAGGCATCTGCTTCAACAATTAGAAGGGCTCATGCTGTTCATCCAATAACTGCCGTTCAAATCGAATGGTCATTGTGGTCAAGAGACGTGGAAGAAGATTTGATTCCTACATGCAGGTAAAAGATATATGTATATTGTTGAATTATGATGTTTTGAAGAAAAACAGAAACATATATCAGCCTTTGGCTTGTCTTGTGATTTTCAGAGAACTTGGTATAGGAATTGTCTCATATAGTCCACTTGGACGAGGCTTCCTTTCAGTAGGTCCCAAGTTGCTAGAGGAGGCAGCAGAGGGTGACGTTCGCAAGGTTAGCTTTGTTCGTGATATGAAATGTATCTCGGCTCTCCCAAAAAAACAAGGATAATGTCTAAAATTTCTGTTGCATTTGCTAGAGCGCCTATTTTCCGAGGTTCCAGGGTGAAAATCTTGAAAGCAACAAGCTCTTATACGAAAAGATTCGTGAAATGGCTACAAGTAAAGGTTGCAGCCCTTCCCAATTGGCGTTGGCTTGGGTTCATCACCAAGGAGATGATGTGGTTCCTATACCGGGCACCACCAAGATCGAAAATTTTAACGACAATATAGGAGCACTATCTGTGAAACTATCTCCAGAAGAGATGACCCTTCTATCTTCTTTGGCTGAGAATGTCAAAGGAGAAAGGCTCATAACCATGGTGGCCACATGGAAAGACGCAGACACGCCCCCGTTGGAATCGTGGAAACCCGAGGGTTGATATGCATGACTGCACCTGCTCCTTCCATGCCCCTAATAGGTCTTGTACTATAGTTAATTACTTGAAAATCTATCCTTCTTCCCTTTTTGTTTGTTTGTGAGAGGTAATGTGCCTAGTATCTTGTTGTATCTTAAACTGTTACCTAAAATCTCTTTTTGAGACCAAATACACAGTTCACCTCTAGAAAATGTATCGACATTCGAGTGCCATATTTAGGATCCATTTTGAATTTGTTGAATTCATAATTTATACTCATTTTTGTTTTTGGTTATTTATTTTTACTTACTTTCGTTTTTCCATTAGTTTTGCATTTTCTCTTATACTTTTTGTTAAGTTTTAGAAAATTTTTATTATTGTATGCATTTAATTAGGTTATTAATTTAATCAGAATATCAATCTTTCAAAAAAAATATTTTTTTCGAGATTTGTTGAATTTAATTTTTAATGAATTTTGTATTTTAATAAATTCAAAAATTATTTTTTACCAATCACTTAATGAATAAATGAAGAAAGAAATGAATGGAAAACAAAAATATGAAACTTAGGAATGTTTAAGAGAAGGTTGTGAATGTAAAGTGATGAATGATGTAAAAAGCTGTGCAGGATCATAACTTGTTGGGTTGCGTTGCCGCTGATCTCACACACGTAATCGAGAAAATAAAGCACGCAAACGATATAACGTGGTTCGGTGATAAACCACCTACGTCCACGGAGAAGATGACCGGAATCTTATTGATGAACTCTTTACAATTACAATGAACTCACACTCACACTCTACCGCTCACAACCGCTCGCTATCTTGAGAATTAATCTCTCTGGGTGTGTGTGTATATGGTGTAATTCTGCTACTTCACTACTGAGCTCTATCGAGCTATTTATACAAGATGCAATCAAGAAATAAAATCCAACTAACTCTATTTCCCAAAGTTAGTTATAACCGCTACTCGGCTCAAAACCGAACTCTTCCTTCTCGGCTAGTTCCAGCTCAAAGCCGAGCTTCCTTCTTCTGCCTTCTTCTTCTCGGCTAGTTCCAGGCTAGTTCCAGCTCGGTAAGCCGAGCTTACCGAACTCCTTTCACCGAACTCCTTTCTAGCCGAACTCCTTTCTAGCCGAACTCCTTTCTAGCCGAGCTAGCTCAAAGCCGAGCTTCATTTCTTGATCTCTTCTTTGAGCTGCAGCTCGGCTCCAACACTCGATCAAATCAGTAGTTTGCACGGACACACTTTCACAAATCTCCACCTTGTCCTTGCAAAACTCCATCAATATCTAGATTCCCTTCTCAATCCTGTTCCATACTTCAACATTCCACAATTTCCACCAACTTCAAGCAATGCTTGAACTTCAAAGTTGGTAGTGACTTGGTTAACATGTCTGAGGCATTTTCTTCAGTGGGAACCTTCACCACATTGATCTTCCCACTCTGAATTTCGTCTCTGATGAAGTGCCTCCTTACATCGATATGTTTAGATCTCTCATGGAACATTTGGTGCTTGGCTAAGCATATGGCTGAATTGCTGTCACAATTAATCATTACTGCTCCCAGCTCTATCCCCAGATCTTGTAAGATTCCTTGTAGCCATTTTCCCTCCTTTGCGGCCTCTGTTAGTGCAATATATTCTGCCTCAGTTGTGGACAATGCGACCACCGGTTGTAGATTCGACTTCCAACTAATGGCTGTACCAAACAAAGTGAATATGTAGCCGCTTTGGGACTTCCTATTATCCAAGTTGGCCGCATAATCAGAATCACAGTAGCCTACAAGAATCTCATCTTTCTCAGACCATGCTTTTCCACCAAATCTCAAACCAATCATAACAGATCCTCCCAAATATTTCAAGATCCATTTCAGAGCCATCCAGTGTTCTCTACCCGGATCAGCCATGTACCTGCTAGCCACGCTTATAGCATGAGCCACATCCGGCCTTGTACATATCATCAAGTACATTATGCTTCCCACTATATTCGCATATGGTATCGCACTCATTTCCCTTCTGATTTCATCGGTTTTAGGCGCCTGTTCTTTGCTCAACTTAAAATGGCCTGCTAATGGAGTAGAGACTGCCTTTGCATTTGTCACCTGATATTTCCTTATCACTTTCTTGATGTACTCAGCTTGCACAAGCCTCAGTTCCTTCTTCTTCCTATTTCTGACAATGTCCATGCCTAGGATTCGTTTTGCCTCCCCAAGATCCTTCATCTCAAACTTTTGTTTAAGCTCATCTTTTACAATCTGCAATTCACTCAAGCTTGATCCAGCTAGTAGAATATCATCTACATACAGTAACAGGTAGGCTATTATCAAATCTCCACTTCTCTTGACATATACACAGCTATCAAAGCTGGATCTCTCAAACTCCATCAGCTCCATTTGCTCATGGAACTTCTTGTTCCACTGCCTACTGCTCTGCTTGAGCCCGTATAGGCTTTTCTTAAGTAAGCAAACCTTCTTTTCTTCTCCAGGCCTTTCAAAACCCTTAGGCTGCATCATATAGATCGTCTCCTCTAGATCCCCATGTAAAAAAGCTGTTTTTACATCGAGTTGATGCAGCTCCCAATCAAAATGAGCTGTCAAGGCCAATAAGATCCGAATGGAGGTGTGTTTTACCACTGGAGAGAACACCTCAGTGTAGTCAATACCTTCTACTTGTGTGAATCCTCTAGCTACCAACCTTGCCTTAAAACGTATGCTTTCAACTTCCCCAACTTCAACCTTCTTCTTAAATAGCCACTTGCAACTTATGAGTTTCTGAGTCCCTGGGTCATTCACCAAAATCCAAGTCCCATTTCTCAACAAGGACTCTATTTCTTCTTCCATGGCTCTGATCCACTTCTGACTTTCTTTGCATTTTATGGCTTCTTCATAGGTTGAAGGCTCTGAGAACATGAGCACCTCTGCTACACAAAGAGCAAAGAAGCTCATATCATAATCTGAAAACCTGCTGGGCAAGCCTGCATTCCTTCTTGGATTTCTTCTGTTTCCTTGATTTGATGGATCTCCACCTCTTGTGTTTTCATCTGACTGAGAACTGGAAGCTCCACCTTCTTCTTGGTGTTCAGAGATTTCAACATCCTCATCAGCATCAGACCAAGCAGATTTCTCATCAAACTCAAACTCTTGAATGCTAGAGCTACTGTCACCACCAGGGGGTGCTCTACTTTTCTTGAATGGCATTTCTCCTTCATCGAACACTACATCTCTACTCACAATGATATTCTGACCCCCTTCATCCATATTCCATAACCTATACCCCTTCACTCCATCTTGGTATCCCAACATCACACATTTTCTTGCTCTTGGTTCCAACTTATTCTGCTTGATATGTGCATAAGCCGCACACCCAAAAATCTTCAAGCCTGAGTAGTCTCCCAAAGTTCCATACCATCTCTGATCAGGAGTCTCATTAGAAATTGATGAAGAGGGGCATTTGTTAATCAGATCAGCTGCAGTAGAAACAGCCTCTGCCCAAAATTTCTTTGGCATTCCAGAGTAGAACAACATGCATCTCACTCTTTCTAGCAACGTCCTGTTCATCCTCTCTGCCAGCCCGTTCTGTTGAGGGTTCCTTGGCACGGTCCTATGCCTTCTTATCCCTTTCATTTTACAGAAGCTATCAAACTTAGTAGATAAGAACTCCATCCCATTATCAGTTCTTAAGTACTTCAGCACTGACCCTTTCTCATTTTCATATCTAGTATGCCATTCTCTAAACCTCTCAAATGCTTGAGACTTCTCTTTGAGGATGTAAACCCATACCTTTCTTGAATAGTCATCTATAATAGATATGAAATACTTACCTCCACCTATGGATTCTGCTGGAGAAGGCCCCCATAAGTCACTGTGAGCATATACAAAGGGAGCTGTTGTAGTGTGCTTTCCACCAGAGAATGGTAGCCTTTTTGCCTTTCCAAGAATACAAGACTCACATTTGTTGAGCCTCTCTGATGTCCCCAGCCTCATTACACCCAGCTTAGCAAGCTCCTTGATGCCTTTTTCCCCCACATGCCCAAGTCTAGCATGCCACAGATCCAGGCTCTCTGACTGAGTAACATTTGCTGCATTGATCA